>NW_017728916.1:3971196-3975022 GCF_001723895.1 Crocodylus porosus
CGGACTAGATGATCTGCTCAGGTCCCTTCCGACCCTAGAAACTATGAAACTATGAAATTATTAAACTCTCTGAATCTTTTCCAAAGATTTGGAGAGCTTTAAATTGGTTCAGACCTTTAAATTGGTCCCCTGATTCGATATGGATTCAGTGATTCGGCCACTGAATCGGGCCAAATCTCCTCCGAATCAAATCACCACCTGAAGCTTCACACAGCCCTAGTGTGCATGTGTGGGAGGGTGTAGGGAGCAGAATGTGTGCATGTCCGGGGGCTGACGGGACTGCCTGGGCACTAGGTCCTGGGAGCCGGCTGGGAGGGTGGGAAGGAGGTTAGGGGCATGTGCGGCACAGCTTACCTGGGTGGTGCGGTGCAGGTGCAGTCCACAGCAGCCCTTGCAGTGCCCCACATGGGGGTAAGCCCTACTTGCTCCTGCCTGGGACAGTGAGTGCTGTGCTTCTGCCCACACCCACTAGCCCCTGCCCTGGTCCTGGCTAGTGTCCACAGCTTCCTGGAGGGGTTACTCCCAGTCTGGCTACAGCTGCCCAGGTGCTGCTTGGCTCCCCCCACCTCCAGGGCTCATCGTCCTGCTCCTGCCCCTGCTGTAACACTCTGGGCAGGAAGCAGCCAGTGCATGGGTCTCCAGCTCCTGACTGCCTTCCACCCACTCGGCCTCCCACAGGTGGGTGCTCATTCTGCTGAACAGGTAGAGTGGGTGGAAGGGAACAGGGAGCTGGACCTGGAGCCCTGCACACTGGGGCAGAAGCCGCCTAACTGCAGCTTCCCCCTGCAGAGCAGTGCAGCAAAGGCAGGACAAGGAGGAGGAGGAGTTACTGGAGACGATTCACCCAGGCACTGCATCGGGAGCAGCCCTGCTGCGAAACTGTGTGCACTGGCTAAGGCCAGGGCTGGAGCCAGAGCTGGGGCCAGCAGGTGTGGCGGGAGGGTAGTGTGTGCTGCCCCAGACAGGGGTCAGTCCCATGTAGAGCACTGTGAGGATAGCCACAGGCCATATCCGATTAATTGACTGATACCCCACCACGGGCTGGATACAATCAGTTGGTGGGCTGAAATCTGGCACGCAGGCTGTATTTTGCCCATCGCTGTTTTAAGGGCAGGATCTGTGTTCACTTCAATACTCTATCTTCTTCCAAAGGATTAGATTCTGACCTGGTCTCTGTTAGGAGTCCTGGAGGGTCATGCACCACTTGGCGTTCCTTGGAATTGTAGCTGAATCACCCACAATTCCTCCAAGGGGCTGCAAAAAAGCGTGGGCCATTGAGCTGGCCTCCCCTTTCCAGCACCATGGCTTGGTACAAACTGGTGAAGAGACTTTCCCTGTTTCAAGCACTACTACTTGCAAAGATACTGAATGTGATAGAGGAAGGCGCAGACATTGTGCTCTCATTGTGATCCTGACTGGCCCCTGTGCAGGGATGCAAGGAGATGAATTTGTTTTATGACTTTGCCCCTCTTGCATAGCCAAGAAGAAGCTTGGTGGAATCTGATCACACAATGGAAACAGAAGCCCCTGATCTGTAGATCTGCCAAACCAATTCTTGGCCACTCCTTCTGTCTTTTCATCCTTCTCTAATAACACCTCAGTTCGGTGTCTTCCTGGCTGGGCTCCTCAGGAGCAGGAGATGCTTTACTCCGTAAATGCTATGTAATCCTTTTTTTTCCTGGTGCTGGCCCCATTCTTTCAGACTCAACCAATTGTTCCCACCATCTTGCCAGCAACTCCCAGCCTAGTCAGAGGAAAGGAATCAGGCAAATTAATGTCAAGATGGCAAGCCGAGGGTTTCAGAAAGAGCCTATGAAGTCAACTGGCTTTCAAATGCCCCCATTTGTTTTCAAGCAGGTTAGAATGCTTTAGGTTTGTCCACATGCACATAGATAATAGTAGGTGGCATTCACCAATACACAGCATAGCTTCTGGATCTACAGGACCAGTAAATATTGTTAGCATGCAAAATCTTTCAGGTAAAACCCAACTGAGGATTATCCAGTGTTAAATCTCCCATTTCATTATAAGGGGCAATAATCCCAGTGACAATCCCCAAATTGCCCAATATCATTTTCCATAAAGAAGATTTTTATAATTTTGAAAAGCTCTAATACAACCACTGCTTGCAGTGGGCCTTTTAAAATTTGACAGGAAGGACACTCCTGTGCTTTTTTCTTTATTCTCTATCACATTCAGATTTAGCTGAGTTTTAAACTGTTGAAAATTGCCGTGTCCCATCCTGGGCCTTGACTGTGGGCAGGGTTCTGTGGAGATTGCTGCACTTAAGTAGTGTTTAAGGTTGTACATGCAATCTAAACACTGGTATTTCTTGGCTTGTGAGCGCTTGATTTGCAATTTGAAATTTTAGTAATGTTTTGTACATACATATGTGGGTTAAGATACAGTATAAAAGGAGAATGCTGAAGATAATAGCAAGATAAGTATGTACAGTTAGTCCATCATTGATTGGTTTTGTACACATTGCTCTTTCAAGCGGTCTCAAAGTCTTCATCAACTGATCTACTATATTTCTCTGTGGTTTGGAACAGTTTCATAATGGGTAAATACTTTTTATAGTAAATCATTTTCTCCTCATCCTGTTAGTTTCATCTGTTAAATGAAACTAATTTTAAACAGACTTTAGACTCTAATCTCCACGTCACAACACAAAACACTTGAATATTTTCTCTGTAATCTGCAGAGAATTCCCAATCTAAGCTATAAACAGAATTAATGTCTTCCAGCTGCTACCGGTCGGACATGTCTAAACTATGGATGTTGATGTAAATAAAACTATAGTACTCATCGCAAATAACTGATTTAGATAGAACAGACAAAAATGCTTTTGACATGTATCATCACAAGTGTTCTCTCTTGTGAACCAAAATGTTTATGACTGAATATGTAAAATTCAATAGCCAATAAAACCCCAGTTCCATGCTCTGTATATTCTGGAGAGCCCTAAGGGCCTAACTCCATTACATAAAAATAAACGAATACAAAAGATGTGTAAGTATCTGAATCTCACAAGTCTATCCCCTCATTTGGACCCAGTTTTTCATTCATTCTGGGGAAGCTAGGAGTCCCTTTCACACTGTTACCAGGTGCCACATGTACACAAAACAGTGTAATTCTTATTCTAGGGCATGCTGTTTTGTGAGAAAATATATTAATTGGACCCGTTTTTGCAGGATGACCTCTCTTTTTAAGTTGCCTTTAAGACAGGGGCTGGCAATTATTTCAGCTAGAGGGCTGCTTAATGAGTTTTGGCAAGCTGTTGAGGGCCACATGGGTAGCCCCTCCCCTTGACAGGCACCCTGCTCCCTGGTCATCATTTTGGGACCACAAGTCCTGCTCCCTAAGCCCTGACCTTTATCACAAGAAGTCCCTCTCCTTGCCTCCAGAAGTACTCTTTTAGGCAAGGGGGTTTGCCATCTCAGAACCAGCAACCCCCCCACATTATATTTTAAAAATCAAAATCTACTACAACATTCCTTGATAATGACCCATGCTTTCTGGCGGGGAACTTGCTGGGGTGGGATGGGCTTCACCTTTCTCCTAAAGGCAAGAGTGTCTTCTCTTCCAGGTTCGCTGATCTCATACAGCGAGCTTTAAACTAGCATCGCCAGGGGAGGGGGCTGCAGGAAGACGAGGAGACACCACCCAAGCAAGACAGGTGACAAATGCAAGGAGTGCCCAGGTAAGAAACAGGAGTCCAAACAGTCTCCCAAATCGGGGGGTGGCACATGCAGCCAGGCAAGGCTTTAAATGCCTATATAGCAATGCTCGTAGTATGGGGAATAAACAGGAGGAACTCGCCCTC
>NW_017728916.1:3976362-3978002 GCF_001723895.1 Crocodylus porosus
CCAGAGGAGAAAGCAGACCTCTTTAACCAATTCTTCACCTCCGTTTTCCTGGACTCAAGGGGAACGCCTCCAGACCTCAGATTGGGGAGGACCGGGTTCGAGAGCTTCTGGAGGGGCTGGACATGTTCAAATCAGCGGGTCCAGATGCTCTTCACCCCAGAGTGTTGAGGGAACTAGCAGGGGTTATTGCAGGGCCCTTGTCATGGCTTTACGAGCACTCATGGTGCTCTGGCCAGGTGCCAGATGATTGGAAGATAGCTAACGTGGTCCCCATCTTTAAAAAAGGGAGGAGAGAGGACCCAGGCAACTATAGGCCCGTCAGTCTTACCTCAATCCTACGGAAACTCTTTGAGAAGATCATCATGGAGCACATCTGCAATGGCCAGCCTCAGAGATGATGCTCAAAGGCAACCAGCATGGTTTCATTAGGGGCAGAGGAGGGCCACTCGCATGATCCAGGGACAACAGGGCAGACCCTACAATGAGAGACTGCAGGACCTGAACCTGTTCAGCCTTCATAAGAGAAGGCTGAGGGGGGACCTCGTGACCATCTATAAACTCACTAGGGTGGACCAGAAGGGTTTGGGAGAGACCTTGTTTCCCCTAGCGCCCCCTGGCATAACAAGAAATAATGGCACAAGTTGTTGGAGAGTAGGTTTAGATTAGACATCCGTAAGAACTACTTCACAGTTAGGGCGGCTAGGACCTGGAACCAATTTCCAAGGGAAGTGGTGCTGGCTCCTACCCTGGGGGTCTTTAAGAGAAGGCTTGATGCCTACCTAGCTGGGATCATTTGAGCCCAGTTTTTTCTCCTGCCCAGGCAGGGGGTTGGACTTGAAGATCTTCAAGGTCCCTTCCAACCCTACTTCTATGATTCTATGATTAATTTGATTAAAAAATTTTTGTCTTGATTTACACGTGTTTGCATAATGTGTATAGAGGTGATTGTATAATAGCTTAAAAGTCTTACTCTTGTATATTGTCTTACTCTTGTATACTCTTGGGTAATGTGGGGCCCCTGCAGGACACACTAGGAAATTTGGTTGTCACACCAGATGACAAAGCCAACATATTTAACAATTTCTTTGCCTCCATTTTCCTAAGCAGGGACCGGAATAGTCACCCCCACTCTGGATCCCCCCTGGATCCCAGGGGAGGCGCACCTAGGCCAAGCATTAGTGAGGAACTAGTTAGGGAACTTCTGGAAGGACTGGATGTATTCAAATCAGCTGGTCTGGACGATCTCCACCTTAGAGTACTGAGGGAATTGGCTGAGTCATTGCAGGACCCCTGGCACGGCTTTATGAGCACTTTTGGTGCTCTGGTGTGGTGCCAGAAGACTGGAAGGGGGCCACTGTGGTTCCCATCTTCAAAAAGGAGAGGAAGGAGGACCCGGGAAACTATAGGCCAGTTAGTCTTACCTTGATCCTGGGCAAGCTTTTTGAGAAAATTATTCTGGCGCATATCCACAAGGGGCCAGCAGGGGAGATTATGTTTCAGGGCAACAAGCATGGGTTCATTAGCAACAGGTCCTGTCAGACCAACCTGGTGGCCTTCTATGACCAGGTCACCAAATCCTTAGACGTAGGGGTAGCAGTGGACATAGTCTTCCTGGACTTTCGGAAGGCCTTCGACACTGT
>NW_017728916.1:3978346-4009823 GCF_001723895.1 Crocodylus porosus
GAAGGGAGGAATAGGCTACAATCAAACTAGACAGGTTACAGGGGTGGGCGGATGAGAATAGGATGGGATTCAACACTGACAAGTGCAAGGTGATGCACCTGGGGAGGAAGAACCAGCACCATACCTACAGGGTGGGAACTCCCTTCTCGTCAGTGCAGAGGCAGAAAAGGATCTTGGAGTCATCATTGATGCCAAGATGAACATGGGCCGGCAGTGTGGGGACGCAGTCAGGAAGGCCAACCGTACCCTGTCATGCATCCACAGATGCATCTCGAGCAGGTCCAAGGAGGTGATACTCCCCCTCTATGTGGCTCTGGTCAGGCCGCAGCTGGAGTACTGCGTCTAGTTCTGGGCGCCGCACTTCTAGAGGGATGTGGACAGCATGGAGCGGGTCCAGAGGAGGCCACTTGCATGATCAGGCGGCAGCAGGGCAGGCCCTATGAGGAGAGGCTATGGGACCTGAACCTGTTCAGCCTCCACAAGAAAAGGCTGAGGGGGGATCTAGTGGCCTGTTATAAACTAGTCAGGGGGGAATCAGCAGGCACTGGGGGAGTCCCTGTTCCCCCGAGCACTACCAGGAGTGACCAGGAATGACAGTCACAAGCTGGCAGAGGGTAGATTAAGGCTAGATATCAGGAGGTGCTACTTCATGGTCAGGGTGGCTTGGATCTGGAACCAACTTCCAAGCGAAGTGGTTCTGGCTCCTACCCTGGGGGTCTTTAAGAGGAGGCTGGATGAACACCTTGCTGGGGTCGTTTGACCTCAGTACTCTTTCCTGCCATGGCAGGGGGTCAGAGTAGATGATCTACTCAGGTCCCTTCCAACCCTAGAAACTATGAAACTATATTGTGGAGGGGTGCGGATGGGTGGCTATGGGTTTGTTGGGGGCTGTGGGTATATGTGGGGAAGGGTGTGTGTGGATGTATGTGGGGTTTGTGGGGGATGGATAGGTGTGAGAGGTATGGGTGGGTATGGGGTTTGGGGGTGCGTGGGTGTGTGCGCATGTAGGGTGGGGAGCATGTGGATATGTGGATGGGTATGGGTTTTGTGGGGGATGCGACTGTGTGGGGGAAGGGTGGCTGGGGGTGTTGTGGTATGTGTGGAGGGGAAAGTGGCTCGAGTGGGTGAGGGGGTGTGGGTGTATGTCAGTGTGAGGAGGGGTCTGGGTACATGTGTATGGTGGGGTGTGCGTGTCAGAGCCTCCCATGAGCATGCCCCTCCATACATGACCCCCCTATCATTGCCCATATCCCCTGCCAGCAGCAGTGAGGCCTCAGGGTGCTCATGGTTCTCAGCAGGTGGAGCTCCTGCCAGCCCAGGCTCCATGCTCCTGCCATCCCTGGCCCTGCTGCCACTTCCTCCCCCCACAGCTGCCGCTCCTCCTCACTCTTGCCGCCGTTCTGCCTGCCACTCTGGCACCACATGGTTCCTGGCTGCATAACTGAATCAGCTATTAAAGTGCCAAAAAACCCCACTGAAGTGCCTGATCTATACAGCTGTTGTGGAGCTGGGTCCAACTAATGCTCTGCTTCTTCCAATAAAGCTTTTTTAGGTTTTTTTCCCTCATGTCTGTCAGCAGCCTTAAAGGAGAGTTTCCAGTCCCCCTCCCCCATATATGTTGATGCACACAGGATGAAACATTATCTTGAGGCTCTTTTCAAAGCACAAGACTGTGCCCTTGACATCCTTAGATGTGCCAGGTGGGTATGTGAAAGGGGTATGCTGTTACTGCTATCAGTCAAAACTGCTCCCAAACAGCATACACCACAGCAACAAGCCTGCCATTCTTGGAGAGGTTGCTGCCTGTAGGCAGTGGGTGACTTTTCAGGGAGACTCTGTACAAATGTTCAATTCAAGGCTCTTTACTAGACAACTTATAATCAACTCATAATTAAGAAACAGTTCCATCTCCATGCCAGTAAGAAGTACCTCCCACAGAACAGCCTCCTTACTGACTTGAGCCAGCCTTTAAATAGAACAAATAGGACAAGAAAGGAGCACAATGAAATAAAGCATAATAACCCATAGTCAGTAATGAGCATGTGTATTAAGTATAATGAACCATAAATGCAACTGTGATGCAGCAGGACCAGCACAGGACCTGGTGTAGTTGCACAAGTTATATAGCCCTTGCACTGCCCCTGGAAGCATGGGATCGAGGCCCCTGGGGTGAGAGAGGAAACGGGCTATAGGCAGGAGCAGGGCTGGGTGCGTGGGGCCCTGGCCAGACCAGGTGGTGGGGCAGCTCGGGGCCTCTGCTTGTCCCACCACCCCGCCTGGCTGGGGCCCCACTCACCCCAGCCCTGCTCCTGCCCTGCTCCCTCCCTCACTCCAGGGGCCTCGATCTGCCTCCCCCCAGTAGCGAGGGAGGGAGTGGGGCTTGGGATCAAGCCCCTCACAGTTCAGGAGGGAATGAGACAGGGGAAATCATTCACCCCTGCCCCTGTCATGCTCCCTCCTGCACTGTGGGGATCGTCCCATGAACTGGCTCGGCTGGGGCCCCCATTCACTGTTAATAGAGCTTCAGCCAGGCCGGGTTGGGTCATGGGATAATCAGAGCCCAGTGGCTACTTCAAGAGTGAGGGCAGGTGGCTCCTGCCACTGCATGCACAGTGAGGGAACTGAGTGGGGGAGCATGTACTTCCCCATGCCACATCCCTGGAGCAGCCACCGGGCTCTGACTGTCCCATGACCTGGCCTGGCTGGGGCCCCATTCACTGTGAATGGGGCCCCAGCTGGGCTGGGTCATGGGCCAATCCCCACAGTGCAGGAGGGAGTGGGCCAGGAGCAGGGGTAAATGATTCACCCCTACCTCACACCCTCCTGCACTGTGGGAGTCTCTTCCTGGTGGGAGGGGGGAAGGCTGCGCTATGGTGGAGGCTGCAGCCAGCCCAAAATTCACTGTAGCCCCCCCAAACTCTGCCCAGCATAGCCTGGCCCAAAACCCCTGCTGGGAACATCCTGCAGCTGCACTAGCCCCAGCCCACAGCAGCCCCCAGCTGGCTCTGCCCCACGTGCTGATCTGGGGGCACACGCCCCCTGTGCTCTCCCAGGGATGTGTGTAGAGGTGGCATGGGGGGGTGGCAAACAGAGGTAGGGCTCGTATGTGGCGGCAGCTGCTTCGCTTTCTTACAGCCAGTCATGGCTCCACAGGCTGCTGATGGGCCTTGTGCCCAGCCGATTGCCTACCTCCAGGGCAGGCACAACACCCCACCCCGGCCATCCAGACAGGTGGGAGTGGGAAGGTGCTGCACTGTGCCATGTGGGGCTGGCAGCACCCAGTGCATCCCTCCCCTTCCCTTTTCCCCGGGTAAGAGGCAAACGTGCTGGGGGAGATGCTGCCATTGTGCCTTGGGCACACTCCATCTCCACCTGCCCGCACGTACCCCCTATGACCTATCTAAGTCCCCCTGGGGATACACATATCCCCGGTTGACAACTCCTGCCCTAGTGAGTGAAGGCAGGCAGATTGTCCCATTTGCCAGCTCATGCCGCAGAAAGAATGACTTAGGATCATCAGGTATTTGGTACTGTGTCAATATTCCACCAGTTCTTTTTTAATTGCCTAGTTAGCTAGTGTCTTAACATTACCAGCTAATCAGAGGCATTGTATGTTGGTAGGACAGGCAGTGGAGCCACGACCCACAGGCCCAGGTCAATACAATGTTTACCATGGAATTGTTCAAAGGTTTTAAAAGGCAATGCTTGTTTGCGCTCAGGGCAACAACACTTCCACCGTGAATTTTCTGAAGTGGTCTAAAGGATTGCACAGTGAATTTTGGGTGGAGGAGAGTGGGGCGTGGGTTGTTTGTTTTTAAAGTTTATCACACAGTCCTTCAGTCACTTGCAAGTTGTTGAAATGTAGTAACACTTACATTTGAAATGGAGGTAATTTTCTCTTGATTTCAAGTGGAGCGGGACTGGGTCTTTGTACTGTACTGTTAACTCTGACAAGTATGCTGCTAGTCTGCCCTTGTTTTATGTCCTTCCAATGAATTAGAGAAATTGCCTGAATTGGGGCTGATCACTTCCCTAGCTAGGTAATCATTAGGGGTAGTTACAAATATGCAAAATGTCTATAGTTTGGAGGGGCAGAGAGGGGGAGGGAGGAGAAAGAAGACAGCACATTCAGGGATTAATGAAGCAAGCTAAGGCTTATCAGGTGAAGCTGCTGTGCTCTATACCCCTGTAAAGAAAATAAGAATATTAGACAGTTGTGTGTGTCAGTGTAAAACAGGAAGCAAAAACTTGCCTGAAATATTTTAATAACACTACACTTTCTTCATCTGCAGGCTTCTGGGGTGGGGAGGATAACTAAAAAGTAAACTGTATTTCTTATTTTCAGAATTTACAATCTATAATATCTACTCTCTCCATCTTGCATTCTCCAAAGTGATTGCAGATGCATTTATGCAGTAAGTGGCTGCTTACACTCAGAAGTATTTTGTAATGTCCCGATGTCAAACAGGACTCTGCCTTGTTCAAACCAAGTTTGTGTTTGCCTGAGACTTAGGTTAGTTCTCAGCTCTCAACAAAAACTTCTCTCGACTTGCCTAGCTCATTCAAAAATAATTTTCATGTACACAAGGGATAAAGCCTTAACTAGGAAATTTCAATTTAGGTGTGTGAGGGAGTGTTTGCTTTAGAATCTCGAATCTGAACTTGGCATATGGGTTTGGTCGCATAGTTCTGCTTATGTCTGTTCTTGAAGGGTTACTGCTCTAAGTGATGGAAAATAGTGAGAGAAGATCTCTCCTTATCTCTGGATCATTTGGTAATCTCCTTCTATTTCAAAATATGTGTGTTGTCTTGTGTCCCTTCACTTGTGACAGCTACATTTATATTGAAATTGCCTCAGAACAGGGACTTTATACAATGCCAATTAAGGGGTGGGGAAAAAAAGTAAAAGTAAAAAAATGAAATTAATAACATTTGGCAAGTACTATTTGGGGACTGAAATTCATAACAGGCCAATAATAGAATCCACTACACTAAAATCTTCCATGTTTAAAATAAGGGCAGCTGAGGTAGGCCCTAAATATTTGCCATTCCCCTTTTTCTTATTGTTTTGGGAGGGACGACTCCTGCCACATCTTTCATTCTCATTCAATGCAGTTTGCCTCCCCATTTCTTTCTCACTGATCAGATAGCTAGCAGATGATCAACTAGGTAGTTCAGTGTGCGGGGGATGTGGTTGTGGGGGCACTGAACCTCCAAGCCGGGGTCAGCAGAGAGAAACCCTGTGATCCTAAGGCACCATGTGGACCACAGACACTTGAATTTTACAGCCCAGGATCTCGCTGCTGTCTGGGGTGAGGAGGACATCCAGTGCCAGCTCCAGATAGGGCACTGAATCAGCGAGGTCTTCAAGCGCCCAGGAGATGCAAGTGAGGGCGCACAACAGAGATTGGGATCAGTGCCTTGCCAAGACCATGCTGAAGAGGTATTCGTACCACATGCTTGACGCTAAAAGGGGTTTGTGGGCTGGGGGCAGAGTGTGCCGTTTCCCAAGGACCTGTCCTGTTTCCTCACCAAGAACAGGGCAAATGCCCCCTGCTGCCCCCTCCCACGCCCCCATGGGGCCAGGGGTGTTCCAGGGGAGTTACCTGCATGGAGCCCCTGGAGAAGGGGGCACAGGGAAGCTGGGACACTGTTCCGCACAGAGGTGCCATGGGTGTTTTGGAGCGAGTCCTATCACACATCTCTGTGCCCCTCGCAGAGATGCAGAGCGCGTACCATCCGTTTTTGCAGAGAGCATCCCCTGGTCAGGAACAGGAGATACCGCTGCAGCCCCCCAGAGCCGCTGCCACCTGCCCAGCTAGCCTGTGCATTAATCCGCCTATGGGTCTATAATTCTCTGTTTTAGGCCCTCTACACACTGTCTGCCCGGGAGCCAGCCCAGCCCACATCTCAGTGTCAGAAGACAGACTGCCTAGGTAAACACAGCAATAATGCCTTGATTAGAGAAAAAGAAAACATCACAATAAATGCTGGAAACCAGCAGCTGGTAAATCTATACATAGGAAAACAAATGGCTGTGAGCTTTGATTGTTAAAGTTCACAGCAGAGATTACTTACCTTGGCAGATACATATTCAAGACATACAACTTGTAACTCTTTGGCTAGTACTAACGAAAACCATGTGTTCTTATAAAATAAGGGGAAATTTTAAACCCAGTGTTGTGAGAGCAGAGAGCAGCACTCACATCCTGTGCTGCTGGATCACTAAATTCGAGTGAATTTTGTTAACAAGACACAATGCCTAGGCTCCCAGAAAGATACAGAGCAACTAACAAGCATTGTGCTGTTGACTTTGGCAGTCTGAAAGTGAAATGAAAGGCTCATTTGCATCCTGGCCACTTGTGAGGGGTAGAGAAAATGTAAATCAGTTTGAATAATACATATCTTAATGGCTGCTATTATGGGATGAAAAGCAGATAAGACAGCCAAGCAATGAGGAGAACAAACAATGCTTCCCAGTCCTTTAGAGACCAGAGACACTTCCGTACCCTTCCAGAAGATGCAATACCCATTCATCTGTGCCTTGGTGAGAGAAGGCTAATCCAACCAGCAGCACAGTCCTTCCACATTCCTTGTGCCTTGACCTCCTCTGCTGTGCCTTACTTTTACTTCCTTAAAAAGTACTATTTCTTAAAAAGTGCAGGAAGGTCCTGAGTTAGAAGATGCAATGAAGTGCGAGTAGTATTTTTATTATTCTCATTCAGCATAAAACCTGCATACCTTCCCATCCCCCACCCCATGGCCAGTAGGAGTAGGGCTGGGCCCACACAGGAAGTTACTTTTTGCTCCTTTCACTGTCAGTTGCATTAAAGTATCTTATCTCCCCGCATAATGGCACGCATTTCATAAATCTTGAGTCCCATCAGATGACTGATGCGAAGAACCGAGACAGATTTTTGGTGGTAACATTTTCTAATTGATGGTATCTAAAATCAGATTGTACAGGTGGTGCCAATGAACAACTGTATGCAGCTGCAACTAGCCTCAGTAACACATAATGTTAAAATAGGCAAAAGGACTTTTTAAAAACAAGACAGAACAAACCAGAGCATTAGGAGCATCACTGTCCCTCCTGTCCCTGGGTTGTGCTAATGACCAGAGACACTAGCAGCCTGATCTCTGCTCTGGCAGGCAGTGCTGAGTACCTGCACTCAGCTTCAGGGCCCGCAGCTGCAACAGTGCCAGCAGACAGCTCTGACTATTACAGCACCTCCATCGCCATTATAAACTAAGAGAAGGCAAATAAAAATGCGAAGAGCCAGCAAAGGGGGAAAACGCTATAGCTTTAAATCAGCCACATTGCAACCAGACACCCCACTAATAATCCAGTAGAACACACCACAAAAGTAGGAGAAACCATAATTCTTAGTATTATTTTGACAGCTCAAGTTCCACCCAATCATTTAGTTCAAAAGCCACTGACAGTTTGAGTTATGGGTGATAATCGGTAGTTCATTCTGCAGGCCTGTTTGAGACATTGGCGATGAAAGATGATTTTTTAGAGAGCCTTGGAAGCATTCAGTGTGATTTGAGGGTGGCATGGCAGATGAATTGGGAAATCTAAAGGAAACAGAAATTGAAGACGTTTACCAAAGAGCAGTACATTACAGATAACATGTTTCCTGCAACAATTTCTTGGCAGAAAAGAAGCTTCTAAGATCAAAGGCTTATTTAAGGGGGCTTTGTTACTTTTCAAACAGGTTGGAAAGGACTGCACTTGATGAAAATTATTGCAGCAACCTTTCCAGACACAGAGCCTGTAAAGAAGACCATGCTATTTAAAGATGTGTCAGCCATGGATAAATACAGTGTTGGCTCATCATGGTTCAAGAAGCTGGTTTAAATTCACAGGAGACTATTTATCCCTTGAACTCCAGTGGCTTCTAGCCATACCACAAAAGCAATTAGATCCCATAAGCCCAACTGCACTGGAGGCCTCTGATGAACTCACTGCTGAAGAAACCAGTACTAGAAAGTTGGAAAATGGGGTGATTGCATTGAAGTCAGCACTAAGCTAATGCGTTGCACAGTGCTCTGACTTGCGGATCCTGGGGCCTGTGATACTCTCATTCAGAGGTGTAAAATTGAGGTCCTGACTATGTGCCTGTTAAAGTTTGGTTGGAGACAGAGCAGCAGCCACAGTGACCTGCTCAAATTCCAGCTTGTTTTGTTGATTGTTTTCTGCCTCCCTGAATTACTCCTCCGTTTTCACTTGGCTTTGCTTCTTCTTTGCTTCTTTTTCTAAATGGCAGCACAGGGTGGTTGGAATCATATTCCCTCTGGTGCATAAGCTAGAAAGAGCTGGGAGATGGTAGCTTGATGGTTTTTTGTTACTGAATTTCTGAGCAGCAAAATAAAGAGGAAATTGCTTATAAGGGTCCTGCACAATAGCTCGCTGGGTCCTCATAAAGATCTGGATCATCCACAAAGTTGTAGGAAGTTCAGAATGACATTCATATGAAGGAGAGCCTCCTTCTCTTCTCCATTGCAAATGCAGATTAATTCCCTGGACATTATGCACGTGAAATGACCTAAGAGAGAAGTGACTAGATTTCTGTCTTCCAAAAGAGCGTAATCTGCCATGGAATGAGTTGCATCACTATTCAGGGGATGAATCAAGGGCCTGACAAATAGCTCCCAGAGTGAAGGGAGAAGGAAATCCATTTCAAAGCTGACAGACCCAGGGTGGCATTTCTCCCTGCATGTGTCCAGTTGTCAAGTTGCTAAATGAGCATGATGTAAGGCAGGAGGAGGTAACTTCCATTTCCTCTCCTCCCCACACAGCCTTTCCACCCTTGCTCATTGGAGATATCAGAGATGTCCACATCTGCAATTTGTATGTCAGTAACCAAAAGTCTCAAAGAACAAAATAGCCCAGTAGCTGCTGGAGCCAAAAGGGTGAACATGAGTACACGAGGGCAAGGAAAATGGCCAGGTCTCTCTGCCAAGAAAACAAGGGAATGTATCAGGATTTTACCCTGTGTCTGTTCTGGAAAAAGCTTGATGGCAGCAGAGAATGTCCTTGTAACATGTGGCCTTGTTATTATTTATTTGCATGTCAGTAGCACCAGTCAGAGGCCTGTTGTGCAGAGCACTGTACACCTTAAGAAGGGAATCTGCCACATAATGTTTAATCATCATCGTTGTGAATCAAAATCCTCAACCCCGGGTTGTCCCTTCAGTAGCGGAGACAGCTCAAAAGTAGGTTTGGAAATAGCAGCTCTGTGAATGGGCTACTTAGAAAGTTCTTGGACTGCACGTAGTTATAAAAGCCTCCACACCCAGTGAGAGCAGAACTACAGCTTGTGAAGGTGTCAATTCCTAGTTTCATTCAAAGGCAAATCTTTACTTTTTTTTTTCCTTGCCCCAATTAAAACTTCTAGTTCTGACAATGTCCGCAATGGGCATAGAACGTGAACCTGCTGACCTTCAAATGGGGCAAAAGCATAGCATGCAAAGGCATTAGCTATAGCAGGGCAGGTGCTATATGCAGCTGTCTGAGCAATGCCATTTTTAACTCAGAATAAGTTAAACTCATTACTGCAAGGGAATGGATAGAGCAAATTCAGATGGCAAGAGCAGGTTTTTTTCACTCAGTGGTAAAGGTTATTTGGCATATGAAAGGAGCAGTGAACATGGGTTTGTGCCTTTAAAACCATGTTTAGTTTTTCAATAAAGAATGCCTGCCCCACTTCATTTATATTTATATTAGATCAGGGGTAGGCAATTATTTGGGTGGAAAGATCACTTAATGAGTTTTGTTGAGCTATTGAGGGCCGAAGGATAGGGGGAAGGCCAGGGAGAATCCAGTTGATCCTATCCGGCCACCTGGCCACCGCCAAGAGCCTGAGGAGGGAGGGCTATGCTCTGTGCCACTCTGCTCTGCCACAGCCGCACCTGGGTCCAGGCTGGGCCACAGTGCCCAGACTCCTCTGCCCCAACATTCATCCCTCCCCGTACCCAGCTTCCTGTTGGTGCTGTGCAGTCTTGGCACCGTGGCAGCTGGGCCTGCACAGGATGGGGCACGATGCACATACCAAATAGTCACCAAGTCCTGCTTCTATGATGAGCCACTGTTGCTGCACTACACCAGGAAAGTTGGGGGTGGCTGCCCGAGCTGAGCCCCCCACTTGTGGCCGGCATGGATTCAACTCCTAATGGTGCAGTGCCTCATCATGGTGGGTGGGTGGGATAGCTACTTGGCACGTTGCATCACTCCCTGCCCCATGTGGGCCCGACTGCCAGCAACCACAGTGCTAGGACTGCACAGCCTCAGTACCAATACGAAGCCAGGCAGGGGGTGCAGGAGTCTGTGCGCTGTGTGGTCCAGCCTAGCCCTGGTTATAGCAGAGCAAAGCAGTGCAGCACACAGCCCTCCCTCCTCAGGCTCCTGGCAGCGGCTGGTGGGCCAGATAGGATTAACTAGCAGGCTGGATATGGCCTATGAGCCATATTTTGCCCAAACTATTAGATGTTTCAGGCCAGTCTGGTGTGAAATAGTGGAATGGCATCATAGGAACTAACAGAGAAAGATGAGCAATGGAGAAGGGAAAGGATTTCTAGTCAGATTAATAATTAGAGCTCTGGAGTTTTTGCTTGCTCTTATTCGCATCTGTTTAACTTTAACTAACAACGTCTGGAGAAAAGAGATCTTTGTTAAACATTCAACAAAATTCTTCCTTCTGCTAAAGTGTGCACTAATAATAGTCTTCTGAGGTGTGTCAGTCAATCACCTTAACAAATCGAGCAAAACATGATCAGACATTAGTGATAACTATCAGATAAAACCAAGAATCCTCCCCTCCTTTTCTGACCTGCTCCCTCAAAAAGTCACAGTGTAATCCATCTTGATAGACTATCAAGCAGGAGCATATTTTAAAACAATTTATTTATCACTGTTGAATTGTCTGGCCAGTATGGCTACATCTGCACCATCTTGGTTAAAGAGACTGTGTTTTGAAATGTTAGACAGGCCATTACAAATCTTGTTTTAATTCCAAAGGTGAAAAGGATGAAAAGTAAAACACAAACCCCTAAAAATATGTTACTATGCTCCAGTTTTCATTTCTAATTAAAATCTGTTTGTTCCAAGTTACAGAAAGTGCAATGGCCCATTGCCAGTTCATTTAAGGATAACAGGGTGATAAGGTCCAGAATTATGAGTGATATTTGCTAGTTATAGTTATGGTTCTGTTTCTTGCAGGAGTATAAAACTTGTCTCTGCCTATCGTCAAAGCACTGAGTGTGTGTTAATTAATTAATCCCAGGGCCCCTGAAACTATTACAGCACAGAGTAGGTAGCAGCAGGTTTAGTTACTGTTAAAGAACTAGCACAGTAACATCAGTTTAAGATGCAGCTATGCAATTTACAGGGTAAATTTCTCAGTATTTGGAATTGCGACTGCAGCCTCAGAGATGTCCACAGTGAGTTGAGCTTCTGCATGAAGACAAATCAAAGACCAGAAATTAAAATCTGTCTCACCCTGAAACATTTGCAAGTTTAGATCCAAGATGTATGGACCTACCCTTCCTCAAATTTTGGTTCCAAACTGTATCTGAAACCAGCAGGGACCTGGTTTTTCAGTTCCATTTCGGGTACAGTGACAGCTAATCTCATGAGATTTCTGAAATTTTGGCTGTAATCTTATAAATAAATCTCATGAGACTGACGGTCCTGCTACATGTTAATTTTGGGTGGTTTCTGGACCTCTTAATCCAGGGGTGGGCAAAATGCAACCCATGGGCTGGATGTGGCCTGTCAGGGCCCCTAAAAAATTTAGAAAATTAATATTTATTTGTCCCTGACTGCCTGCCATGTGGCCCTTGATGACTTGCCAAAACTCAGTAAGTGGCCCTCTCCCGAAATAATTGCCTGCCCCTGTGACTTAGTCTCTGGATTGCCCACATGTTAACACGTGAAACTAGTTTTAAGCACTCCTTAGGAGGATTAAAAAGTTACGCCACTCCTAGCCTAGGTTTTAATACTGATCTATGTTACTCAGCTTGCATTACACTAACATGCAGCCACTCTAGGCTAGACATTAGTGTGAATTCTCCACCCATTCCCACTCCCCCACTGGGCCAGATTGGGTCCACTGCCTGCTCCCCCATGTCCCTCACCAGCTCTGATCAGCCTACTGCCCTCTTCCCCATGTTACTTTCGGGTGCCACCGCCCTGCCCCGGTCCCTGCCACTGCTGTTGCTGCTGCTACTCTCTGGGCGGGAGAAAAGTGGCAGCCCCGCAGCAGTGGTGGAGAGGGTAGGCAGGGGGGTTTCCCTTCCCTGCCTGCTCTCCCAGGACAGGCTCGACAGCTGAAAGTAAATTCAGGGGGCGAGCCCTGGGAATAGAGGGAGTAGGGAGGCATAGAGGGGAGCCCAAAATGGGAGAGAAGGGAAGGGGAAAGGGGGAAGGGGAAAGGGGGGGGTCTTACCTTTCAGTCCTCTTGGCCCTTGCTAGCTTGAACATGTAACTGCTCCAAACTCGAGCTAGCACTAGCACTGATCAACACTGAGCAGCTCAAAGTGTAATGTGTAACAAGGCCCTGAGGTGTAATGAGATCCTGATCAAAATAGAAAATTTAACATAGCTTCATACACGTAGCTTGTGTTTTACTTGAGCCCCAACTTGACCAATCCCAGTCTTTTTCATCCATATACTCCAAAGTGTGGTGGACAAGCTATGTCAACTAACATTTACCTAGAAGGACACTGGTCAGCAAGGGAGAGAGTGGTATTGATACCCCAGGTGCTGCTGAAGTGGGGGTGGAAGATGCAGAGCTAGAGTGACACTTTATCCACCTATCCCCCATCCTACCCTGCACCATGCAGATGCTGGCAGCAGGATGGGCAGAGCAGCAGTAGCAATGCAAGGTATAGGAATAGCAGCTGGAGGTTAGCTGTTGGAGGTTTGTGGGGTGTCACCTCCTTTTTTTGCTGTCACAATATGGTGTTTAAATAGCTGCTCAACACATGCACTAGTGGCTAAAAAAAAAGAGATGGTATCCCTCCAATGCCACAACAGCAAACCTATGGCTCCTGCTCCTCCACCAACATGGCCCAGGGAGAAGTACTGGCTAGTTATGTGTCCATCCTCCAATATGGGAAACTTCCCAGATACATCAGAATTAGGAAAGAAGGAAGGAAAAGTTTTAAGATATGATCTATCAGGAAATAAGGGAAGCCAAAGGTCATCCAGGTTCAGAAATGAAGAGAGCAGGGAACAAGGGCTATACCACAGATTAGGAGAACAGGGATGGAAGCCATTCCAATAGAGTGGGGACTTGGAGACCTGATTCCTGGTATTCTAGAGGTCAGCCCAAGAGGACAGCACCAATGCTGTTGATCCAGCAAACAGAAGGCTAAACAAAAATTGCTGCCCAGTTTGTGGTGTCTACTCCCCCAAAACAGGTATGTTATTCACTTAAGAGCAGCTGATTTGTACTGATACTAGCATTGCTG
The DNA here is from genome assembly GCF_001723895.1 of Crocodylus porosus. Taxonomy (NCBI): domain Eukaryota; kingdom Metazoa; phylum Chordata; order Crocodylia; family Crocodylidae; genus Crocodylus; species Crocodylus porosus. Next base: position 3,991,826 of record NW_017728916.1, read on the forward strand.
TCCCTAATGATGGAACTCTGATCAGAGTAGGCTTTCCCTCCATAATGTACTGCCGTTCAAAGTCCCTTACCTCAGAAAGGAAAACAGTATTTTACAACCCATCTTTTTTACTCAGACATTTTTATGGTTTTGGTGGTTGGGCTTGATGCTTTCTTTTTATATCAAATACTGCCAATATAGCACTTGCCTCATCTAAAATAAATACTGTAAAATAAATACTGTAAATACTGGAGACCTAGCCTTCCCAGTGACAGCAAGCACAACTAGAAATGGATGTTCAGCACAGCAAGTATTTCTAGTAAGTGGTGCTCACTGTTCCACAGCCATTTGGCTGCAGCTAAGCTGTATGCAGCTATGGAATGCTGAGTACATCTACAATCCTTTAACCCATTTCTGTGCTCATATCCAGTGGCAGGGATATCACACCATCTGTAATCAGTTCACAACTTTTCCTTAAGCCACCAGATACGTTAAATCTGTTTCAAGATGGTTTGCACGAGATGCCAGATCTGATAACCACAAACTGATGGAAAAATCACAAAACCATGCGATGTGGATCCACCTTAAATTCCGAACAGCTTTGTTGCATAGCTAGTCCTGTCTTAACGAAAGACTTGTCAAGCTAAATTTTGACCAATGTGCTTCTTCTGATATGCGGTGAGCTGCTTGCCACTGTCTCCCAATTGACACAAATGTATTGCTAGTGTGTGTGAACCCTGCTGCAGTTATTAATGACTTCTCTCCATGTGGCTCTATTAAAGGGAAATCTGTTTCACTTTCCAGAGACCAACTGTTAAAGGGTAGAGTGACAACCATAACATTTCTTAAATAAATACTTCAAGCTTTACTCTAGGCCTGAATTCTGAAATATTAACTGGGTGCTTTAGGATTCATTTGCTGTTTAAAGCTGAAGTTCCATTTGTTATCAAGGATCTGCTCAGAGGCCATCATACTTTTGGAGGAAGCTACAGCTAGGAAAAAAAATTTGGGGACCTGGCAGCTTTGTCAGGGAGTGTTTTGTGAGCTGTGATGTAGAGCTTAGCCTCATGCTTCCTTTTGGAAGGGTCTCAATATTAGACAGGCCACAGTTCAGCAGAGAACATGCCATCTCAAGGGAGTACAGCTTTAGAGCTACCAGATTGGATACTAATGCTTTTCAGTTTTAGAAGAGAGCCATCTTTTGTCACACTATGTGATGCCCTTTCATCAAATAGGGAGAGGTCTTCTCTTGCTGTAAGGAAAAATCTGATATCTTCAACCAACATTTAGTCTCACTAAATCACTGGAAACAGCTTAAGAATATGAGGTAGCAAGCCATCCTTATACCAGAGCATCTGGTGTTTATTTTATGTTATTTTGGCACAAAGACAAATGGCATTTTATATGATTATGCACGCTGCATACAATGTAATGGTCCAGGGCAAAGTGTACAGAATGTGACAAACATTAGAGACAGCAGGGGTCACACTAAGCATATGCAATAGGCTGAGAGAGGGGGCAACAGAGGGATTTTGAGTGAACTGGTTGGGGCCCCATTTGGTGAAGTTTGCCAAATGTTTAAAGCTGGTGAAGAAACAGGAAGCACTGGAAATGGGAAAAAAGGAACCCAGCTCAACTGTGGGAATGAAGAGGAAGTCAAAATGTATTCAATGAAAATGAAAAAGAGTTGGTGCTGAGGGGGACTTTACTCAAGGGGCACTACCTTATATCTTATTCAGCTGTGTTCCACTAACCTATCTTTGTGGTAGGTTACCAACAGTATGTTTGCCTAAAATGAGCCGTGTGTTTTATAGTCATGCTCATTTAATCGGCTTCATAGTTGATTTCCATTATTGAGCACATGATGCTTTTGACATCAGTTTAACAATAGTGTATTTAATGAGGTTTCCTTGTATGTGAATGTAAGATGAAGAGCTTCTCCCCAGTGCTCCTCCTGTGCTGATGGAAGAGGGAGGGAGTGGGGAACCTTGCCTTGTATGCAAGTAAATATGGTATTTGGTTAGTTTTTAGTTTCTGGATTAAATAGACTTTAAACAAGGGAGGATTGTGGAGCACTGGGAAGATCAAGGACAGAAAAGGAGTTTCTGAGTGCATTTACTTTATGCTGAAAGGAAAAGAAAACACGATCCACATACTTTTGAACCCATCTGAAAAAAAAGTCAGTGCCAAAATATTCTCCAAGGTTAGAAAAGAGTTCAAGTCTAATTCCTTTTCTGGGAATATAATGGAAGATATGCATAGTATACCAACCTTCTCTCAAGGTAGAAGATTAGGCCTTCCTCTATAGACTCATGAAAATTAAGATATCCTTTACTAGTTACTGCTTGCTTAACAGATTTACTTGCAGATGGGAAGAAGTCATTTTCTCCCTAATTACAAAAATGTGACTTGTCATCGTAGGTCCTGGCAAACCAAGTCATGGACCTTTTTCTGAAAACATTATTTAGTCCAATAATGAGCTTCAAGCTTACTTTTATTTACTGTTAACTCATCAGACTCTCTCCTTATCCACATCAGACTCTTCTCTCTAATTGTGTAAGAATGGTAATCTCCTACCTTTTTTTGTGTGTATGCAGATATTTTTATGATCATCAGATAAAAGGAGGCTTAATACAATTATTTGCCAACAGAGCAGCCTTTTGGAAAACTGCATTGTTCTAGAGAGATTTCTTTCAGAAAAAGCATTTTTCAACCAACAGAACTGATATTTCAGTACCAAAATGGGCTCTTTGTGTCACAAAAGTTAAGCTATGTATTAAGTTGCATACTCTATGCAACTTCCACTGAACCTCTTAAACCTTTGGAGCATGAACAGTTAAAGCTAAAACTGGCTGAATTTGTATGGTGCTTTATGAAAAGTTTAATTTAATCAGATTGATGTAATGTAAAGGGATTTTCAAGAATAAAGAAGTTAAATAGAGATGCAACCTCAAATTGAATAATAACCTGTAATTATGCATCTTTTTATGCAAAGTATAAAACTTGTCAAGGTTAGCTTTGTTAAAATACTCTTTGATGGAACCCCTTACCTATATGCTATAAGGTCCTGAACCAGGTGTGATGAGAACAAGCAGATCTCTTCACCAGTGCTTCATTAGGGTGTCTGTCATGCTCTCCTATTACTTTAAAAAAAATGTGGGATTCTACGTACTCTGAGATTATGAAGCCCTGACCATTAAGAAATGTTGGAGAGAACAGTTCTGCCTGGCTTGGAGTTTTCAAGATAGCGGAAATATTTCATATTTCTTCCTTTGTTGGATTTTGTTTTGAACAAGTCTTATATTAGCACTAACATATTGATTCTTAAGACACTGTCACACCTGGTGAAACTAGGCACCTGGTATAACCTTATTGATACAGTTCCCAATATACATGACAGCGGCAAATTCTGATCTCTGGCTGCATCTCTGTAGCTCAACAACTGGCATTTCCCTGACACTTAGCTAATACAATCCAGATGGCAGGAGGAGGTTGGTGGGTGTTATGTATCAATAGTGCATCAGTCCCCTGCATTTTGTGGTGGGAGCTGAAATCCCACAAGTGATGTAAACTCATGGAATGCAAAATGGGAAACAACACTTCATGATTTTGAGGGAAGCAGCTGCCCTCTAGAGGGAGACAGGAGTGGGATTAGCAAGGATTCCCTGCTACACATCTGAAGGCAAAACACAGGCTTCTCCTTAAGAGAAGTGGCTACCCTAGAAACTGATGGCTTCCAACTGTTCTAATCCATCTCAGAGATACAGAGGGTCCTTGAGAGGGAACAATGCAAAGAACATTTAAAACAATGTATGGTATTCCTTCCCCTGTTTTCTATGATCTCCAGAATCTGATTATCTGGAAGACGTAGGAGAAAATGGCTAACTAAATCTTGGAGTCGGTTCACTTCTTAAGAAGCGTCTACATCTGTTTATAGAAATATGTATCTGCGTGCATGTGTGCATAAGGGATTGGGCAGGGCAAGGCTGTGTTCCTACTAGCACCACTGCTACTCTGAGTCAATGGAAAATACACTGGGGATCCTATCTGCCTACCCATCATTCACAATACTATCCAGAGTGTATTTTCCACAGCTTTGTTTCATTTTAGATTATTCAAGCCATGGAAACTTTTGCCATTCTGTCAGAGAAACTACATGAAACCCTAATAGTTCTCATTGTTAGAAAATGTTTCCTCATGTTCAGCTCCTTTTTCCTTGTATTCATCTCCAGCAGGACTGTAATCTACTTCATGGTTACACCTTTGATTTTCTTAGATGCTCCAGCCTCTTTCAGGGTTCAAAAGACAGGGGGGCTTGGAGGGGGCTCAGCCCCGCCATAAGAGACGAGAGCCCCCAGCCTGCCCTGCAGCTTTCAAGCAGCTCAGGGAACAGCAGTGGCAGCTTCTTCCGGCTTCTGGCTGCCGCCACCAGACCCCTCCAAGGGTTGGAGTGTAATGCGAATCCTGGACTCTTTCATACTCCAATTTTACACTACCATGTTCTTCAGCCTTTTATACTCAGAATTAGTACAGGTTTCCCTTGCTTTATGCAGGTTCTGTATGTGCAAATTTGTTCTTATGTGATGACCCTTTTTATACCAAAAATTCATTATATGCGAGGTAAATTCACTCTTATGCAATCGGTATGCTGGAAGCCCACAGTCTTCTTTGTGTAGTGCATTGTGGGAGTGATGCGCACCAAAATATAGTCTCCTGTATGGATCTGTGCTTGTTCGTTGTCTGCGATATGCGTTCTGTAGTTGCCATCCCCATTATCATAGTGCCCTGTTCTTGCGTGTTCTGCCTGCTGTTGGTGAGTACCAAAATTGTCTTGTAAAAGTGGTAGAAATGGGTCTAGGGTCAGTACAGTTGAGGCCTTGGAATGTATCCTTATTTGTTACATTGTAAAGTGGGTTCCCTTGATGTGAATTTCAGTTATGCACTGTTTTCCAGGAATGCGTGTACAGCATAAAGGGAGGGAAACCTGTATTGCTGAAACCCAATCTCCATGTATGTCTGCTCTGTAAGAATCTAGCGATGAAAGGTGCATACCGCTGGCGGCTGGGGGGCACGGCTGTGCTGGCAGCAGTGGGAGTGTGGTGGCGGCAAGTGTGGAGCTCCCACAGACGCTGCCGGCACTGTCATTGGTGGGGAGAGGCGCGGGTGGCAAGCGCTGACCAGGGGTCAGCGACCACCTACAGGTGCTGCCAGCAGTGATGGCAGTGGCCAGCCGTGATCATGGACCGCCTGCAAACCCTGCTGGCAAGTGCTGGCTGCGAGGTGGAAAGTGGCGACTGCCCACAGGCATTGCCAAGAGTGTCAGTGACGCCTTTTTGCAGGCGGTACACCGATACACTTGGGATGTACATGCAGCCCCTACGCATTGCCCCTGAATCTAGCCATTGGTACTGTGGGGTGAATTCAAAACAACTCCTGTTCATGTGATCCATGCTTCCCTGACAGCCTGTTTACCAGCTGTTCGGTGCTGATGGTTTTGTTCTTTTCTATTTGTAAGTACTTTTGATCATTTATTTTTCACCAAAATTCTTACAAGTATTTGGCAAAACCCAGCATACTTCAGTGGCATGGCAGATCCAAGATTGTGGCCATTATTTCTTTGTGGGGTGGAGTGCAAACGCAGTAGAAGACAGCTCATTGCACATATGCCACTGAGCTGTTGGCAACTCGTGCCAGAGCTCTGCATGTGCTGTGAGCTCTGTGCTCACCCAGGTGGGGGGCTACACAAAACCATTGCTTTCAAGCAGCTCTGGAGCCTGCTGCTGTTTGCTCTTCCCCTCCCTCCCTGAATTCAGCAGCAGGGAAAGGGAGGAGACCAGATGAGCAACAGGGAGTTTCAGGAGCTGAGTGAAAGCAGGGTTGCTTGTCCTGACTGCTCCTACCTTCCTTTCCCCTACTGCTGAATTCAGCAGAAGGGAGCAGGGGAAAGGGGAGGGGAGAGCAAAGAGCAGCAGGCTGCTTGAAAGTAGGGACTCTGGGCAGAGCTCTGTGCTTGCAGCAGCGAGCTCAGAGTGCTTGCAGCACACACACAGCTCCCAGCATGTGCTGTGTTGAAGTCCTGGTGAGCTACTGCACATACAGGACATAGTCAAAGAGCAGCTGCAACTGCACCAGGCTTAGATCCACCCTCGTTTAGCAGGTTCCTGTAAGAGGCCAACATTTACCCAGTTACTGCAAAGTGCTGTGTGACCTTTTATCCTAAGCTGAATGTCATACAGTACGGTAATACTGACATCCATCCTATGACAGTTCACCAAACAGCCAGATTATGCATTGTTTGGTCCTCCCAATATGCTCTAAGAGACTTGGATGAGATAGATTAGTAAATCTGTTCATAACTAGAATACAGGTGGCCTTTCAACCTTTCTGAAATCCTGCTATTTGATGAAGTTACTTGGGTTGCCCTAGATAGCTGTAATCAAAAGAAGAGCAAGAACTTCCACTTCTCTTTGGAGAGAAGTTGTACAGGTTAGGTGATCCTCCTTCGGTACAACAAAAGTAATAGTGACCATTAAAAAATCAATCAACTTTTCAAGCTTTTAAAGACAAGTGAAGAGCTTTGGAAGAAAACACCTGCTCCGTTTTCCTGAGGATAATATTTCTCTGTAACTGGTGCCTCCTGTCAAAACAATGGTATACATTACCATGTGTTTATTAAAGTAGGAGATCTGAATCACACAGAGCTGGAGTATATACAGAATAGCCCCTTTCAAATGCATAGAATGAATCAACCCACCAGATCCCTTATCCAAATTAGGGCACAGTGCTTTTCCGTTTTGGCTTTTGACCTAATTTCTTATGAACAAGTAATAAGTACAATACTGTACTTGCCTACAGTAATTTTTCAGAGCTAAACCAGTCATGGATATAGTTTTTGAAGTGAGTTGAAATCATACGCTAGATTTGGTTATGAAAAATTGGAAACTACTCCAAGCTAAAGGGAGAAGTGACTTGTAAGTGAGCTATGAACTTCTAAAATGAATCAGACCTTAGTGGAGGATTAAAAAAACCAGTGACTTTGAAACTGTTGAGATACATCTGGAAGAGTACAGTTAAATCACTGTGAGACATGGAAAGCAAGACCAGGCAGATGCCACAACACACAGAGAAGACACTGTCCAAAAGACTGGTCTGTTCTTAGCTTAAGGGTGATGCCACAGGGTAGCCAGAATCAAAGATTTAGGAAAAAATAGCCTTGGTACACATTCAAAATGAGGTGTTGTGTATTCTGTGTGATCTAGAAAGCTGTGTAGCTGGGTGTTTTCTTTCATATAACTGAATTAATTCACCATAGCGTAATGCACCATTAAATGAATGATCTGCTGTCTTCATTCTCAGCTAATCACACCTAATACAAATGGGACCTTAAGCTTGGTCTGAATGGAAACAATTGCTATTTTGATTGCTTGAATCAGAAAAAACATTTTAGTTCAATTGTCTAATCCAGTGCCTAGTGCAGTGACTCTCTTAACCAAGGGGATGTGGGGAACTCTGGTACGTGGGGAACCCTGTGGGCCAGGACCCTGCATATGCAGGGCAGTGCGGAGTCTGATCCTGGCATGCGGGGCTGGGTGGGGGTGCCATGAGGTTTTGGGGCGCCAATTGTAGCATGTGGGGTCAGATGGAGGTTGTGCGGAGCCTCAGGGTGCTGATCCCAATGCATGGGACCAGACAGAAGTAGCACAAGGCCCTGATCCTGGCACGTGAGGCCGGGTGAAAGCAGCGTGGGACTTTGGGGCCCCAATTCTTGTGCGTGGGGTTGGGTGGAGGCAGCAGGGGACCCAGGGGCATTCGTACCAGTATGTGGAGCCCCAGGGCCCTGATCCCAGCATATGGGAGAAGATAGGGATAGCATAGGGCCTGGGAACCTGATCCAGGCATGCAGACCAGCCCTGTCCCATTCATCTGGCCCAAGTACCAGAATATTGAGCACCACTGCCCTAAACTTATTGTGGATTATCTGCACAGGACATCAGACAAGATCTAGTTTGGCAGGCCTTGTGCATATAAACTCTCAGTGAACCCAAAGAGAACATTTAGATTCCACAGGGATGGTAGAATTGGTCACTAAATTGGCACAATTTGTAGATTTTCCTAAAAAGAAGGTTAGGTTTGAACAAACATTTAGAGAAAAAATATTCTCTTGTTTTACCAGTAGAAAACCCTGCTGGTCAGAGAAGTAGAGGAACATTTAGTACTGCCAAAAAAACAACGCATATACAATTCTTAAATTAAGTCATTTTAAAGTTACAGGAGAGCTAAATCAATCCAACTACAAACATGTATTTCATATTGATTACTCCTATTACCGTTGTTCCACATACATCTACACACATAAACACACACCTTCTATAGGCTGAAACTAACTGCTCAGTTTAAGTATATTATAAACTTCTAAATGAGGATCTAAAATGGAAACGATGACAAGCCATTAAGTCTTGCAGCCATGGTGAAAACTGCCCAGATACCTGCCATTAATTTTATTTTCACATCAGGAAATCTAAATAAAATATTTTGCTTAAAATCTGGTCAAGATGAGTTGAAGCATTTTGTTGGTAAGCCAAAAGCAGAATGTTTCTATTTTGGTCAGCTGCACTTCCATGGCTCTTCATCTCATCTCCTGAAGGGCTTCTGGGGAACTATAATGTAAGTGCCTCAGGTTTTCATCGACTCTAGGGTCAGCTGGACTTCATCTTCAATGTCATGAGACTGCCCACTGCAACTAGAGATTTCTGTTTGGTCTGAGTTTTAGAAACATGAGGACACAACGCATTGCATTTTGGATGGCATGTGCAGTAGATATTACCATGATATATAATACATATACTATACATACCCATGGATTATTACAGTATTTCCTATCACAGTGGAATTCACAAGCTTGGACTGGCAAGACAGAGCAAATCTAATGATCTGCATTACAAACAAGGAAGGATATATTATCCTCAATGAGAAGTATCTGACAAGCATCTCCTTCAGAAACAATAATGGCACACTGATGGACTGGGTGATTTATATGTCTACACTCTGTTCCTTCACATCCTTCCTTAGGCTCACTTTGCCCTGATTCTTACCAGTCATCTTTATGGTTAAGCCAAACAACTTAGGGGCAGACAGGCAAAACCCGGTTGGACAGAGTCAGTATTTAACAACAAAGCTAAACCAATTCAAGTAGTGAATTAATAACAAGTGTTAGGGGCTGCTGTCGTCACTCCCACTAGTATATATTCAGTGTGTATTTTCATTGCCGTCTCCTCCACCCTTTGTCCATGGCTTTGTCTCCTTCACTTGTAAATGCACCATAAGAGTCTAGCTTTTGTTCTGATTTTACATTTGGCATTTAGCAAAATAGGGTCCCAATTCTGAATGAATCCTTGGGGAGCTATTGAAATACAGATATTTAACAATAATTTAATATTGATTACAAAAATCATGTGCTAACTTGATGACAACAACTCTAGAGGCAAATGGTGTTTTGACTTCTGCTCTAAAGGCTTGTGCATGGCATAGTGCACAGTCAGGGATATTATCAACTGGGGCCCTCATATGGCAGGATATATGGCAGGTGTGGCAATAGCAAGCAATGACTTGTGCAGTAGCCAGTCACTGAGAGATAAACTACAAATAGTTTGATCCAAAAACTAGGAAAGGAAATAGAAATCCTTCCTATGAAAGGAAGGGAGTCAGAAGCAGTTAGTGTATGCAAGATATTTATTCATTATCTTGTACTGGCTCTTTGGAGTGTTTACAAGTACCTGAGGCAGGGACCACATTTTCCTGTATGCTTAATAGGAATGAGGCATCAGACCTGATGGAATCAACTGAGTTCTTTGCAACAGAAATAAATGGTAATTGGAAACTATGTTCTATTCTTGGATGTAAGATTTGCCTTCAGACACAGGAACAACTCTTCATGAGCCAGTATAAGGGCAGTGCGTGACTCTTAGAAGTTAAACTGTTGACAGAGTGGATGTGACCCTAGATAGGAACACATCAGGAAAGGAACATATTTGTTTAGCTTCATTGTACAAGTACAAAGTCTGTGTGCTATAAAAAGACGGAGATACTTTTGTTGAAAAATGCTAGGCATGTCCAGTAGCTATGGGTCTCGGGAAGATAACTGTCTAGTTTCCCATATTTTTCAAAGATTAGTGATGTACTGCCAATATTTTAACAAGGAGTGCCCACAAAATTCCACCCTCGCCCAAGTCTGTGATAAACCCTCTGGGATCTGGGTGGGGCCAGGGGATAAGTTGCTGCAGAAAGAGGTGAGGAACTAGGGAATCTAGTCATTTGTTTTTCCAATTGAAAGAAAACACTTCCCGTAACTGCAACCAAGGGGGGAAGCAACCAACCTCCCTTTCTTGTTTGGCAAATAAATCTAGCTTAAATGCACTTTGCTGGAAATGTTTATACTGCGTTTCTGAAAAATATACTGTGTCGATAGGGTAGCACAGCATTCCAGCATGTTTTATCTGAAATGGGAAAGGACAGAAGCAAAACACACGTGTGTATGCATTTGTGAAAAGAACCCATGACAGAGCCAGGGAGGAGCCTCCCTGGGAACATTTGTGGCAATAGCAAACATTTCCATAGGGAAAGGCTTTCTCTTACAATCCTGTGAGAATCCAGAATGTAGCAACAGATGATGATGAACCTGGAGGTAAATGACCTCAGAGGTTCTTTTAGTTCAGTTTCTGGCCTGATTAAATTCTAGAGGTATCAAAGACAGTAAAGTTGCCATCCTCTGGCTAAGTAATATATGGTAATCAGCATAGTCTGTCTGTCCACCCATCTTCCTTTTCTTACTTTCTTCATTTTTTAAACTTTATCCCATGTTTCTTCATCAAAAGGTAACAGGGAAATATTCCAGATTTGACAGAAATATATGGATTCTGAACAGCTCAGCCAGTGACTGACAGCCAGTGACTTTGTGAATGGGACCCCAAATTCACAAAGGGGTTGCCTATGCTTAGTTTCCTCTGCATTGCCCTTGCAGTACAACCAACTTCAAATTCCACATTTATTCCCTTAAAAATGATCAGAAAGACTTCACAATCAAATGTTATGACTAATTAACTTCTTCTGGTGACATTCAAATCCCTGCCTAAGAATGGTCTGTCATCCCTATTATTATTTTTTGGACAAAGAACGAATTAAACTCCACAATGGAATCAAGGGAAAAAAGACATAACAAGGCTGGAATTAACATATTCATATTGGTTTCCAGGACAGGAAGACAAATTTTACTCTGCTTGTGCCCTTCATCCTTTTATCCCATTAAACATCTGCATGGTGGTTGCACAGAGCTCCCAGCATAGCACCACACTGACCTATGTGGAAGGATGACTTGCTCTGGTCTGGGATGGTGGACTTTGGCTCTGGAGCCCCTCCCCACTCTGATGCTCGCAATCAAGGCCAGATCCAGAGAGGGGGGCACGGCTGCACCCTCCCTCACCCCTTTCAGAATGGACCACACCTTGGGAACTTCTGAGAGCTGTGCTGTAAGTTACAGCTTCTGCTATTGCCTCAGCCATATATTTACATCTCACCTATATTCTCATTTACCTTTAAGTACCAGCTAAGAAAGGGGGAATGCATCCATTTTCACTTAACAGCTAGAACAGGGGTCGGCAAGGTTTTTTGGCTAGAGTGCCAAAAATACCTCAACCTTGACCCATGCCTTGTCTTGGTATGGCAGGGGCAGATGCGAGGGGCCCAATCCTCATTGCTGGCAGTGGGTGCACCTGTGCCTCTGGATGGATGGCTGGAGAGGGGCCAGGGCTGTGCTTTCCCAGCTCCTTTCCCACCATTCGCCCTGAGGCATACAGGCAGCTGCTGCCATGGAGCTGGTGCCAGGGCTCCAGACCCCACTGCAGTTGTTTGCAGCCTCCTGGCTGTCTGCCACAGCTTGACTGGGTTTTGGGCAGCTGCTGCCAGCCATCGAGCCTGGGCTGCTTGCAGGAGGGCTTGCAGCCTTCCCGCCACCTGCTGCGAGCAGCCTGGGCTCCACGGCCAGCCGCAGCTCCCCAGAGCCTGGGTCGGTTGCAGTGCACCAAGCAAAATGGCCTCATGCCATGCTCTGGTATACATGCCAGGGGTTGCCAACCCCTTGCTAGAAGCATTTGCAGGTTCATCAAATCTATGTAGACCTTTTTATGTTGTAAAAGGACACCAAGTGAATCCTCTGAGGGTGAAATACATCTGTGTTCAAGGCAAAAAGTACTACCTTAAAGTCTGTGTCTGAGAGAGTTAAAGCTGCTATAGATGAGATTCAGGAAGTTATTTGAGTCAACTGGATAAAAGCCCATGGCAGCCGGGCATGGTGAAGTGACACACAGTCTGCAGGCGCAAGACAGAATGCTGTTTTTCGCTGTGCTGTATCATCAGCTACCGGTCCAAGAAAAAGTCCAAGAAAAAGTATTAGCTCCAGCTTCACAATGAGTTGTTTACTGGCCTCAGCCATGAGAGCAGCCAAAAAAACAGTTGAAAAGGAGAACAAATAGGATGAAAGGAGAGCATGCTAGCAAACTGAGGATCCCAACCTAAGGGAGCTGGGGAAGGCTGGAAAAAAGAAAAAAAAAAGACTGACCTCTCCCTGCCATAAGCAAGCAAAGCTGAATAATTTTGGCTACCAATATTGCTTTCCTGCAGGCAGAAGACACCCAGGCCTTTCTTAACTGAAAGGCTAGTGCTGAAGGTAAGAGGAAGAAATAAAACTTCTAGTTAGTGGCAAAGTTATTTACTAAAAGCAGTAAGATTTAGCAGACTGGGCTTTACAGACAAGAGAAATGCTACAGCTCTGGCAGATAGCATGAATCCCAAATAAGTATAAAACCTGTATTATGAAGGGTTTCAGAGGCAACTTCATCCTTTCAAAGCTAATTTCATGAAAGCAAATGTCTAAAGAACTGTAGGATCCTTCTAGGGGCCAGCTGCCTGGGTGGGATAAAATTAGACAGGCAAGATTCTTTCATCAGGTCACTGATTAAAACATAAGGTGTTTTAACTCACATTTATCTGATCCTTTGCAAATAAAATAAAAGATGAGCAGCCAGTTTAGGAGGATGTTCTATATTCTCTCTAGGAAGAATCATTTTGCAGCTGTTGTGTGCTTTTTGATGCCTCACTGATCTCTAAAGCTCTCATCATCACCTGTCTCTTTTTCTTTTCTTTCTCTCTCCTTTTCTTTTTTTTAATTGGGGAAAAATAATTGTTATGGTGAAAGAAAATCTGAGCATTTAGACACAGGTTTCCTCCTGCCCATTAGAATTCCCAGACTAAAGGAACACTCTGCTACAGCACTCTCACAGGCGCTGTGTCTGCCAACTAATTGCTCAGGAAATAAGCTGTATCCATTGTCAAGCTGTACTTAAAGCTGCCAATTCTTAACTGTGAAAGCTGCTTTTCCTGGGCTGTTAAAGGAAAAGTATAACCAGCCTATAAGGATTGGTGACTAAGGGGGCGATGAAGAGAGGGACTGGGCGGGATCACAGCTACTAATAATACCTCCTTACCCAATGAAAAGCATTTCCTATTGAGACCCCCAACTATTCCCCCTGCCCACAGATCCTGCACAGACATTGGGCCCATTCTTGTGTCCTGTTTCCTTAAGACATGATGGCTGCAACATTCAGCAGTTTTTTCTCTCTCCTAACAAAGGAAGAGAGATAAGTGCTGGCAGCCTCGCATGCTGAGGATGACCGACAATCGGTAAAAGGCTAGAGCAGGCAGGTTTTTCCAGATGGGAATAAACACAACTTCAGCAGAAAAGAAATTGGAGAAATATGTGGACTGTCACAGAGAAGAATCTATGCTAAATCTGCTACTTACCTAGCTGCCTGCAGGCATGATCTCTCAGCTAAACCTGAAGCTGGTGGGTAAGTTTTAATTTTACTTATTGACTGAATGACTGCATACAACTCTTGAGATTTAAATGTTACTTCTGAATATATTAATGTTCTCTAAAGCCCACTGGATCAGACAGATCCTTGATAAAAGTCTCTTGGAGTCAGATTAATTCCTGGAGAAATAATATTACTAACCCATTAGGTGTGAATTGTGGAAGATTTCAGCACTGATTTAGCAATGCTTTTATCTGGGGGAAGACCCAGGCACTAATATTGTGTCAGTGAAAGGAAGGATAAGTTTCTCACACCGATGTGGCAAGGTCCAGCAAAAAGATGATCTCCATGTTTTTGGAATGCAATTACTTTGCAGAGCAATTTACACTAGGAATTACTGCAAGGCAAATCACTGTAATTCACACTTTATCTAACATCAATCAGAATGACAAGGACTTTTCTGTCATGGTTGTGCTTAATTGGCTTGTGTTGGATTTTCTTAATTATTCCCTTGTCTAAAACTCTTTTTAGATTTCAAATTCAATGTCTTTGTGGTATTCCTTTATTTAGGTGCAACAAGACAGCTGTATGTTAAAATTATAGGCTGTGTCAGTGAGCAAAGTTAGCTCTGTGCACTGCAGAAAATCATAAAATTAAGCTGGGTTGCACATCTTGGTAGCAACATCTCCCTACAAGCCATATTTTACAACTTAAGTATAAAAAAGCTTTATCTTTCTTAAATTGCAAATATCTTTTTTTATTTAAATTACATTATACAACTGGCACTACCCTGTAGCTAAATTCTGCTTCTTTTAAAACCAATTACCAGACCCCATAAAAAGAGAGTTTTGCCTATAAGTATATATTAAAACTGTTTTCAGCTATAACATAAATTAAGATGCTTTCCATTATTATTTTAACATGTAAGCTTTTGAGAGAGAGAAGTTGCAGACTATGGATTTTCATTGTATCTAGGAGGAAGCTTTGCTGCACAGATTCATTTCAATAATCCTGCTATGTCTTTGTGTAAGAGAAGTTGTATAACTAATTAATACTCCAGTAAATTAACAGAATAGTTGGTAAAACTGAGAGGATGGGAAGTGCAAAGTTCAAAGCCTGACAAGGCTAACCCTCCAACCCTACAATACTTTTTCATCTCCCTTCTCTTAATAGTATTATGAAAGCCAAAACAAACCAAGCAGGAAGCTAACTTTACTGCTCTGGTGAGTTCAAAGCTTATTGAGTTAAAATGAAAAGTCCTAAAAAATGTGGATGGGGGAGGGAGAGCACTCCGTGTAAATTTCATTTTACTCCTCAGGGACTAAAAAGGAGACTTCTCCTGGTTAAGGTTAGGTCACTTGATAAAACTGGTGTCTGCTAAAATCTGGAAGGAGAAGTTCAGCTCAGAGAGAGGCAGACAAAACAGGACCAAGCCTCAATGCAATTACCTACTCACTTTCATTTCAGAACCTGCATCTTTACAAGGACATTTAAAAACAAGCACGTCATCCAGCTCTCTCTCCCATCCTATCTTCTGGCAGAAGCAAAATAATAATGTTAACAGTTACTAAGTTTTGCAGATCACAACAAGCAGGAAAGATGCAGCCCCAATAGTAAGAGAAGTACTTTCTTCCTTGAGGCAATTGCTTCACCGTTAGAACAGAAGACTGGATGATGGAAACCCATATTCTTATTCCTCTTCACCCACTTAAGTAGTCTTTATTGTGGAATTAGCTCTGCCTCTTTTTGGGCAGTTGCCTTGAAATCTCCACACCGTGCATGAAAACTCCACCTGAGTGAAGTGATTCTGTCAACTGGGAATGCAGGATAGAGCCCTTTGCAGGCTAAAACACTTGAGTGCTGATAGTCCTTCAGTCCCTTCCCACAATCCCCCAACAGGAAGACACTGGCAAATAATTGCTTTACTGACTCGTAAAGAAATGTCCTAGCACACCAGGCTAGTGAGAACAAGGTACACCGAATGAATGAGGTACCAGTGATAACACAGTAAAGTGAGCACAGCTTTGCAATGTGGCTGCTCACACTTAAAGTAGGTTAGGTTGAATGCCAATCACCTGGGCTGACTCTAGCCCTTACCCACTGTGCCTGGGACTATTCAGTTTGGGTCTTAGCCCATCTTCCCTAGAGTACATGGCAAAGATCCCAGACTTGAAGTGCCTAAGTTCTCAATTAGTTCCTTTGTTGGAAAACCCGAAGAAAACCTTAATTACCACTCTATCATCTCTTTTGAGGACAGATAGTTGGGCTGATAACTGTTTGCAAATGTCAATGTGTTGAGTGCTATAACATGTCTATGTATTTTTTTAAATACTCAAATCTAGGATCTCTTCAGTCAATTAACTTATGCTGTTAAATGTTTTATGTACATTCTTTATGAGTATACATACTGTATGTATGTGTACACATACTTTAGTACCTGTTGTGATCTATCTGTGCTTGTTAGAGTTCAGCAAAATGTGCAACCCAGGTAGAAAAATTTCAACTCCGTTACCTATTGAATATATAGACCAATTTAGCAGGGAATTAGACTCATCAGAGGGTGCTCACTGGTGTCCAGGGTATATGAGGAGAGTGGGGGAGGAGGGGTCTACCAGTTTGATCCCTGATGGCTTCTATGTGTCACTGTGTAGAGGCACAAATAACGTTTTGTTGAACAAGCCAGGTCTGGGGCTGAATAGGTGCAAAGCCTGAAATATCCATCTGCTCCCAATGGAGCCTTTTCAGGTCAAGTGCATGTATAAACTTGTTTTGGTGCCACTGCCCATGCTGTGCCTCTTCCATAAATAAGAATATGAGTTTTGCCTCTGGGAACATAAACCCACCACTCTTCACAAAATCAGAATTCTCTTACTGGAAACAGAAGTTATTTATTCCCAAGAGCTGACAGAGGTGGTACGCAATTGCTTCAACATACACCACCTTCTGCCTTTAGTGTCAAAGATCAGACTAGTTGCATTTAACCTTTTTACCCTTAGCTAAGGGTAAAATACCATTTTACCAATCCACAGGTAACCCCAGTTACAAGAGAGAGTTTTCTTGCCAAGAGAGAGTTGCTATTGTTTGGTTTCTGTACAAAATGCAAAGTCTCTCTATCTTGGTAGGTTTGAGCAACTGAATTTGAACAGTGTTTATCAGTCATTGAGACTTTATACATGCATAAAAGCTGCATAATAGCTTGCTTTCTGTATCTTAAAGTACAAAGTTTCTTATAGATTCATAGATGTTAGGGTAAGAAGGGATCTCGGTAGGCCATTCTGTATATTTTAATGAGTGATGTATGTCCACAGATGAAGAGTGACACCTAAAATCTTCTAGCATATTTTCAGTTTAACTTTGGAATATGTCGCTCATGTGCTTCTTGCACAGGATGCCGTTTTATGTTGGAATTAAGACTTATCCTGTTACTTGGAAACAAGTACACTTCTCAAACTATTGTGTGATTATTTCCCCCCCCAATTTTATAATGTCACTCATGTAAATATGATACCTAGAAACCTAATTATGAAATGATATTACAGAGTATTTCTGGATCGCTGTTTTCATACTGTAAAATTTTTGGTTTATTCTCATATATAATAATTATACTTTGTAAAGTTTACTGTTGGAAAAAAAATGTCAGAACTATGTGCTTGTTAATTTACATTAGTATTTTTCTCTTACGTAGGTTCATTATGTTTCGCCCAATAAATTGAGCTGGTTGTGCATTAGAAACGCTGCATAGGAATAAGGTATTTTCCCCAGCGAGAGGGTAAAGGTTACGCTATGAAAACACAAAACATGCCTACAGCTCAGTGAATGTCTATTTTTACAGGGGCATGTACAACGTACAGGGTATTTCTAAAGCCTAGACCATGTAAGTCTCTACAACTCCACAGGGGCATTGAACATATTCAACCCTCACATGGCAAATTCTCAACAAACCCTTTATTGCAATAAATGGGGCTATATATGTCTTTTTATATCAACTACCAGATCTGGTCCATAGATTTTAATGTGAGCAGTGGGTACTCAACACCTTCATGATCAAGCACTCGGAGAGAATGAAGCTATATTATATCAAATTCATGTACCAGCACAGTGAAAGTTACATATTTTCAAGGGCATGAACACTCTTGTGGCCTTAGAAGTGTGTGTGT
>NW_017728916.1:4009982-4018460 GCF_001723895.1 Crocodylus porosus
AAAACCAGAACTAGAAAGGAAATCAAACCATAGTCCCTCATCAGAATTATACAGTGGCTGAGCCTAAAACACATATTGTTGCTGTTATGATATAGACGGGGTGAAACCTCATTGAATTATTATGTATAATAAATGCCCTTCAATCAGTATAAATGTAGGAAAGTTTAAGTTTCTCTTTCTTAGTAAGACAGTCTAATCAGGGTGACATATCCATGGTACATGGGCCATAAGTGGAACTGGCAGCCTGTGTGTGGCACACAGCCCAGAGAGCACAGGCAGCACTATGGCAAACAGGACAGGAAGCAGAAAGCAGAGTGGTAGATCAGAAAGGAACAGGGGATTGGTGTGGACCTTGGGAAGGCAGAGGTTAATTTGTGGCATGCCTGTTAAAAAGTTAGACCTCCACTTGTCTAAGCAATACGAGGTGGTCTCCTAAAGAGACCAGATGTTATTCTGGTCCAAAACTGGGCCACTGGGTGGAGGGGTGTCATTGGGCTTAGAAAGGTAGGGTTCATTGCTTGAAGGAAATACGTGTGTAAGTGGTCAGAACCAACCAGAGAGAAACAGCAAAAAGCCAAACAGATAAACCAGGAAGCACTAGAAACATGGCCCAAAACACCAAGCAAACAGAGCATGAGAAGCACTAGAAATAGGGCCCTTACAGAAAGCAGAGGTGAAGCTTTTGGGGCACAATGCTGTCTGAACAGAGGCTAGGAACTCTGAACAAAGAAAGCCTCTCTAGTTTTTCATTCCTACTGCATTCTTTTGCACATTCTTTGTAAACAGGCAGGATCACATCAAAGAAATACTGAATCTCATCATCAGTTTGTCTTCCTCATAGAACAGAAAACTTTAAAACCTCACATGTTGTTTAGCCACTTGAATAAAAAGTTTAATAGCATTCTTAACTACGTCTTTCTGCATCAAACTATTAGGTAGTATCTACATTAGATTTAATTATACCTGTATAAAAACTTCTTCTGGGAAGAGACTTGGGACTATTAAAGCATACTTGCAAAACTGTGGGCTCAGTCTCAGATATCAGACTGAGGGTCCTCCTTTGAAATTTAGGCCCAAAGGGTTGGTTTGCTTTGAAATAACCCAGTAAGACATATAAATTAATCAGTTTTTTGCAGGCTCACATCATCACTGGACAAATAGATTAGGATATGTTTCAAACACTTACTGAAAGCAGTCCAAATCCTGGAGTGAGTCTGAAGTGATAGGGATGGACAGAAGACCTTTTCAGTGAAGGAGAGAGAGAGAGAAAAAAGGAAGTCTTGCCCCAAGGCTCACCATCTGACATAGGTCAATTTACCATTCTTCTAAGTGAAAAACATTTTAACGAGCTAAATACAAAGCAGATACAGCACAGAGAAGTCACCATGAACAGGAAATGCCTTGTAGCTCTCAAAGGACAGTTAAAGGAGTAAACAACAGTGCTGATCAATACGAGAAACAAAGCTAGATTTTAGGATTAGATCTGATATGGATCAGGTTTCTCCTTCCGTATTGAACTGGAGTCAAATCTTGAATAAGAACTGAAGTAATCTTGGGTCCTGCTATAAGCAGTTTGTGTCCTCTGAAGGCAGGAGCTTTAACCCTGGTGGTTACAGTCCTGAGAAGATTCTTCTCATCTGCAATAGTGGTCCAGAGCTACCCTACAGATTCCCATCAGTGCACCTACAGGGTAAGTACAGACAGTCAAAAACCCATAGCTGAATTGAGTCAATCTTCACAAGTTAGTGTAAGCTGCATAGATTGAACTGATAAGCAAGTGATTCCAAAAATGAAGCCACATGTCTGCAGTGGCCCAGGCCAGAGCACATCTCCTTGCTTGGCTGGAGAAGACAGCTTGGACCAAGTCTAGCCTACCTACCTGAAACAGGGGTGGAGGGGAGGGGTTGTGTGGGAGGTGCGAAGCATCCTGGGATGCTGGGGGTTAGTTAACTTGAATCTGGAGGGGATCTGGGACAGAAGTTCAATCAACTGATTTAACCCAAGTCAGTTAAGTCTAACGCTGCATCCATCCAGATTTATCTTAAACCAGTTTCAGCCATTTTGAAAGTGGTTTCTGTGCACTGAACTTTTGTTATGTTACAGATTTGAACTGGTTTCTGATCACGTATACCAGTTCACGTGTTATTTCTGTCCCTAGCCCCAGTGAGAATGGTGAGGGGAAAAAAAAAAGAGGGGGCTGGGGGGGCTGGGTCAGGCTACTCCTATCCTTGACTGATTCCAGGCTGCCAGAACCATTTCTTGGGACCCAGGATCATGACAAATACCCAGTTAGTCCCAAGGTTGCCCCAGACTCTACTTTTCTTCAGACGCACTTCCTTTGGGATTTGACACCACTTTTAGAACCAGAGGGTGAAATTCTGACCCTAGTGGACACGTCCTGATGAATGTGCATGTACGGTTTGCAGCATCTCAGAGTAGTCTGAGGTGCCACAAGCTGCATGTGGTGCACAGGCATCTGTTTGCTGCACTGCTAATTATCAGTGTGGTGGGGTTTTTTTTTTTGTTTTTTTTTTGACAGTATATATTTTGTGAAAGGGAGCATTTTCTGGTGTGTAGGAAATAGGACAAGAATTCAGCCCATCACTCCGGGCTCTGACACTGAATTGCTCTGTACCTCTAGTTCTTCTTAACAGGAATTCATTTTGTTAAAACACAGAAAAGACGAAAACATGTCCGGCTCTTTGGAGTTACAGAAACTTTAAAACAAGACAGCTTGAAAGTCATACTTCTAATATCTTCCCTACTGTTGTCAGAGGTGGCAGCTAGGATTACTCTAACTGAAAGAACTTCATCTCTCTTCCTATTTTCAATTACTTTGTACATTTCACAGCACTC
This sequence comes from Crocodylus porosus, assembly GCF_001723895.1. Classification (NCBI taxonomy): domain Eukaryota; kingdom Metazoa; phylum Chordata; order Crocodylia; family Crocodylidae; genus Crocodylus; species Crocodylus porosus. The sequence goes on from NW_017728916.1 coordinate 4,012,839, forward strand.
TGTTTATAAGCGTCTTTATTGTTTCATTGTGTGGCCCATTAGTCAGCTTCCCCTGTTTGTAGGGTTTCGTCACACAACGATGGGAGAGACAAAAACACTTAACGAAAGGAAAATATGATTGTAAACCCACAAAAAACAGCAGGGATAGATGTAGTGCCTGAAGTGACCTTTCTTTCTTTCTTTCTTTTTTTTAAATTACCAGATTTCAAAGTTTAGTGTCCCTTCAAAAAAGAACAACTGCTGTTTTAAGTAGCAGCCAGCCAAGGAGTTAATAAATATAGATTCCTGCTATATGACAGGAATCTATACGCCTTTTATAACCATAACCCTGCTAAGTGACAGGGGCCCAAGGAATTCAGATCAATTTCTCCCCATCATTTTTGTACACCTTTTATAAGGCTACCAGCCTCAAACAATCAAGAGTCATGAGTTAGACTCTCTGAAATCATGATCTGCTTCCCCTCCTTGGGTTTTCTGTGCTTTACACAGCAGATAAGCTTGTTGTTTATTCATAACATTTTCAATCTTTTCTCTGCAACCATGAGAACTAGAAAATGTATTTTAAAAAAAAGCAAGGTGAAATGTCATTCTAGTCACCAATGTATATGACAAGCCTCATATGAAAAGTCAGAGCCAACTTTATTACATTTTCAAATGCTAGACTGCACTCTTGGAATTCCAGGGGGATGGGTAATTAAGATGTTGTAAGTACATAGATATGCTTAAGGTTGGATTGTTTATCGTTTCATAGTTGTTAGGGACTGGAAGGGAGCTTACAGATCATCAGGTCCAGGCCCCCAGCACATAGGCACAAAAGACTGCTGGGGTCAGATAATTCCAGCAAGATGGGCATCAAGACATTTTTTTGAAGATCACCAGGGTGAATGACTGTACCACTTCTGGGGGGAGCCTGTTCCAAACCCTTGCCACTTGGCTTGTAAAGAAGCTTTTCCTTATGTCTAGCCTGAAGAGATCTTCAATCAGCTTGTACCCATTATTTCTGTTCTTCCTCTGCGGGGGCCTCAGTGAATACATGCTTCCCCAAACCCTGATGTATGCCCTGATATACTTATAGGTTGCAACCAAGTCCCCTCTGAGTCTCCTCTTCTCCAGGATGAACAGTCCCAAATCCCTCAGCTTCTCCTCATACAACTTGTCTCCTGGCCTCTAATCATGCCTGTGGCCCTCCTTTGGACTCTTTTGAGCTTCTCCACATCCTTCTTGAAGTGCGGCGCCCAAAACTGGATGCAGTACTCCACTTGCAGTCTTACTAAGGCCGAGTAGAGTAGGAGAATGATATCCTTTGCCTTGCTCAAGGTGCCTTGGTGGATGCATGCCAGTGTTTGGTTAGCTTTGCTAGCTACAGCATTGCATTGGTGGCTCATGTTCGTTTTGTTGTCAGTCATGACACCCAGGTCTCATTCAGTTGTGGTGCTGGCAAGCAGAGCACTGCTGAGCCTGTATGTGTGTTGTGGGTTATTTTTCTGTAGATGGAGCACTTTACATTTCTCTATATTTAAATGATACCAGGTTGAGGTCTGTCCACTTCACAAACCTGTTCAGGCCAGCCTTGCCAGTTTGCCTTGAGCATGGCAATGCTTCCCCATAGCTTGGTGTCATGAGTGAACTTTGCCAGATTGCTTGTAATACCTGAATCCAAATTGTTAACGAACATGTTGAAGAGCACTGGGTCCAAGTACTGACCTGTGAGGAATGCCACTGGTCACCCTCTGCCAAGATGACTCAGTTCTGTCAATCAGGTCCCAAAGGGTACTATCACAGAGCCAGTTACCTAGTCACCGGATTGTGAAATAGTCGAGGCCACATTTTCCTAATTTGACCATGAAGACCTTGTGGGAGACCATGTCAAACACCTTTTTGAAGTCCAAGTATATGACATCAGCCTCATTTTCTCTATCCAGGTGGCAAGTAACCTGATTGTAGACAGAAATGAGGTTGGTCTGGCAAGACCTGCCCATGGCAAAGCCATGTTGGCTATCCTACACAATATTGCCTTCAGTTAGCCTATATGTGATGGTTTCTTTGATTTTCTCCAAGATTTTACCTGGGATTGAGGTCAAACTGATTGGCCTATAGTTTCCTGGGTCCTCCCTTCACCCTTTCTTAAAGATAGGTACCACATTGGCTTTTTTCCAGTCTTCTGGGACCTCTCCCAAATGCCATGACTCTTCAAATAATTTCACCATCAGTCACACAATGATGTCGGCCAGTTCTTTTAGCACTCTCGGTCCAGCTGACTATCGGGGATAGCTCTGTCAGACCTCCAGTCAGCACAGATGTAGTTGGGGATCTTCTGGAAGGGCTAGACATTTTTAAATCTGCAGGTTCAGATGCTCTCCACCCAAGGGTGTTGAGGGAGCTAGAAGGGGTCATCACAGAGCCCTTGGGCCAGCTGTAGGAGCATTCGTGGTCATCTGGTTAGGTGCCGGGTTATTGGAAACTGGCTAATGCGGTCCCAATTTTTAGAAAGGGAGGAGGGAGAACACAGGTAACTATAGGCCTGTAAGCCTCACCTCAGTGCATGGGAAGATTTTAGAGAGAATCATCAAGGAGCACATCTGTGGGGGGGGTCAGCAGGGGAGATCATGCTCAGGGGCAATCAGCATGGTTTTATCAAAGGCAGGTCCTGCCTGACCAACCTGGTTGCCTTTTATGACCAGGTGATTAAATCCTTGGATGATGGTGTCGTTGTGGACGTAATCTTTCTAGACTTTAAGAAGGCCTTTGACAATGTCTCTCACCCCATCCTCATCAATAAATTAAGCGACTGTGGCATTGATGCCTACACAGTTGGATAGATAAAAAATTGGCTGATGGGGCGCACCCAGAGAGTAGTGGTGGATGGGTTGTACTCAAATTGGTAAGATGTGAGCAGAGGGGTACCCCCGGGCTTGGTCCTCAGGCCCACACTGTTTAACATCTTCATCAGTGACTTGGATGAGGGAGTGGAAAGCACGCTGTCCAAGTCTGCTGATGACACTAAGAGGTGGGGCGAGGTGGACACACTTGAAGGGAGAGAGAGGCTGCAAATAGATCTAGGCAGACTACAAAAGTGGGCAGATAAGAACAGGATAGGGTCCAACGTAGACAAATGCAGGGTGCTGCACCTTGGGAGAAGGAATCCGCAGCATACATACAGGCTGGGGAGTTCTTGACTCCAAGATGAACATGAGCCGCCAATGCCAGACCGCAGCCAGTAAGGCCAGCCATACCTTGTCATGCATCCAAAGATGCATCTCAAGCCAGTCCAGAGGGGTGATACTGCCCCTCTATGCGACTTTGGTCAGGCCACAGTTGGAGTACTGTGTCCAGTATTGAGCGTCGTGCTTCAAGAGGGATGTTGCCAGCCTGGAGAGTGTTCAGAGGAGGGCCACTCGCTTGGTGAGAGGGCAGCAGGACAGGCCCTATGAGGAGAGATTGAGGGACCTGAACCTGTTCAGTCTCAGCAAGAGGAGGCTGAGGGGAGACCTGGTGGCTGCCTACAAACTCATCAGGGGAGAACAACAGCAAATAGGTAGAGCCCTTTTCTCACCAGCACCACCTGGGGTGACCAGGAACAATGGTAGTAAGGTGATGGAGAATAGGTTTAGGTTAGAAATCAGAAGGTATTTTTTTACAGTTAGGGTAGCCAAAATCTGGAACCAGTTTCCCAGGGAAGTGGTCCTCGCCCCTACCTTGGGCAAATTCAAGAGAAGGTTGGATGATCACCTGTCTGGGGTCTTGTGAACCCAACATTCATTGCTGCCTGTGGCAGGGGTCAGGCTAGATGATTTGTTCAGGTCCCTCCTGACGCTAGCTACTATGAAACTACTACTATGAAACTTATAGATATTTAGCCTTTGTAGGTACTCTCCCACAAGGTCTGTCAACTATGGGAGAGTGGTCACCCCCCACCATGGTCATCCTGTATCCTGTCAAGCAGGCTAATACCCTTGGACTGGTGGAATACTGATGTGAAGTATTCATTCAGGAGTTTAGATTTGTCCTGGGTGTCAGTTAACAGCCATCCCATTTCATTTATTACAGGCCCTATGCTTGCCTTGTTCCTTCTGTGACTTCCTATGCATCTAAAGCTACACGTATCAAGGACATTAAAAAGTCCTTTTTCAGATATGTGGGGAGTTGAAAGAAAAGCAAGGGTAACATTGGACCCCTGCTAAAATAAATGGGATAACTGACAACCAATACCCAGGAAAAAGCTAACCTGCTTAATGGGTACTTTGTGTCAGTTTTTCATCAACCCAAAGGGTCTGTCCTGTCTAGCAAGATGCAGGATGGCCAGGGTGAGGGTGAATTTATACCCAGCCTCAGTGTAGACCTTGTAAAGGAACACCTTGAGAGGCTGAACACCTTCAAGTCAGCAAGTCCTGACAGATTGCACCCCAGAGTACTTAAGGAGCTAGCAGGAATCATAGTCCAGCCACTGACAAAGATTTTTGAAAATTCCTGGTGCTCAGGTGAAGTACCTGAAGTTTGGAAGAAGACCAATGTGGTGCCCATCTTCAAGAAAGGGAGGAAAGTAGATCCAGGGAATGACAGGCCAATCGGCTTGACCTCAATCCCTGGAAAGATTCTGGAAAAATCATCAAAGGGACCATTCTTGACAAGTTGGCTGATGGCAGCATCCTGAGGGACAGCCAGCATGGGTTTGTTGCAGGTAGGTCTTGCCTGACTAATCTCATTTCCTTCTATGATCAGGTGACATATCACCCGGACAAGGGAGAAGAGATTGCCATCATATATCTGGACTTCAAAAAAGCTTTTGATTTGGTGTCCCACGATCTCCTCTTGGTAAAATTGGCCAACTGTGGCCTCTGCTACATCACAATATGATGGCTGGAGAATTGGCTCCGAGGTTGGACTCAGAGAGTGGTGGCCGACAGAAGTGAATCATCATGACACTCTGTGACCAGTGGTGTCTCCCAGGGCTCTGTCCTTGGACCTGTTCTCTTTAACATCTTTATCAATGACGTGGATACTGGTGTCAGAAGTGGATTGGCCAAGTTTGCCAATGACACCAAACTTTGGGGTACAGCGTCGCAGCTGAGGATAGGCTGGTGATCCAGGCTGACTTAGATAGGCTGAAAAAGCGGGCAGATACAAACCTGATGACATTCAATACTGACAAATGTAAGGTACTTCACCCCGGGGAATAAAACCTCAGCCTGCTTATAGGCTTAACAGTGCTGAGCTCACTAGCACCAAAGCCAAACGGGACTTGGGGGTCATGACTGACCACAAGATGAACATGAGCCACCAGTGTGATGTCACAGCTGGTAAAGCAAACCAAACTCTGGCTTGAATCCATAGATGCTTCTCAAGTAAATCTCAGGATGTCATCCTTCCACTGTACTCGGCCTTGGTGAGGCTGCAGCTGGAGTACTGCATCCAATTATGGGCTCCACAATTCAGGAAGGATGTGGAGAAGCTCAAGAGAGTCCAGAGGAGAGCCATGCGGATGATCAGAGAGCAGGAGAATAGGCCTTATGAAGACAGGCTGAGAGCCATGGGACTCTTCAGCCTGGAGAAGTGCAGGCTCAGGGTGACCTCGTGGCAGCCTATAAGTACATCAGGGGTGTGCATCAGGATCTGGGGGAACGT
>NW_017728916.1:4018566-4050273 GCF_001723895.1 Crocodylus porosus
GGAGGTGGTTCAAGCACCTACATTGAACACCTTCAAGAGTAAATTGGATGCTTATCTTGCTGGGATCCTATGACCCCAGCTGACTTCCTGCACTTGGGGCAAGGGGCTGGACTCTTTGATCTGCCAAGGTCCCTTCCAGCCCTAATGTCTATGAAATCTATAAAGAAGGACTTTTTGTTGATTTCCAGTTGCCAGTTTGTTTGGTTAGTGTTTTCACTGTCCTGAACTGCTCTGTACATGTGCAGGCAGCTGCTGAGCACTCCTTTTTGGTAGTTGTTCCTGACTTCTGTCCCTTGTAGGCTTCTTGCTTTAATTTCAGGAGGTCGTGACTTCCCTGTTGAGCCAAAGGGGTCTCTTAGCTCTTTTGCTGCATGTCTTGCAATAGGGAATAGACTTTCTTTGAGCTTTTATGATTGCTTGCTTGAGGAAAGACCACTCTTCTTGTATTTCCTTTCTCATTGAACCATGGTCCCGCAAGGCTTTGCCAACCAATCTCCTGGGTTTGTGGAAATCAGCTTTCTAAAAATTAAGGATTTCTACTCTACTGGCTGATTTCCCTGGCTTGTGGTGGATGGAGAAAGTGATCATCTCATAGTCACTGTCACCCAGTTTCCCTTCAATCTGCAGGTTGCTCACTAGATCATCCCCTTTGGCCAGAACCAAGTCTAGAAGTGCCTTGCTCCTGGTCATCTTGTAGGCTTCCTGAGTTAGACCTCCTCAACGCGAGTGAGGAAGCTTTGTGAGCGATTGGGTCTAGCCGACTGCTCATCCCACACGATATCTGATAGTTGAAGTCACACATGACAACCATGCTCCACAAGCGTGAAGCCTCTGCCAGTTCTCAAGAGTATTCTTGGTTCAAAGGTCTGTAATAAACTCCTATGATCAAGCCCTCTTCCTTGTGCTTTCCCCATATCTTGACCCAGAGGGTCTGAAGTCACCTTTCCTTGCATCCAACTTTCACTGCAAGGGAGGTGAAATGTTCCTTTACATAGAGAGCAACTCTTCTGCTCTTCTTCCCAATGATCCCTCCTGTACCGGGTGTATCCCCCTATGCCTGTGGTCCAGTCATAGGTGGAGTTCCATCAGGTCTCTGTGATCCCTATAAGATTGTATTGCTTATATCGTAGAGCCATTAGAAATATCACAGGTTTGTGAATCAACCTCAGCTTACTTTATTTTTTTTTAAGAAAGTCTTTTGCGCATATCTGCAGGATCCGCATTTGTGGTCCTTCTTCAGATCGGGAAGAATTCAAATTTTTTAGTCTTAAATGAAGGAGTAAGCCCTTACAAATTTGAAGATGAGTAAATCTGTTTTTAAAACTATGCAAGTTATCATCCAAAATCCTTCCATAATCAAAATAACATTACAAACAGACAGGAAGGAAAACTATTCAAAAACAAAGATTATCTAAACTCTACAACCTGCATTTATCTTACTAGGCCTAGATACAGTTTTCATTTCGATGAATAGTTGTTATACATAATGCAACTCTATTGTTATATTATGTTGAATGAGTGCACAGTGATGATGTGGAAGCCTTCAGCTTTCTTCTGCATATTGCTCTTGCCTATAGTGTGCTGTGTACAAGAAGAGTATGTGAAGAATATGTATGGTCTTATTACTGAGTCAGGGGTTGCATTTATTGAAACACACAGACCTCTAAGCCCTGATGTTCTGGTTATAGAAAGCCATCATGGAGACCTATTTGTATGAGAAGTTCCAGAAAAATTCTATCAACTTCTTGGCCTGTTCCTTTTCAGAAATCCAGTCTGTCCACCTTCCAAATTCTGGTCCTCTCTGTGTAATAACATATTAGGCTAACATTTTACATTAAAAAAAGTGATCCCTCAGAATTTTGAAAGGCTTTGGTTTTGTCAGTTTCCTGGTCAGTCTAAAATGAAACAGCTTATTGGTTTGCTGTTTTCACTTGCTGTTTTATACAACAAACCCCCTTGAATATTTAGTCCAATGAAGTTAAGAATCACTTTACAGTGCCATTAAATTACCGTATTTACTTGAATATATGACAAAGCTTCCCCACCCCCCATCAGAATGTGGAAAAAAGCTCTTTGTCTTACATGGAAACCACATTAAATACAGTGTCCATCATTAAACTGCTGCCAAAGGCAACATGTGCTCAGTAATGGAAACCAACAATGAAGTTGATTAAATGCAGCCAGCACTGAGCATGACTATAGAATACATGGCCCATTTTGGGCAAACACTGATTTTTTTTTTTTTTCCAAAAATATTTATACAGTTATATATAACTGAAACTCCTAACAGTCTGTTATATGACCGCTGTGGTTCACTTGACAAACTAAAAATGCACTTTACAATTAAGCTATTTTAGTCCCGTCACAAAGTTCGCACCACGTACTTATCATTTCCTTGAAAACATCAGTATTGTAAAAGACTCCCTCAGTTCCCTCTCCTCCCAAATCCTCCTCCTGTTTGTCCATTCCTTTCACTCGTCATTGTATTCATCATCTGCATCTCTGTCCTCCTCGTTGTTCTTTCTGGAGGGCTTTTCTCTGAAAAATCTATGCCAGTCCCCTCTCTTCCATATGAGGTCTGCTGTCTCTTTTCTGTCATCGTCTTCTATCCTTCTGTAGTACCAGTACATTTCACCTCAGTCCCATTTTAATACTGTTCTTGACTATGAGGTCTGTGTGCCTGTTTATGAGCAACTTCCTGGTTATCCAAAGGGCATACCTGAAGCAGGAGATGAATTGGTTGAAGTGAGCTGCTGGGGCCCCTTGCTGTTGGTCAAGTGCCCATAGAGGACTGCTTTACTGGTCAGGGTTCTGAAACCGGTCACCACCAGAAGGAGTGCACATATTTTCTTCCACACTTCTCTGGTGTACGGGCAGTCCCAGAAAAGGTCAATTGTTTCTGCCTGCCACCAGTAGGATTGCCTCGGGCAATTGGATGGACTTCTCTGTCCTGTGCTATTTTTTCATGCCTGCATAAGGAATGCCCAGTGGGCTGTTTGCCAGTTTAAATCTCTGTGCTCCTTCTGCAGGTCCTTGTGGAAGATTTGTTTCTATATGGCCTGGTAGCTGTCAACAGGTAGAAAATCCATGTGTGATATGATGTCTCTTGCCCTTATCACCCCCTGTATCTTGAGGTGGTTCACCAGAGTTGCTGGGGCCTCATTGTGCAGCTTGTATTTGCCCTAGAAGCATTTCAGGGCTTTGTAGAACCATGGGGACTCCATGACCTGTGGGCTCCAGTTTGTTGTCCTGTACACCCACTACTGTTGCAGCAGCTGCCCTGCAAAATACTCTACAAAGCAGACTGTTCTGGATTCTGCCTCTGTTGCCAGTTTGAAAACCAGGCTCATGTATTTGGCCCAGAAGAACAGTAGGACATCTGGCATTCCTCTGCCTCCAGACCATTTTGCTTTGTACAGCATGGTCCTCACCACTTCCTCTCACATGGAGTTCCAAAAGAAATCACACATAGCTCTTTGGATGCTCCGGATGACTTGCTCTGAGGGAGAGAAGACCAGGGTGGTATATAGAAGCAGCAGGAGCACTGCCTTTATAAGCAGCTTACATTTCCCCTCCCTTTCCAAGGGTATGTATACATTAAACAACTCTACCTCCATCTCTTTTGTTTCAACAACACGGTCTGCATTCTTCCTTCTACTAGCACTTGCTTGACTTTAACCTCTGGGTTTTTAATTAACACTGCCACCCCTGTTGCCTTGTTTGCATTTGTCCCCACCCACCATGACCTCCTCAAACCCTGTCTCTTCTCCAGATATTTATATTCATCTCCGCACGGTATTGCACACTCTTGTAGACACATTATGTCTGCACTGATAGACCTTGAAGTTGCTGCCATTCAGTCCCACCTCTTTCCTGTCAATAAACTTCTCACATTTGAAGTTACAACACACAACGCCACGATAAAGAAAAGGTGGAAGCCACTGGTCCTCATCTGTCTTGTTTTATGAGTTGTCCATGTTACTGCTGATTATCAGTGACTCTTGTTCCTCCCCCCTTCCTCATCCCTGTTGCTCTCACTAGGTTCTCCAGAGCTTCTATTGAGAGAGGCTGCTACTGCCTTCCCTGACTCCTTCCTCATACACACACTTCCTTCTGGCTCAGCAGACCCTTCTGTCTCCATTTTCAACCTATCATTCCCCACTAGCAACACTTCTCCCTGTTTTCTTCTTCCGAAACCGTGACAGCCTTTGTTTCTTCCTTTCCTATGGCTCAATCCCTTTCCTTTTCTCTACCTTAGAACTTTCTTCTCTGGTGAATCTCTGGGATTTCTTTCTCTACTTCTGTTTCCATGCTTGTGCTTCCATATTCTTCCTCCTCTTCTCTCTCCTCCTCTTATTGTTGTGCAGCCACCACAACACTCATTCTACCCCTTTCCACCTCCGGTGTTTCTTCCACCAATGTTTCCTTCTCTGAATCCATCCCAACCTCCCCCACCTCTCCCTCCTCCTCTCTCATCTGTCTTGCTTTGTTAGAGAGAGAATCTGGGCATGTTTTGCACGTGGCCTTCCTTCTGACATATTCCACATTTCAGCACTTCCTGGTGCATATGAGCTCTCTGCCCTCTCCCACCACACTGGTAGCAAATGGTCAGGCTACAGTAGGCTGCCAAATGCCCTCGTTTGCTACATTGAGTCTGCACTTGGTATATAATGTAGCCCCAGTGCCCTATAACATGAATAATTTACAGTAGGTGCCACATCTCTCCTGGGCTCCTCTCCTCCTCCCTTAGAATCAGTCACACCCCAAACACCCCAGTCCACACATTATATTTGTCTCTCACCTTTTCCACAAACAGTACTCTCTGGACTCTCCATCTCTTCATGTCTATTTCCTCACGGATGTCCAAATACAGTTTGACAATGATCACTTTCTCCCCTGACTCTTGTTCAGCGGCAAAAATCAGTCCTTGCGGTTCTTCCTTCTCCTCCATTTCCTTATAGTTTCTCCAGAACTGCTCATAGGCCCTCCATGCCAGAAGGTGATACTTTTTGGGTAGGCCATCATGGATTATAAGTACTTGGGATTCACTTTCAAAATATCAATCAAAAAAGTCATACCTCTTTATGGTCTTTCTCTCCTGTACCTTTTCTCTAGTCACTGCCGTGCGTACCCTGAGCCTCAAAGTCTCTCTGGGATCCTTGTCCCTGTCGTCCTGGCTCCACTTGCCTCCTTCTTCCAGATTCCATCATCCGGCTCCTCCTTTTCATTCTTCTTCAGCTCTTTGGTTCCTGTTGCTGCTTGCCCTGGTCTGGCTGCTCTCTTATCTTCTTCCCATCACTCTTCTCCTGGCTTGCTCCTTCCCTGTGCAGTTTCAGCTGCTTTTACTTTTGCCTTCATCTTCGTGTATTGCTGCACCAGCTGCCAATCATAATTCCAGCTCTCAGTCTGAATCTCCATATTTGTGACTTCACTCTGTCTGGTCTCTTCTCTCCTTCTCTGATCTTCACTTCTCTGCTTTCAGCTCACCAGCATTCATAGCTACCACCATCTTGCCACTCTCTGCTTCTGCCTCTCGGGTCACTGATCAAGGCTGCAGGGCAGCAGCCAGGCTTCTGCCCAGTTGCTGCACTTAATCTGAGCCCACGAGATGCTGAGAAGTGAAATACTGATAGGAACTTACCACAAGGGCAGATTAGTATAACACATCCAAATAAGATATATGGTAGTACCCATTGTTCTCAGTCTCCTTCAGCACCAACTCTTTTTCAAATTATGATGAGCCACTATATACTGAATACATTTCAACTTCCTTTTTACTTTCATTAGCAGAGCTGTGCCTTTCTTTCCCACTTCCAATGATTCCTGTTTCTTCACCAGCCTTAAATGTCTACCAGACATCACCAAATAGTGCCCCAAACAGTTCACCCAAAATCCCTCTGTCTCTTCCTCTCTTAGCCTGTCTCATGTAATCTGTGTCACCCCACCCTTCAAGAATTAGAGCTGGACCAGGTTGTCCTGTGCCTCACCTGCATATAAATTTTTAGAGTATCCCAGGACTCGTGACAAGAACACCTGGTTCCAGTCATGAGTGGTGGACTAATGAACACATGGGGGTGGTGGAGAGGGAGGTATCTGGATTATACACACATACTGAGCAGTGCCAAGCTCTGGGGCCACAATGACTTGAAACACTGTTGACTCTGCTAGGGCTCACCCCAGTGATCTAGATGGTACATCATGTACCTTTTGTCTTTGGACTAATATCATGCATAGTCTGTACTCTACATAAGTAAATACAAAAGTGCTGCTTAAAAGTATTTATGGAATACCTGTGCTAAATCTCGCAGCAATTTCAAAAAAGGTCAAATGCATCAATTCCAGATGGATTAAGTCTATGGGTACTATATGCAGATTGCTATAGTTATGTTTAGTTCAAGGCTAGTGTTTTTATATTTGCTCCTCAATTCCATGTACTCAGGGACAGCAGGGTCTGACAGTGACAGTAAGGGAGGAGGGAGGGAGAACTTGGGAAAGGAAAAAGGCAAGAGCTACCTGACACTCTCTCTAGATTTAATTTTCCCTGCTGTAACAGTAGGAAGGGACAAATTCCAGGCAAACTTCCAGTAATTAGATTCTATACCTGGAAAATTGTAACACATTTGGAAATTTTCCAGATACAGAATCTAATTATTGAGGAAGGAGAGGATCATCTTATAATCAGGGCAATCTTATATTTGAATAAATATTTTTCATCTGTTTATAATACTAGCATATGAAGATATGAATTGTGAGTTTCAATTCGAAGTCCAGACTTTAATCTTCTGGCCCTCTGTATAATAGACAATGTGTGGAGAGTGAGCTATTAGAGGTAACCAAAGGAAAACAGCTTCAACAATAAGAGCTGCAAAGCTCAAGGCCTGGACAAACCACATGCTTACACTAGTATAACCTGTCCTTATACCAGTATTAAAAAAGGAAGACATGACATACAGCCCTATATCAGAGTGATTTATGTGATGCCAGTAAAGAGTCTGACCTAGGAAGTCAGGGATATAATACCAGCATAGGTATTGAGCGTGCCAGTCTCTACCCTGCACTAGCTGTTGACTCAAGACTTTCTGACACAGTTATCTGGGGAAAGTTGATATTTGTCCATTCTGGACAGCCATGCAATTTACGCTGTACAAAACCAAATTAAAAGCCTTTGGATGCCAAGGAAAGATGCATGATTATCAAAAAGTCTGGAGAGGCTAGGGCATGGAAGTTGCATGGGTGTCTTAACATGGAAACACAATGGAGTAACAGGGACAGAAACAAAGCAGTTTTGTGTCTTAGGAAGATGAAGGAGACTACACTTACTAGTATTTTTAAGTGTATGGCAGAGAAACATCCCTGTAATGGAGGACAACTGATGGAGAGCAAATTCTACTCTCAGTTTACCTGTTGCATCCTTACAGGTTTAACTCCGATTTCAATGGGGTTGCACTGGTTTGCCTAACAGCAGATGCAGGCTTTCTTGCAGCACCCCTTGACACAAGATTTAATAGACAAAGTCGTTCTCTACTACAACATAAAGTGGTTTTGTGTATTCCATTAGGGAATCGTTATTAATGACTGCTGAACCACAATTGTTTTTGTATCTTACACTGAAGACAGTAAATCTACAGATGTGACCTGATTGAAAAACAGAGTTTTATAAAGATTTTTGTTTATACACGCTTAATGTGGCATGTTAAAAATGTGCTGCCGTATCTTAATTTTTCACAACAGAGCAACAGTGTGGTAAGCAGGATGCACAGGAAAAGTTTGTTGTTGCTTTCATTCTGGATGGTGAGAAAGAGAATGAAGCTTACATTCAAAAAATTAAAACTGTAAACCTTAATGCTTTGGAATTAGAAGTGTATGGCACAGTTTCAAAGTACTTTGCCAGCTCATTTAATTGCCTGGGTGTTAGATGTGTAGACAACAGACTCATGTTCTCCAGGCCATAACTTATCCTGGACACTTGCTGGCAGACAACTCAAGTAGACTGATGCATCAGAAAAAGTGGTAATTGTCCACACTGTGATTTAGATCCCATTAAAAGAAAAGACAATTAAATGATCAGGCATCTTTTCCCTAGTATACTGGAGTTTCAGGATACTTAAGTCAGCCTGCTGACATATAATGCAGTTTGACTGCCCATAAATGCAAACCTTTCAAACGTAGCCTTTAAAGCTAAGTACAGACGGTCAAAAAGCACTGAACCAATTCAGTCTTTGCAGGTTAGTCTAAGATGCACAGATTAACTTGAAACAGAAGTGAACAGACATTTACCTTTTGATTCAAGAAATGCAGCCACATGCCTGCGGTGGCTCAGGCCAGAAGGTTCTAGAGGACAGCTCTCTGGTTGTGTATTCACTTCCTCTTCCTGCTGCCCCTGAGGTCTCTGGGATTTTCAGTCCACAATTACAGCAGCAGGACCCTGCAGGTGTTGCTCATCACTTCCTCTTCCTGCTTCCAGGCACTTCTGGGATTTGTAGTCCATAGTTGCAACCAGCAGTAAATTTGAGTGGGGGAAAGGGATGTTTAGCCCCGCTCCCTGGCTCCGGGGGGGCGGGGGGGCAGTACCCCTTGCCCCCTGCAGACTGGTCTGCATCCCCAACTGGGCTTGCCTCCCCACCCTCTTGTCAGCCAGCCCTCACTGCTCCAGGGACAGTGGGCCAGGCCTGCTCCCTGGAGCAGACAGCCCAGTCCAATCCAGGGTTGCAAAGCATGCTAGGATGCTGGGGAACTGTGATTTAACTTGAATCAGGAGGGGGTCTGGGACAGAAGTTTCATAAACCAGTTTGACCCAAATCAGTTAAACCTGGTTGAATATAGTATCAGACTTAGCTTAAACCAGTTTCAGCCATTTTGAAATTGGTTTATATGCACTGAGCTTCTGTTCTGTTACAGGTTTAAACCAGTTTCTGATCACTTAAACAGGTTTATGTGTAGCTTCTGTCCCTAGCCTAAGATTGCAAGCATATGGTTTAGAGTACAGTCTGGTGCATCGAAAAATCCTAGACCATGCACATAAACTGGGGAGCTGTCTCTCCACATTTGTTGTGAGCACACAAACCTAAATTTTGGGTGCATAAAAACATGGATCCCCAATATTATGCCTCCTCAAAATTTAGAGGCATGAATAGGGAGTACAGACTGAGGCCACTTAGAAAACTTGGGTCTAAATAAGGAATAAAAAAGGAAAGTTTACTTGTGGAAGTCAAACTTTGCTGTAACTGTTACAAGATTTCTTCTGATAAGAGATAAGAGTCTCTTCATATATTTCAGGACAGTTAGAAGCCAAGCATGGATCTATTAAGCCGAGGTTTAAGGATGAGGCAGACGACCTCTGTTGGGAGTGGCATGTCTATCACTCTGATTGCGTGTTATTGCCTTTAAAAGAAGGGAAAGCATAACATTTATGTAGATAGCAGGAAGGGAAAGTATTACTCCTACACAAATGCATACATAGTAGCTAACTTTGTTGATTTAGTTTATGATTATTTTAGATTACTTCATATGTAAAGAAAGTGCATTTCCCAATAATTTATCATCATCCCTTCTAAAATGAGGTTGTGCATTCAGTACCTATGAAATTCTTGTTTGTTTCCATTTGCTTGGCAATTACTTTCAATTTGGCATGACACTGAAGTCGTGCAAGGGAAATGCATGCATTGCAAAGCTGAGAGAGACCAAAGAACATTTTGCTCTTTCTATACAACAGATAGTTGGTTCACATAACAACGTTTCTGTTTGTTTACACGGCACAAAAATTTGAATGCAGGCTTTGATCTTGTTTGTCATGTCACACTACCAAACGCAATCATCAGATAATGGCATGTCTGCTTCAGATCTGCATGTGTGTTAACCCAGAATCTTGCTACTAATACAAAGCTCAAACATAAATAAAAATGAATGTTCTGATGTCTCTTTATTATGTACCAAAAGCCTGCCAGGAAATTAGAGGCCAGGTTCTGAAAGTGCGGCACATACACAGCTAGCTGGACAGGCAATGAGCAAAGAGGGTGGCTTACTGCTGTATTTTTCTGCCAAAGTGCTAACTCCTTTAAGATCTATAGAGAAGTTGTTGCTTCAGCCCTTTGTGACAGGAAATGCATGAAGGGCAGTTCCAGGGTAAGGATTTGCAGTTGGGGCCATGGTCCATCTGTTTTGGATAAACGCCTTCTGAGTCAGCACTATGTTCCAGGCATTTCCCTACACAGTATTGTGTTCTTTAGCAGGGATAATCTATAAAGGGGAAGGAAAGGCCTCTGATGAGAAGACTAGCACACAATGCTGCTTTTGCAGCATGTGTAGTAAGTGTATGGGTTTCTGGGCACTCAGATTAGTCTAGAATTTGTCTGGCATCACCAGGCAAAGTCTTGTTCCTACAAAAAATGTAGTAGTGTCTTGAGCAGTTCACATTATGCCAGTTGACCTCTGGATAACGTACACTCAAAAACATGGAGAATGTAAACTTTTTAAGCAGACATACGTTGTGGCAAATACTTGATTTTATAAGACAGTATGTAATCGGTTCTCTTGATTCAATATTCAGATTTCGTTTGGTTGTTTACAGCCTGCACACAACACATTCTTTCATTTATTTCATAGACTTTAAGCCAGTCACACCTCACATTTGCTATTTATCCCCTACTGCCACAGGGTCTCTATGTGGTGTGGCTCCGGCTCCTGATGAAAGGTTTCATCTATCAACACCCCCTCCCCCCATCATTTTCGTTACTTGGTCAGTTATTAGATTACAAATTATAACAGGAACCGAGATTTTCTGATCCCCATTTACTTTATGGTAAATTGTAATGCAGAAATTTCTCCTCTAGTTGCCTGACCTTGCCCTTCTTTTCACTTCCTCTGAGGTATGACCCTGCCCATGGTCAAATTAAAAAAAAAAACAAAAACGCTAACTTAAAATTGTTTAGGTATTTAGAAAATTGTTTGGGTTTTTTTTGCAGAAGTCTTATCAGTGAACTTGGGATGGAACAAGGCTGAGTGAAGCCCTAAACTCTTCTTTTCAGATGGACATCTAACTTTTTTTGGTATTATATGAACTGTCTGTATCTCTAGACCTTGCTTCGTTGGGCTAGAGGTCACAGGAGAAGAGACTTTGTTCTATTTCCAACATTCCTGTTTCTGAAATTAGTCAAAGACAACTATTTTCCTTTGGAGAAAAAAGCACTGTCAAACCCTAAATGCTTTTGTTTTTTGCAGAAATTTTCTGAAAAGACCAAAAAGTTGTGACAATGGTGAAATATCTTATTTTAATCCTTCCAGAATCAAAAGCTGTGACTTTTTTTCATTTTGAAACAATTTTGTATAGAATGTTTCTATTATAAAATTAAAAAGAGGCAAAATCAAAGTACACAAAATGTTTCATTTTGATAACGTGTTGTTTTTGAATTCTTTCTTTTATAGATAATTTGAGGCTTCCTGGCTTCATTGGTTCAAACCAAAATGTCAGAGCATCAGAATACTTTACAGTATAGAGTTTCTGTTCTCTGCATGGCTCCAGATGAACATTTCAGAATGCTGTTGGTTCTAGATGTCAATGATGTCTTGTGCCTAGTGCTGTGTGTAGATGAAACGAGAGGCATGTGTGCATGACACTTTTTAAAGCAGGCTAAATGCTTTTGCACCACTTTAATGGTGGCAGTGTTTGAATGCCTCAGCCATGTATTGCACATTAATTCCAGCTGCTGCAGGAAATTTAGCAGTGTAATGCGCCTTAAATGACTTGGGGCGCAGCGAACTAAAACTCCTTGAGCAAAGCACCAGGCTCCTGCAGAGCCCCTGAGCTGCACGGAAGCCCTGCAGGCAACCTGGCAGCAGCTTGGGAAAGCAGGCTCTGCCCAAGAAAAGCGGTGAACTTGATCTCGGTCCCCCCTCCCGAGCCTACCTGCCTGCCTGAGTTGTGCAGGGGCCCAGTGCTTCCCTCCGCGGCTGCAGTGCCCCCTGGGCACCTGAGTCGGGTGTCTACAGGCAGCTGCTGTCTGAGGAGGGCCACTGCTGCTGCAGAGGGAAACACCAGGCCCCCCGCAGCACAGCGACCGCTTTACTTGCTGGCAGCTCACACTCCCCTCCCCACCAGAGTGGCAGGTAAGTCAGCAGGGTAGCACATGGAGACAGGGCTGCCTGCTCCCTCATCTCCACGTGCTGCAGAGCCCCTGTGCTGAGGCATGCTGAGTCTCAGTGGGTGCTGACTGGGGTGCAATGTGTCTCGAGACAGAGGAGTAGGCAGCCTTGGGCTGGTGCTCCCTGTCTCTGCATCCCTCAGTGAGGGGCATCCTCAGCCGGCCAGTTAGTCCCCTGCTGAGGCATGCTGTGCCCCAGCCAGCCTCCTGGGCTGCCTGCTCCCCCATCTCTGCATTTTTGTCCTGGTGCCAACTATTATCACGTATTTTTGCACCACTTATTGTTCTGGGGGTTTTTTTGCTACCAGAAAATCCTAGTAGCAAATTTCCCCTGCGCCCACCCCCACTTCCACGCCCACTGCAAATTAGTAGCCCCACACACAGTTTAACGTGCAACGTGTGTGCTTTGCGGTGCCACAAACCACGCATGCCTGCATGTCTGGACATGCCCATGGCGTGCAACCCCTTGAAAACTGAATAGTTACAGTGCAATCTTTTAGCTCCTAATTGTATCGATGACACAGGCCCAGCCTAGTTTTAGCACCTGCACGAGTTTCCCATCGACAGTCTGCGTCAACATCAATTTGCAGTGACATAGAAATATAAACTTCAACGCAAACCCAGGGTGTATGCATGACACCAGGGTTTAATCAGCCCTAAATTAAAGCAGCGGCTTTTTTTTAAAACTCACCACTTCAATTTAGGGCCCTCGTTTCATCTACGGATGTCCTAGGACATTATTTCCTCCCAAACCTTATGGCCAACTTGAGAGTTTAAGGGAAGATTTTCCAGGGTTCAGAGATGGAGTTAGCCTGCTGACACTGATCTTCAGTGAGAAGATGGGTGCCTAAGACTAGGAACAGATAATGTATTTGTCCCTGAATAAGCTGTGCCTGTGTTTGTCCGAGAACAAAAATATCTCAGAATTGGCATGTACATACATTGCCCTTATTAGGTTGTACTAAGCAGCTGAATGCACTGCCACTTTTCTGCCATTGATTCAATAATAAAGTCCGAGAATAACTGTACAAACATATTTTGCAATATCCTGGGATAAACTGTTACTGCCTCTTATTCAGGAAACATTTTTAACATTTACCCTGGGATAACAAGGATGGAGGTCTGTGTGATGGCACTTTGTCCTGAGATAAAAATGATTTATCGCAGGATAAATGCCTAACTGTCCTTTGTGACTTTTTGGAAGTTCCCTTCAGGGTGTATTTCCAGATGAATCAAGAAATTTGAAATTATTATACAAGAAAATACATTTCTTATAGCAGTGTGAATAATGTATGTCATTACATTACTGAAACAAAAGGTACCTAGACTATTACTTATGTAGTATCTAATGACTTGAAATGCATTAAAAATTCCTAAATATCCATAATTCTAAAAACATGTTTTCGAGACAGATGATTATGCATTTTCCATGTATTTACAGTACAACTAGATGCAGATCTGACTGCTTTTTTTTTTTTCTCTCCCCCCTCAGGATGGAAGGGACAAACGACAAATACGTGCCATCCGTTTCAAGCAACATCATTGGAATGTGTTTCTTAAGGAAGGAAGAGCTTACTAACTTATTTTATGGATGTCACTGAATTCAGCTTTGAAGGGCTCCCAAAGCACATCACAAACTTGGAATGGGAAACCACAGCAATAATCATACCTGCTTGATAGATGATTCCTTTAAATACAATCTGTATGGAGCAGTCTACAGTGTCGTGTTCATCCTTGGCTTAATCACAAACTGTGCCTCCCTACTTGTTTTCTGCTGTAGAATGAAGATGAGAAGTGAGACCGTCATCATTATGACAAACCTAGCTGTTTCAGACTTGCTCTTTGTATTCACGTTGCCTTTTAAAATTTTTTACAATTTTAACAGGCATTGGCCTTTTGGAGACAGTTTGTGCAAGATTTCAGGGACGGCGTTTCTCACCAACATCTATGGAAGCATGCTGTTTCTCACTTGCATCAGTGTTGATCGATTCCTAGCTATTGTTTACCCATTCAGATCTCGTACCATTAGGACAAGAAGAAATTCAGCCATAGTGTGTGCTGGTGTTTGGATACTGGTTCTAAGTGGTGGAATTTCAGCTTCGTTGTTCTCTACAACCAACATCTCCAACACTAGTACAACCTGCTTTGAGGGTTTTTCCAAACGTATCTGGAAGACCTATTTGTCTAAGATCACTATATTTATTGAAGTGGTAGGATTCATCATTCCTTTACTACTCAACCTTACATGCTCTTCATTGGTTCTGAGGACTCTTCGGAAACCAGCTACATTATCTCAGATTGGGACAAACAAAGAGAAAGTACTGAAGATGATCATTGTGCATGTGGCCATTTTTGTAGTATGCTTTGTGCCTTACAATTCCATACTCTTCTTGTATGCTCTGGTGAGATCGCAAGCCATAGCAAACTGCTCTCTGGAGAGATTTGCTAGGACAATGTACCCAATCACATTGTGCATTGCAACACTGAACTGCTGCTTTGACCCATTTATCTATTACTTCACATCAGAATCTTTCCAAAAGTCTTTCAACATAAAACCCCAAATAAAAATGGATTCCCTCTTCAAGACTGACACCCCTCTCACGAAGCCTACTGCACTGCCAGCAATACAGGACGAAATGGGTGACCAGGCAATTACGAATGGGGGAGATCCAACATCTGAATCTCATTTCTAAGGGGTTGTCTACCCATGGAGTTACCCATGGATTAACTCTGTGTGTAGTCCATTTTATTCCACAAGAAACTGGCTCATATAGAGTTAGGCTATGAAGAGACATCACATTTGTCCTGGGAGAAACCATTTTCTTCTGGAACAAAAAGCAATTGTTCAGACATCCTTGTTCGTTGTCCTGGGACAGGCTCTAAAAAGGTTTGCAGAATAACACTTAGAGCATCACACAGTGCATCTGAATGGTTGTTTTAGGATTGCATCATTGGATCAGTGACAGAAAAGCAGTAGTACATTCAGCTGCTCAGCCTTGATTATAAGGGCAGTTTATATACATACCAATACCACAACTTCTGTTCTGGGACAGAAACTGGCACTGCTGATCCCAGGACAAATGCAACATCTAGCCTTAAAAACAGTTATCCTAGCCTTCCTAGCCTTAAGCATTCCTAACCTTAAACAAAAACAGTTATCCAGGAACAGATAATCAAAGATAACTACATGGGTAGATAAGACCTAACACTGGGATTTCCCTACTAGGTGCAACAGACTCTTCAGTGTTGAGAGCTCAGTGTATCTAAATCTAGCTAGATCTCTTTTTGGAGACTATGCCTTGTTGAAAATTCATGTACCAGCCAAGGAGGAATTGAGATGATTCTTGTATTGGAAGATGCCAGCATTTGGCATTTTTCCCCTCTAGCATTAGACATGTGACAGTCAGGAAATATAAATCTTTATCTTTTTACTTTAGAGATCTCCATCAATTTTCCCTGTCTTATGAAAAGTACATCACCCTATATTAGCTCAATAATTTCACACATATATGTACGTTTGCTTAAAGAGGTATAATAAAAGCTTTCAGCTTTTTCTTATTTTACTACAAGCGTATATTCTGGATATACTAAATGCAGTTTTTAAGCATACTATTATCTAAAGTTGAAAAAGTAGATACAGATTGGGTTGGAGCTTAATTAGTCCTTCTGTGAATTACAGGTAATGGTTATTTGTTACTACTAATAATGGGGAAGAGCAAAAAATGAAGCAACTTGCACAGTCCCCTAAAAGATGCTGTATTCTTTTGAGCTGCATAATTAAGCTACCTTGTAATTTATTTTAACACTGCATTAAATGCCAACTGTAGACAGAAAAGATCACATTACAGATTTGTTAAGGCTGGCGTTTCTGTACCCCAAGAAATTACAAGTGAAAATAGTTTAGTCCTTATCTGCACAAACTCAGGTCAAATAAAAGGCCTGTCAGACAATATCTCTGGCAGTTTGGTCTAAGAAAAGATTGAAGAGCCATAATATTTTGATACATACTTAAGAATTTGCATGCATATTGGCAAGAGGCATAATAGACCCCGATGTAGCAGAGGAACTTATGAGCAATTTCTTTTCTGTAGGTTACAAGGCAGGGTCTTTTGCTAAGTGAGAGCATCCTGGCTACTTCATAAACAAGCAGAAGCTTCTACATCAGCAGCATTAATTTCCCTGTCAGGTAAAGCAATGTGTTTTCTTGTTTTGCAATTAATTTATTACACATGTTGCAGTTCTTCATGGAAAGGGAGAAATCCCCTGTAAAGTGAGGTCTGTTAACTAGCTGGAAACTAATGCATGCTACTGAGGAGTTCAGCCCTGCAGCTCCTATGCAGACAGAAGGCCTATTAACTTCAGTGGGAGTTGAATAGCAGTGGGATCAGACTCTGAGGCATTCCTTCCTAGATGGAAGATGCACAGGCAATAGAGGTTGGGTGTAACCCAATTAACATTCGGAAGCATTTTGAAGTTACCGATTACCTCAATGTTAAATTAAGCCCCCACGCTTTTAGGTAATGTTTTAAATCTGCTTCTAACTGAGAGCTATTAGGCTACATATACTGGGTTAAGTGATCAGAAACTGGTTTAAACATGTAACAGAACAGATATTCAGCACACATAAACCAGTTTGAAAATGGCTGAAATGGGTTTGAGATAAACATGGTTAAATGTAGTATCAGACTTAACTGATTTTGGATCAAACTGGTTTATGCAATGTCTGTCCCAGACCCCTTGCTGGTTTAAGATGAACCAAACTCCCCCTGCATCCCAGCATGCTCTCTGGGTTGAGTGGGGCTCTTTGCTCCACAGAGCTGGCCTCTCCCCTGTGCTCCCTGGCTGGAACTCCAGCAGAGACTGCAGGCTGCTTCCCCCTCCCTGCTAAGCAGGAATTCCCCCCAACTCCTCTGCCTTCCTGAGAGGTGTCTGTGTATTAGCTAGCAGACCACATGCTGGCTATCATCCATGCTGAGTCAACAGGTAGAATTGACAGGTAGCTCATAATGTCCCTCTGTTGTTTTCTTATTGGGGCAATAAACGCTGAGTTGGGGGTGATAAACACTGTTATCAATTCCCTGCTGGGCTAATCAGAGCATCCTGCCAGGGCCTGGCCATGCTCCCCCCTCAGCACAGTGCTGTGGAAGGGAAGGAAGGACTGCTTTAGCACCCCCCGCCCCCCAGCATCTTGCCCGAGTCACTGCAGGCATGTGCCTGCATGTCTGGGATGTCTGTGCAGTTACAAAGTGATTTAGCCACGCTAGGTTAGACTAACCTGCAAAAACGGAATCAATTCAGGCTTAGGTTTTTTGAATGTCTGCCCCTAGCCTTGGAGATGAGCAGTATTTATCAGCCTACAGTGAAATGAATTGAACAATATCATTTCTATTGTTCTCATGCTGAGCCTTCTAGGACAGGCAGTCCAGTCTTAAAATGACTGGAGTTGTTTTGTGTTTACTAAGTGCAAACAAAGAGACACACTTTGCAAATAGCATTTATTTAGCACTGCTCTTTATTAATAAGAAACAGACATATGCCTATCAAGGCCATATAAACCAATTACATTTTAAGGGTGTATACAGAAGTGCTCCACACAGGTTTTACAGCGCTGTAATTTAGAACACTTCTTATAGCACTATAAAATTACAATGCTCTTAATCATGACAGAAGGGCAGTTTTTGGTGGTGGGGAAGGTGAGGAATAGAGGGTGTTTCTGAGCCTTCCTGTACTTCCCAGGCTAGGAAGCAGGGGATGCTCCACAGTCTCCTGGGGCTTCTCTGCTGGTCAGGAATTTGACCAGCATACAAAAGTTATTTAAAGTACTGTAGGTTGCTAAAGTGCTGTAAAATACAGCACTTCAAATTGAATACCTCATTTAACAAGGGTTAATTTAATGCACCGTACCCATTTTTAAAGTTCTGTGAAGCCATACGCTTCTGTTAAGTCACAGCAATAAAGCGCTTTAAATGGCAAAAAAGCAAGTTCTGTACACACCCTGATTATAGCATCTGTCACCCCTTGATGCAGAGCGGGTATGATAAATTTTTTATGATTACCTCTTGTAGACCAAACGACAGAATAGCCCAGTCTTTGGTGCTTAGCTCTGAGGTGTAGTCATCTTAACTAGAACCCCATATCTCGTATTAGTTTCAGAGGTTTATTGCTACATATTAAGTGTCAGGCTACAAAGCCACCAGCATTTCTGTACAACAGAGAAAGGTAGCAATAATGAGAGATGAGGTAAACCATTTATCAGAATAAAGTGTGGACAAATGTACCTTTAAACCACTTTAACAGGGGAGGGGGCGCTGCTGCTTGGGAGTTTGCATAAACTGTTATAATCCAACCACTGTCTACATGAACCTATACCAATACAGGCTAGATGAACTGCCTTAATTTTGAACCTGGATGAAAAATGGTTAAAGCTGCAGTAGAGTTACCATGCATGTATTTCTACCAGATCATACAGACACAAAAGTTGGATCATAATAGCTTACTGGTTTCCTTTGATAGCAGTACAGTTGTTTCATCTGTCTGTACCCCAGAGATGTAACTACCAGGGTCTGTGCTCCAGGCATCAGGAGCAGTGCTGGGGCCCAGGCAGCTGCAGCTGTGGTAGTAGCCGATATGGCAGCAGCAGCTGCTGCTTTTCATACACCACCTCCCAGTGGGCAGCCAGGGCTAGTGCCCTTCTCATCCACCCCTTGTTACCTTATTGCTGTACCCATAGATATCATCTCATGTAGGTGGCAGAACAGAGCTCAGCAGCATGTTCCTAGGGAACTCATTGGTACTTAGAAAAATACATTTGAAAGCTGTCCAATGACATAAGTGGATTAACTGGTATTTTAAAAAACTGCGACATTTGTTCAACCACTTTCCCCCCGGGTCTGCACAAGACATGAATCCAGTTTTAACCAGACTGTTTCTTTCCCCCTAGAACAAGATACTTGGGATATTTGTGTTCAGGGATGATTTTGGTACTGGTAACTCAATACAGCTATTTAGGCTGGTGCCAAGTAGAGATTTTTTTTCTCCCCTTCAATCTACGCCTGCACTGAATCATGTAGGATTTCTGAAATCCCTGCTTCCTTCAGGCAATCAACCTGTTTCAACACTTGCCATAAAATGTATACATTTCAAAGAAGCTGTTTCCATCACTTCAGATCAAAATCCAGAATGTGGTGGTGTGAAGGGAGAAAGGTTTGCAGCCTTTGATGCAAGTAGGAGCTTGTCGCCTATTTTCACAGCCAAGCTCTGTCAAGCAAGGAGTGGAGTCTGTCAAATCATTAACAAGTTCAATGCATTCTTACAATGGAGATCTCAGCTCCACCCATTAACTGGATGTTGTACACCTGAAATGTTACAAGTTGCTCTAACTGAGGAAGATGATGGTGCTAGGGAGGGAGCATGTAAGGCAAGGGTTGCAGCAGAAAGCTTAGGTAACCACAGGAAAGACATTTCTAAACTTTTAATCCAGCTTCTTCCCTCTGGGTAAGGCAAAATATCCTGGTACGTTATTACACTCAGATCTCAGAGGCCAGGGCCATTTAGATCATTATTTCAATTTTTCAAAAGAAAAAATAGAAACTTCTGTTTAGTTGCCAGCTCATTCTTAACGGAAAGCTTTGATTTTCAGCTTGTGAATCTCTCTGCTTGAAAGCTTCTCCTTTCTGCTTTCATGCCATCAGAATAAAGATGAGATTCTTCTGTTACACTTGGGGGATGGGATTTTCTTGGTACAAAATCTGTTCGCATTAATGAAAGCAATAGAGTTGCTTCAGAATTTGAGAAAAGAATTTGGCCCAGAGTACCAAAGCCAGCTACAAAGGAGTATCTTGTTACTAGCGATCCTGGAAGACCTTGCACTAACTCAGCTGACCTTCTACTAGTTAAATTTGCAAGATTTTTTTTAACCTAGAAACCACTGTCTAGCCTTCTTAAGGAAATGTTAAAAGAGAGGGGGGAAAGAACTGTATGTGACTGGATAACATCCAGGCTGTACATACATAGCTTAACTGTAATGTGAGCATAATGGTTGTCTTTTTCTAAGTGAAACGAGTGCCAATGCTTACAAATTTCTGTTTGCAGTTTTATGGGGCGAGAGCTGTGGTTGATAGTCTCACATAAAATGAAATACTATCATCATGTGCCAAAATGCTAACTGAAAAGATTCATTATTTTGTAATTTAATACCTTATAAATTATATGGAGATCATATGTTGACTGACACTCACATCTGTTAGGACAGTTTTTGACTAATCTTTTTAGTTGAAGGTATACTGAGTAAATGCCTGTATGGTTTGTATATAAATAACCAATTATGCATTCAGAGAGAGGAAAAGTAATTTTTCAGATGCTGGTAAGCCAAGCTGGAAGGAACTCTGGTGGTAAATGAAAAGTGGATTCACAGCTTTTCTGGCTAACATGCAGCTGGGTGTTTTTTCCCCCTTTGTTAACAAAGGGCTATTGTTAGCAACAGAAACATTAGTTTAGATGCAAGAAGCAAATGAAGAGGGAATGCTTTTATGCAGCTGAACCTGACTGATTCAACTATGCCCTGTTTCTATCTCTAAATCCACAACATTGAGGATTCCACGTATGCGCACACAAGCTTGCTTTTCTTTTTACTACTTTCATGTCTGTGAATCATCATACTAAATCTTACCATGCAATTTGGTGCCACCAATCTCATCTAAATACCCTTCATGTTAAAGAAGCAGCCTTCAGAACAGCACTGATGTACAAAGAAAATCTTCCAGTTGTGTGCATATAAATGTGTCTGCAAAGTGATATTCTACTCCAAGGGATTTTGGAGTGCGTGTCATGAAATGTCAGGGATGGTGGTTATATGAAGGCTATTAAGTGCAGCTGCAGGACCAGAGTTTACAACATAGTAGGTTTTTGTAAGCAAGACAGAGGTACTTTTCTATTAGGAGATCTCATAAGGTAAGTTTTCAGTGGCTTCATAGAATTAAGGGAAACCAGACAAGCTGTTCCACAAAAGCAGGCAGGAACCAGAAGGTCCCATATACAAGCTGTTTGCTCATGTAATGAGAATCTATGGTCTATGCTGGTTTGGTGCATAAAAAAGGGAGAATGTAAAGTGCCCGTATCACAGGGCAGAGTTTTGCAGGTACTCTGTTGAAAAGCAATTGCCGTAACACAAGAATGCTGTGCTGTGTTTAGCATTATTCCTTACAGACATTCCTTACTGCATACAGACATTACAGCCAGAAGTTTGGGGGGGGGGGTGTTAAAAATGGTCCACTGATTTATCCACTGATAGATGCTGGGAGCTCAGGAGCCTGAGCTAAGGTAAGTGGGGATAGGGGGAGGAGCAGGCAAGATGGAGGATTGGGAGAGTAGCAGCTTTTGGGGGGGTGGGAGGGAGGGGAGCTCTGCGATTCTGCCAAAGCCCATGGACCCCTTCCAGGACCACCCCACCCATGTCACTGAACCATTCCTGATCCCACAAACCACTCCCTGAGCCAATTTTACCAGTATGCTCAGGTCCCAGGAGCCCGACTGAAGTAAGCTGGGGTGGTGGGATGGGTGGATGGATCATGGGGGGGTGGGGGTTGGTGGCTCTGCCAGGGGGCTTTGGCAGGACTGTGGAGAGGGAGGAAAGCTCCTCCAACCAGGGACATTTTTTTAACCCCCTGCTGGGCCTGGGCCTTCCTAGCCCCAGGGCTATGCTCAGAAAATGTACAAAAGTTCAGTTAGATCAGTGTAGCTGTAGCCAATCTAACTTTGTGCATACCCAAGGTATAGTTAACTTAGATCAGGTCAACCATTTTAGACTGATCTAAATTTCTTGGCACTTCTGTACAGTTTATACTTAGATCAACATAACTAGGGATCCAAGTGTAAAGTCCGCATTTGGATGAGCTAAGTTAGATTGGATGGTCATTCTTAACATGATCTAACCTCCCCAAATGTCTGTAATACCCTTAGTGTCCTTGCCTGTCTCAGATTCAGTGAGGGAAGTTAGTCCTTAGCCTCTGACAAATGCTCTAATAACATCCTTTGGGAGCCTCTCATGCTATAGAACTGCAGCAGCAACTCAAGGGGGAGTGCCCACTCTGACCAGGTGATAATCATTGGAGGGCTTTTCCAACAAGGGAGGATCTTTTCATCCCCTCAATAACCATTGAAGTGGGGTGTATTTTCAATCTGATGGGACCTGGTCTCCTCCAGAAAGTTTTTCTGTGAGGCAGCTTCTCTAGATGGTTCACAACACCTCTCCCTTGATTGAACCTATCCTCAGTAAGCACACTTAGGAGGACCCCAGCCAGCCTTCCCAAGGAGCTTCTCAGTAATTCTTCCATCAACCCCCCCGTGGCTTCAATTGCCACAGACTTGTGAAGGGAACAGGTATACAGAAGGGGCAGCTGGGAACATAGAACAGCTACAAGTTCAGTGACTCCTCTCAAAGCCTTAAATGTTCAGAGCTTAAAGAAAGATTAATGAGCAAATGGGATCCAGCTGTATGTTTAGTGTCTTAGAAAGAGGCTGATGCAAGGCCCTTGCTGCATTCAAAGTGATCTCTGTTGTGTGGTTTGCTTCAAGAGTACATATCAAAGCCATAACCTTTTTGTGGGGCATAAGATGTTAGTTTGCATTAAGTTAATAGAAAAAGAATAGAGAGGCAGTTAGCAGTGTCGGTCTGAAGCTTGGCAGAAGGCAGGGCAGGGTGACGCTAACTCATGAGTCTGCAACATATGGCCTGTAGGACCATTGAATCCAGCATATACAGTCCAAAGGTTTTGCCTGTGCTTGTACCAGACTAAGAGGCAATGAGTTGCAGTGGCTGGGCAACCTCCATTTGCTGCTTTTTCCCCCTGCTCTCTAGCCATTCCCTGGCTGTGATGGGGTATCTTTGTGCTAGTACGGAGCTGCGCCAGGGCTTGGCAGCTGGAAGCTGGGTCCATGCCACTGCCACTTCTCCCTCCCTTTCTCCCTACATCTCCCAGCTGCAGTGCAGAAGCTGGCTCTGCACCCTGCCACTGTCCCCCACCAGCTGGAAGTTGCACCCCTTTTTAAATACATTCTAAAGCTGAGGAGGAGGGCATTGGGAGAAGCAACAGCCATGCGGATGCAGCTCTTAGCTGACTGGCTCTAGCGTGGGCCACTGAAACACCATGGAAGCCACCCAGCCTGCGTCAGACTGGAGCCAGGTTTTTCTTGCTCAAAGCTTGAAAAGGTTGCTAGATGCTGGGCTAACTCATTCAGAGAGGCATTAGCTTTCATAGGCCAGAGTCTACTTCACCAGATGCTAAAAGCTGAATAGTTAACAGAATGATCCCTTTGGAAAGGGCAGCTGCACTTTTACCTGTAAGGCAAGCAACTGTAATTTGACTTCCCTTTCCTGACCCAGATAGTCCTCTCTAGGGATAAGCTGTGCAAACTTGGGGTTTTGAGGTACTTAGAAGCAAGGCGCTAATTGCTCCTGGTGCCAGCATGCTGAATGAGGGGATGGGTACAGTAGGGGGTTTGTTTTCATGAAATCAATGCACTAAGGATTTACAAGATCACAATATTTAAAGCAACACACTCAGGCAAAACCTAAAAAGTGATAGAAAACTGGACCTGAACATATTCTTCAGTTTATGAGCATGTGCAGTGTGTGACCTTTAGAGATGTGCAGCTGAACCAAGAAACTGAGAATACTACAGTTCTTATCCAACACAGCCTTTTATCTAGATGGTGAATCCAAATACAATTTTTTTCACTTTTGAATTTGTCAAATTAATATAAAAAACACTTTACAGCATGTAAACTTAGGTTGACCTTCAAACTCCAGAGGGAACTTGCAGGGCTGGCATTTGATGAAGTGATCTTTACTCTTGTAAAAACAACAAATTTGATGCAGCAATCATTAGGAGACAAGCATAATACCATTTTAGAAGTGGCTATTTTCAGAGTAGGCCACCTCTTTGTAACATTTATACTTAACACAGCTTGGAGCTCTTTCCAAAACCTCAGTTTTCAACCTTTTTCACTAACAGGACTAACTTACATACCTAGAATATAGAAGCAAGGATGGAAAACAGGTGGTTTCCCTTTCAAGATCAGCTGGTTTGCGTGTGTGTGTGTGTGTATGTTTTCTCAAAGTAATTAACTGTCAAGTACCAGAGAACACCTTGTGCTAGCTTTTTCTCTGCCTGTGGAATTTTGACTAATGTAAATACTGTATATAATTAAACAAACTGAGATTTTTGCACTGTTTGCTCTTACATATGTATAATGAAAATGGAACAAAGTTCCAGAAAAAGCGTGTGTGAATGTGCTCATTTATTCTGACAAATATAAACCCACATACATATTAACTGGAAAAATATTTAAATTTTAACTTTTTTTTTTTATAGACCATTTGAAAAATCAACAACATCCATCATGCAAGTAGAATGCCTTAGAGACCATTTGCATGGGAGTTTGGTCATTCCCTTTTTGTTGCTTTTTTTATAAACACCCCAAGGCTTCTTTTTCTGGGAGCATTTCATTAACCTCAACTGTCTTCAGAATCACATAGTATTTGCTTTGATGTAGTTGTCATACGTTAGATCACTGATGAAAGTCAGCATCATGAAACTGCAGCAAGCAGATGATGGGAATCCAGGGCGATTGCCACAGAGAATTTATGTACAATTTCTTTAATCCTCAGCTCTCTAGCAGAGGCAGCAGAATCAAAGGCATGCTGCACAAAAGGAGCTCAACAATATCTCTGAAGGCCATGGTGCTGCAGTCATCAATTGTATACCAGAAATAATTTTTTTAGCCTGGGGTGAAGACCTTTGGGGTTCCCATTTAATTCTTTCTACTCCCTGTTTCTAATGACCTGACACATGCAGTACCCTGTGAAGCTTGTAAGTACTCCTATGTGCATACAAAGATAAGGATGAAAGGAAAATTCTCCCAAGGTCACTGTTTCAGCTCTTGGACCATTTTGGTTTCAAGCATAAGTATAACACAGGTCTGGCATGAAGAGGGGGTTCTGTTGTTCAAGGGATGGGATAAATCTGGAAAAGTCTTCTACAGATTGGATAGAATGGGCTGCTCAAAGCCCTGAGCTTGGATATGTCCATTTGAAAAGTGAGCTAGCAGAAAGAAAATGACTGGCAATAAAGCAAGGGCCAACCCTGAGATGCTTTCTCTTTGTGACCCTGGAACCTGAGACCCACTTCAATGCTTCCCCATAATCAACTAATCTACGAACAAATGGCTTCTATGGATTTCATGATTACATTTTGCTAAATGCACATTTGCTGCAATAGAACAACTAGAAAGAATACTTCAATATGGGAACTGCACTGCTCAGCAAAAAAATCAGGAAAGTGAAAACATAGCTACCAATATAATTCCAATGTTGGCTTCTACTGTAAGGCCTTTGACTTCATGGTACTTTTATACCTTAGCTGAAGCGTATACACTTTAACAGCTGTAAAAGTAACATGGGGGGGAAAATCCAAACCCTTGCACTTTTGATTTGCAATCATAATTCTTTTTAAATCAGTTGTGCCTTGTCACTTTTATATTAGACAAAATATGAACACCCCTGACACAGATATATGTCCATGGTAAGTAAGTTTTGCTTAGTATTATTGTTTATTGGCTCAACTGTGTAGCTAGAAGAGACATTAGGTGAGCTTTGGGGCACAGAATGCCCTTTCTCAGGTATGGGAAAGAATCAGATGCAGCCTGAACTAAACACCAGGTATCTTCTTTTTTCCCAGATCTGAGGAAGGGAATTTTGGCTGAGGGACAGACATTTAAAAAGCCTGAGCCTGAATTGATTCAATTTCCACAGGTTAATCTAACCTCTGGAGATTGGACCGATTTGTATGTGGATAGACATCCACTTTTGAATCAGGAAATGCAGGCACATTCCTGCAGTGGCTCAGGCTAGAATTCAGAGGGCAATAGAGCAAGCCATCCCTTCCCTTCCACAATGCTGAAGTGGGGGCATGGCCAGGCCCCAACAGGATGCTATGATTAGGGAGGGGTTTAAATCCCTGCACAGTCCCCAGCTGAAGGGGGAGAGGGAAGCAACCTTTGCCAGGCTTTTTCCAGCTCACTGCTTACGGGGAAACATTGCCAGACCCCAGCCCTCAGCTAGCACTCTGAGGCAAAGGGGGGTGGGAGGAAGGAGGACTGCTTGTGTGGAGTGCATTCATCTGTTAATGGTATTGAGCTTTTTAATCTCCCTCTCCCCGCTTCTTCATACTGTCTGCAGCAAATTGATAGGCATTCACAGGTCCCATGCATTGCAAACCAGGTCATTTCTCACACCTCTCTCTGTCTCCTCTTGAATGCTGACAGATTGTGGCCTTTGAAGCAAGCAAGCCAGCAGGGAGCTTATTAGAACACCAAGCTTATCAACCCATCAAGAAAACAAAGCCTCTCTCATCAGTTCAAGCTCTTATTAAACCGCTTTTCCCAAGGCATATGGAAGGGAGAAGGGATGGGTGGACCTGATGATTAGTTCAAAAAAGCCCTAAGCAGACACTGGTCTGTCTGCCTTTGTTCCAGTGAATTGAAGACCCACACACATACATACACCTCTCAGCATTAGTAAGGCTGGAGGTAGTGTGGCCAGATGCCAGCTGGGGTCTGTGCTGCTGGGGTCCCTGTTGTGGAAGAGGGGGAAATCCCTGCTTCAGCAGCAAGTGAGGGGAGGGTGGGACAGGGGAAAGCCCAGCAGACACAGCTGTGTCTGCAGTCTCCACCTCTTTCTAAGCCAGTCAGAGCTCCAGCTAGGGAGGAGGGCAGGGCCAGCCCTGCTCTCTGGAGCAGACAGCACAGCCGAGCCTAACTCAGGGCTAAAAAGCATACTGGGATGCTGGGGGACTCTGATTTAACTTAAACCAGGAAGGGGTCTGGGACAGAAATTCCATAAACTGGTTTGACCTAAATCTAGGGGTGCACCAATAGAGATTTTGGGGACTATACCAATAGCTGATTTTTAAGGAGGCATATCAGCTGATGCTGATCCGATTTCCAATATGCAACTCTTCACCTTGAAGGGCTGCATCCAGCTGGTAAATCTGGTGTGGTGGAAGGGGAGGGAAGAGGTGTGGGGGGAGCAGATCAAGGCCTCTGCAGTGAGGGAGGGAATGGGGCTGGGGCTGGGGCAGGCGCTGACCAGCTGGGGCAGGGAGGGGTGTGGGACAAAGCTGCAAGTGGCTTGTCCAGCGGGCAAGGGGGGGGTGGTGCATGTCCCCTGGATCTGCGTGGCATGGGGCAGGCTGTAGCTGCAGTCTGGGGCGGGGGCATGGGCAGAGAGGGAGGGTGGCTCACACTACTGTGTGAGGTTTGTCTGGTGCTCATGTGGCGGCTCCTGCAGCTGCTCCTACCACTCATCTGGGAAGACATGGGGGGGGTGTGCCCCCAGATCTGCCTGGCCAGGAAGAGCCCAGCCCCAGCTTACCCTGCCCCACCCTGCATAGATCTGGGGGCAAATGCCCCCCCAAGCCCTCTTGGGTGGGTGACAGGAGCAGCATTGGGAGCCACTAGATAAGCACCGGATGAGCCACATGCAGCAGTGGGAGCTGCCCCCCCCCTTCATTCCCATTGCCCCCCAATCAGCCATGCCTCCGTCCCACACCAGCCCTGGCCCTGGCCCCAGCTGGGCAGCCCCTGCTGCAGCCACAACCCCAACCCTAACCCCACACCCTCCCTCAATGCAGGGGCCTTGATCTGTACCCCTACACCCCTCCCCTTTCTCCACACCAGACTTACCAGTGACACACAGCACTCCACGCTGCCAGCTGTGGTCCTCACTCGCTATGTGCTGCACTGTGGCTGCATGCACGCACACATGGGCATTTATTGGACAAGTTATTGGCTGCATCAGACCGATTTTTGATACAGAATTTTTTTTTTTTTTAATATCGGTGCCAATCTGATATTGGACTGATGTATCAGTGCATCTCTACCCGAATCAGTTAAGTCTGATGCTATATTCAACCAGGTTTATCTTAAACCAGTTTTGGCCATTTGTAAACAGTTTTAGGTGCACTGAACTTATGGCCTGTTACAGGTTTAAGCCAGTATTTGATCTCTTAAACTGGTTTTATGTGTAACTTCTGTCTCTAGCCTTTGTGCCTTAAACTTTGTCTAACATCTCTTCCACCTACATAATTGGACCGGTGAAAAATACTGGCAAGCACACCTGGATTCTTTTGTATTCCCTGGACCATCATGGCTATAATATTCCAACTCTACCATAGAATAAAGCATACAGTTAAGCACTCATCCAAAACTACTAGAATACGTTTTTGGTGATGAATGATATGGGACAGATGCTGAACATGCTTCCCCAGTTCTGCATGGCTCTTAAGTATGCCAGTATTTAGATAGGCATTTAATAGGCACTTAACCCTACACTCTCAGTGTGTTTGATATTTGACCTAAAAATACAACAAAATCAACTCAGCCATAACAAGGATGTGGAAGCACAATTCCAGTTACACCCCACCACCCAGCTAGGCAATTCAAAACCCTGAAGTCTTATTGCCCCTCCAACAAATTCCTGTATTTTCCATCACCTGGTTAAAGCAATGGGCTCTGCACAAAGATTTCTTTGTTTAGGGTCCAGGTACCTTCTTCCTAATCATTAAACTGTAGCAGACAATTATGTGAGCACATGTCCAAAGCAAGTAAACCTTTCCCTCCTCATCCCTATTTGGGTAAGTAGTCTTACAGCTACCGGGCACCTTGACCAGTATGACTTTCAACTTCTTTCCTTACCCGTTTGGTCTTGTGGCATGGTGACAAGGGATACCTACCAGACAAGCCAAACCTCTGAATCACTGCTGATCTCGCACACGATAGATGTAAGTTCCCATTGGACCAGTTTGTGGTGTGGTGCTTTCAGCACAGATAAACTGAATACTTCTCAGCCTGAAAAAGGCTCATTGTATAGCCTGTCATAATGTCTGCCACAGAACCTTACCGGACTTTATAGCACTCAAATAACTGTAGATTTTCCTTTTTAAGTTTCAGCACTTACAAATACAAAAAGGCCTGAACAAAGAAAACCTGTTCATGCTGACTGTCTTCTAATGTCTGTCTTCTATTTCTAATGTTGTCAGGGTTTTTCTTTTTATATTTGCAGGTCACCTTGAACTTTTCACTCTGATATTTGCCCTTTGCAAAGATTTCTAATTCTTCATGAAAGCCATTCAACACACTCTTTGCCAGCTCATCATGGAAAGGAAACTCGTACAGATAATTAGAAGGAAAGAAGCCTTCCTACGTGACAGTCACCATCTGACCCATTTCAACCTTCCAAAGTGGCTTAAACTTTTGTAAAATGAAACGCACACAGAAAACTGGCTTTGGGATCTGACCAGAAAGGAAAAAAAGGCTCTGAATAAATATGGATGGCAAAGATTTGGGGTGATCTTTATTTGCTTTCAGATATTTGTTAAGCAGAAGAAAA
The DNA here is from genome assembly GCF_001723895.1 of Crocodylus porosus. Taxonomy (NCBI): domain Eukaryota; kingdom Metazoa; phylum Chordata; order Crocodylia; family Crocodylidae; genus Crocodylus; species Crocodylus porosus. Next base: position 4,048,150 of record NW_017728916.1, read on the forward strand.
TACATTCAGATGTCATGGGTGTGTTGCCCTGTGGGGTGAGGCCAACTCTCAGAATCTGAATATTATGCCGTTAGACAGGAGAGTGTGACACAATTGCACATATACAAAACACACAAATCAGTTAGGTGCATGTACAAACACACTACCAGCTCTGGCATATACACATCCAGACCAGCCTAGGCACATGTATACCTATCACCAATTCAAGCACATACACTATACACCCCAGAAGTTAGACACAGATCACTAATTCATATATCATGCACACAATGACATGTATATATACACACACATATACACACTTACCAGTTCACCCACATACAATCCACCTACCCATACATACTGGTAGGTTCCTAACTTGGATGGTACAGTGTGTATGTGTGCGCTTGGGGTACCTGGGATACTTGGGGGAAGGTTCAGGTGAGACAGAGAGGCAGACGGAGTTAAAGAGTAGGGAGTGAAAGTTGCCAGAATCAGGATTAGAACTAGTGGACTAGAGAGAAACTGGCTGAATAACTGAGGCTTAGGTTTACTTAAGATAGACTGGGGCTGGAAACTGAGGTAGACAGCTGAGAGATGGGGGGGAGGGGCAGATAAGTGGTGGCAAGGAGGAGACAGCCAGGAAAGAAACTGAGGCAGAAACTTGGTTGCTCAGGGGAAAAGGAAAAGGCAGTGGGGATAAGACAGTGGCAAAGAAACAGGGGGTTTGGAGGCAGAGGGGAGCTCAGGACAGGTGTTGGAGGTGGCAGTGAGCCAGAAGCAGGAGAGGGAGAAATGAGACAGAAGTTAGAGGGGTGAGGAGCAGAGATTGGAGCAGGGCCAAACCACAGTAAAGCAAAACCCAACTTAAGGGCCCAAATAATAGTTTTATTAAACAGACAACACACTACACAGCCCCATGGAGTTATTGGTTCACACACACACACACACACACACACGCACTCACAATGGCAGCAGGAAGAAGAGACTCAGTGGAAGGGTTGGAGTCCAGGTAGGGAAGAGAAGCAGAGTCCAAGTCTTTGGTTGAAGAGGGGGTGGGGGGTGATAGCTACCTATCCAGGCTAGAAAGGGGTCCTTGTTCAGGACTTGCACTCTTATGTACTGTAACTGTTCAGAGGACAGTAAGACTATCGCTTACTAATGAGCACTGACTGCTGGAAAGCATTTGGGGCAGAAGGTTAAAATGTAAATGTTAGTGAAATGTTACCACTAAACTGAATTTTCAAGGACGAGTTGAAGTAATACTTGTTTTCAGGCCCTTTTTTTCAGAAATGCTTTTGAAATGCTTTACATCCCAGAGTACTCAAGGAGCTGGTCTGCATCATAGCTCAGCCCCTGGCACGGATCTTTGAGAGCTCCTGGTGCTCTGGTGAAGTGCCCGATGATTGGAAGAAGGCCAATGTGGTGCCTATCTTCAAGAAAGTAAGGAAAGTGGATTCAGCAAACTACAGGCCTATCAGCTTGACCTCCATCCTAGGGAAGGTCTTAGAAAAAAATCAAAGAGGCCATTCTTAATGGACTGACTGATGGCAACATCCTGAGGGATAGCCAGCATGGGTTTGTTGCAGGTAGGTTGTGCTTGACCAATCTCGTTTTCTTTTATGACCAGGTGACCTATCACCTGGACAAAGGGGAAAAGATTGATGTCATATATCTTGACTTTAAAAAAGCCTTCAATCTGGTATCCCATGATCACCTTTTGGCAAAACTGGCCAAATGTGGCCTTGGGTCCACCATGATCCGCTGGCTGGGGAATTAGCAATCCAGGCTGACCTGGACAGGATCAGGAAATGGGCGGATGAGAACCTGATGGTGTTTAACACTGAAAAATGCAAGGTTCTCCACCTTTGGAGGAAAAACCTGTAGCATGTCTATAGGCTTGACAGTGCTACGCTGACTAGCACTATGGACGAGAGGGACTTGGGGGTCATGATTGACCACAAGATGAACATGAGCCTTCAATGTGATGCTGTAGCTAGTAAAGCAAGTAAAACCCTGGCTTGCATCCATAGATGTTTCTCAAGCAAATCCCAGTTCTCCCATTGTACTCGGCCTTGGTGAGGCCGCAGCTGGAGTACTGCGTCCAGTTTTGGGCTCCACAATTCAAAAAGGATGTGGAGAAGC
>NW_017728916.1:4050456-4070068 GCF_001723895.1 Crocodylus porosus
AGGCTGAGAGCCATGGGACTCTTCAGCCTGGAAAAGCGCAGGCTCAGGGGTGATCTGATGGCTGCCCACAAGTTTATAAGGGATGTTCACCAGGACCTGGGGGAACGTTTGTTCACTAGAGCGCTCCAAGTGATAACAAGGTTGAATGGTTTTAAACTCCTGCAAGACTGTTTCAGACTGGACATAAAGAATAACTTCTTTACTGTCTAAGTCCCCAAGGTCTGGAATGGCCTGCTGCTGGAGGTGGTTCAAGCGCCTGCTTTGAATGCCTTCAAGAGAAACCTGGATGTTTTTCTTGCTGGGATCCTATGCCCCTGCTGAATTCCTGTCCCTGGGGCAGGGGACTGGACTCAAAGGTCTTCTGAGGTCCCTTTCAGCCCGAATATCTATGACATCTATGAAAAAGCATTTCTCTTTAATTGGATAAATAAAAGAATAAACACCTCAACTCCACCTCCCTCCTATCTGCAGGCACATGAGTGCTTGGGACAGAGTTTAATCACAGGTCAAGACAGGCAAAATACTTGCAAGAGTTCTCACTATTCAGGTATTATTGCTGTTGTAGATGCAGCTCAGGGGCATAGGTCATAGTGAAGGGGCCTCACCATGGCTTTGGAAGTGTATTCAAACCCTGCTCTCAACATGTGCCAAACACTGCCCCTAATTGATTTAGCTGTAAATCGCTCCTTGGTCATTCAGGGCCTTGTTGCATGCTAATTTTGGGCAGCTCCTGGAGCTCTTAACCTGAGGATTGTCTGCATGTTAACTCTTTTAAGTGACTTAGAGCACTCGTTATGTGGCTCAAAGTTACACCACTCCAGGAAAGGATTATCTCTTGATCTGCATAACCCAGCTCCTGTTCCACTGTATTAGGCACTTCATTATGCAGTCATTCAATGGAGAAGGATGATTTCCTTCAGTATGAATGGGCTAGTAATGGTCCAATGTTTCCATCCTTGCTCAGGCAAAATGTACTTTGATTTAGTTTGGCTTACTGAAGCCTGTGCAGTTAAAGTCTGTCTATATACAGAGTTAATAGTGTAGCTTGTGCATTGTAAAGTCAGATCCCAGCATATTTAGCAGTATGTTCCAAAAGCCTGAAGTTGTGAAATTAAACCGGTTTAGTTCAACTGGTGCAGCTTTGCGGGTGCAGATTTGTAACATTTGTCACAACTTCTAGTGGCCTGTTTCAAACTAGTCAGGGGGGATCAGCAGGCACTGGGGAAGTCCCTGTTCCCCCAAGCACCACCAGGAGTGACCAGGAATAATGGTCACAAGCTGGTAGAGGGTAGATTTAGGCTAGATATCAGGAGGCGCTACTTCACGGTCAAGGCGGCTAGGATCTGGAACCAACTTCCAAGAGAAGTGGTGCCGGCCCCTACCCTGGGGGTCTTTAAGAGGAGGTTAGATGAACACCTTGCTAGGGTCATTTGACCCCAGTACTCTTTCCTGCCATGGCAGGGGGTCAGACTAGATGATCTATTCAGGTCCCTTCTGACCCTAGAAACTATGAAACTTCCATCAGTTTAGGTTTTTCCTGTAAAGGACAAGGTTAACTTAAAAGCAGTTTTTAGCCACTGACTAGAGTCTCTAGACAAGGCTTTCTTCTCAATAGGTACAAAGCTGTTTGTAAACAACACACTTGCATACCTTGCAGTTTATTGAAACTTGTCTACATTTTAAATATATTCCAGATGAAGTGATGTGTGAATTTAAAATAGAAGAGCTATTCTAAAATAACTACAGTGCACATATGGAAGTGGAGTAAGCTAAGCCAGAAAAAAGGCACTATTATTCCAGAATGAGAGAGTCCACACAACATGTTCCAGAATAATTATTCTGGAATTCTGAAATAAACTTCATGTGTAGAGAAGTCCTTTCATTATTAATTACTGCTACCTTTGTAAGAGGAATGGCCGGAAACTTCAGCTGAGAAGGTTTTTAAATACATTCTGAAGCCTGTTTAACAAAACTGGTAAACATTTCAATTTCTTAGTCAATATGACTAGCACTTCATTAAATATATATCTACCCTTTCCTAAGTAAACACAAAAAGCAACATACCTGGGAGGCAGGTCATAATGGGCAAACATAATGCAAGCAGTTTTTACACTTCAAAACATCACCTAAATCCCTCTTTAGGCAGATCTCAATTGCCTTGTCAAATACTGCCAAGTGCTCACTTTGTTTATATTGCATATTGTATTTAACACCATGCATTTCCTAAATCAATTTGGGTTTACATGTTTCAGCATTTTGATGAAGCCAAGAAAACTCTACCTTGCCATAAATTTAAAAGGTCTGAAGGTCACACAATTGGAGTGAAGATCAAAAGGTCTGAAGATCAGCTAGAACAGAAATGTTTATTTCTATCAAAAAAATGATGCAAGCTTTTGTACTGCTATAAATGTACCTTAAACCAGTATGTTTTTCTCTTTTCAAAAAGCAATAGCTGTATTAGTATAAGCATCCTTACACTGTTATAAGTGCATCTTCATTAGGCGTCAGTACCACTTTAATTATCCCAGTCAAGATGGAGTACTACCATTTGTGCGTATAAAGCAGCAAGAGATGGAATGTCAAAGGTTAAGGTTACCTGATCAACCTGCTGACAGAAGGAGGCCTGAACAGTTTAGTTCTATATAACCCAACTCCCATTACTTTCAGTCCAAGTTTGAGCCATTCTTAAATGGCAGGATTGGACTTTTCAGCTTCCTAGATTCATCAACATTTCAGGGAATCTCTGATACTTGCTAGTATTATACAGTCCATAACATGAAATAAGCATGTGTAACCCTGTTTAAACAAAGCTGCATCAATTTAACTGTGTTAAAAAAAATAGATAAATAGAGAGCAGCAATTAATACTGTTAACTGAGTGCAAATGCCTGAATGGATACTTATTTGAGGTCCAATTCCTAAAACAATTTAAGCTAAACAAACAAACAAAAAAGCCGAATTAGGCACCTATGCAGGTGCTCTGGAATGGGGGCGGGGGTGAAGGGGTGTTTTCTGAAGGGCAAGATCTTGAGTATTCAGTGCCCCCATTTTCATAATGGTGATGGGGGCACTTTGACTAAAGCTTGTTCAAGTTTTTGGTTTAGCAGCTTTGTTTAGACCCACAACCTCAAAAATTATGCTACAAATGAGGTACCAGGTCTCATGTAGACATTTGCTACTCAATTTGATGACAGAAAGAGGTTAAAATTGTAAAAGATCAACTAAGTAGCTTAGATGCTTAGCTCCATTTCTGGAGGGGGGGACTGTCTAGCTGCAAACTTGAATTTAACTGAAACATATTGAAAAACAGTAGCTTTCCAAATAAATGCTCTCTTACAAAACCCTAGAATAGATAGAAAAATCGTAATTCATAATCAAAATCAAACCTAATGCTACAGAGCACAACTCCTCCATCTGAGCTAACTGTATTACTCAGGTGTACATAAAGACAATAGTAGACATCTGCTATTTTGCATATGAAAGTTAAATAAGCTCACATACCCAAAATTAAATCAGACTGAAATGGTATTTCCCTATCAAGTTTCCTGCTAAGAAGTTACAATTATTTCACTGCAAAACATGGCATTGAAAGACCTTGTTGGTTCACTGTAGGTGAAGGGACTTAATTAGTAACTAAGGAAGCAGGGAATTCCTGTTTTAAAAAAAATATTCAAACGAGACGGAAAAAACAAATCACAACTGGTGCACATTTTTCCTGGTGCTGCTGTCACCTCTGAACACACATAATGCTCTGAACAACATCTCCTTCCTCTGCATGTCTCTCTCGCTTTCCTTCCCCCTCACAGAAGACAGTTTAAATAAAGAACCTTCTACAGTAATTCAACAGCTAACAGACCCTAAGTGGGCAAAGATCTATGTAAATATCTGAGACCTCTACTACCTATTCAGGACACTAAAATTCTTCATAAGAAATGGGTGTCAAATCTCTTAAGCAGAAGATTAGAAATCAGCAAGGCTTCGAAGAAGGCGCATGCTTGGGTTCTGGAACTAAGGCAGCATGTCCCAGCAAAGACACATATTCTACTGTAAACCTCATTGCCCTATGAATGTGATTGGGGGTGAGCAATTCATATTTGTAAGGGATTTGTATTTAATACAACGTATTGTGAGAAAATACAGACATCAAATATACATGACAAGGTAACACTAACATAAAGTAATGCAGAAAAATGTTTTGCATTCAAAAGTTTGTCTAACTATCCCAACTATCCAGTTGGTTCAATATGAGATATCACCCCAAGAAACCCTTGCCTCCCTCATTAGTTCCTTGACCGCCATGGCTATAACAAGCCTCTAACACTACCAAGAAATAAATAAGACCGTTCACAACTACAGCTAGAATGATTTTTCCACACAAGAAGAACTTATCTCCTCTACAGAAGTAGGGACTACCTTTCTGCTCATGTTTCTAAAGTCCAGCCTAAGAGGACCTCTGTCATGACTGGAGTCTTTGCGGTCTTCCTGCATCATCATAATTTATTACTTGCATTGCCAATAGCTTCAAAGAGTCTCAGTCTGAACAAACACAGAAAAAACATGATCCTGTCCAAGAGAGCTTACCAACTAATAGAAATGTTTAATGGTTTAATATATTACCTATTAGTAAGTATCAGGGCTAGATTCATCACATTCATATACCATCATCATAAAAAAAATAGCTGTTAAGAGTTGCTATTTCATATACTAAGAAAAAAGGAAAACTGCTGACCACAGAAAGCAACCTGTGGTAGCCTTAGAGAGAAACTCTTGACTTCTTAACAGACACTGGTGATAGTATTTTCACGCTTGTCACTGACTGCTGTTTCCTTTCTTATGCTTCAAAATATTTCACTTGAGGGAGATGAGTAACACAGGAGACTTAAAGCAGTTCATCATAAAATCAGCTCAGTTTCATAGCTGGAGCCTAAGCAATAAACCCTCATATGGTAAAGTTAAACAGACAGCTGCAGCTGTTGCAACCAATGGCTAGAACCTGGACAGGATATATTTTTACTAGCTTTGTTTCACTTGACTGATACAGAAAGAAACTTGGGAGCCTGAAAAAAAGAGTCAGAGTTTCTACTGATTTCCTTTTGTTACAGGTTTTCAGATGCTGGTGGCTGACTTTTATTGAAAGTATATAAAATATATTAGTTCAACCATGTTTTCAAGCCTGATAATTAGTTGCAATGGGAAACGGTAACTGTTTAAATAGATGTTAGGTAGGTTATAATGTCATAAATCCAATGGCTATATTTAGTCCATAATTTTTTTGTATCCAGGAGGCTGATGGAGTGAAGATCATAGGCTCATCTATGAAATGTGTTTTGTAAATTCCCTTTGGGGATTAGAAGGAGAGATGGGAGAGAGAGTGGTTTTCATGTGAGAAGCGTGCCCCCACAGGTAACTGGGTATTCTCGTCTCAGATAGACTTCCAGTGTGCATTAATGCTGGTGTGCAGTTCATAGATTTCATAGATTGAGGGGCTGGAAGGGACCTCACAAGATCATTGGGTCCAGCCGCCCCGCGCTAGGCAGGGAAGACAACGAGGCCAGTCTCCTGTCCCAGGACCTCCTGATCCAGCATTTCTCTACTAGTGGGGCATGAAGGTGGCACTTTTCTGAAATAAGTGGCATTCCTGAAAAAGGTAGGGGGCCCAAAATGCACATGAACATAAAAATACACTTCTTGGGGAAAAAAAGTGGGGTTTTGTTTTTATTGTGGTGGGATGTAAGGTGTTACATTGTTACATAAGGTGGATGTCTCCAAAATGTTCCATCTCTACAACCAATAGGGCAATGATGAAAATCAGCCTCTTGGCAGGTACATACTTTCCTTCCTAACATCATAAAAGGTGGTACTTAAAGAGTTCTGCTCAGAGACAAATTATATTAATCCAGAATAAATGCCCAATTAAATTGATAATTTGAGACCAAAAGGGAAAAATCTGGACTCAGGTATTGAAAAAAGTGTGGGCGCTTTGACTATGACATAAGAATTTCTACTGCCTCTGAGATGGATGACAGACGGATGAGTTTCTGCCTTGCCATGGGAATGCCTAACAATTGGAGAATATCAATAAAGGCCTTGTGCAGCCCAGTTTTTCAGACTGGCAATCCAAGCCTAAGAATGCAATACACCCAAAGCAAGTGATTACAATTAGAAATCACTAAGGCAGCCAAGTCCTACTCAGTTTCTAGGGAGATGGACTTTAGCCTTGCTAAAGAGCCCCAGTGTCATTCTGGGTCTGATGCACATTACTCTGTTCTCAGTGGGAGCATTAAAGGGAAGAAAGGAAGGAAGCCCTGTCTCCATCTGGAAAACATTGTTCTAATTGAGGAAATGGAGAGTAGGTTGCAACAAAAGGGAGGCGGGTAGATACAGGGATTGTGTCTATGTTACTGTGCCTCTACTAGATTAGGCTGCAGTGGCAGAGTGCTATAAAATTGCTGCCTTTTGCTAGCATGGCAGGAAAGGAAAATAGACGTGTTGGTTCTTATCACATTCTGGGGAATTCACAAGCCTGATAGATTTCATTTGCTCATACCCCAACAGGAAAATGGAAGAGAGCATTTGTACACAAGACATCTATTTGAATAAGCCAAAGTCTCCTTCTGCTCGATACTGCAGTCAAATCATAATCCCATGTTTATGATATCATAATGTGTTGCCATGGAAATCCATCATTATGAGCTTACTTCAGGATTGCAGAGGCAGCAGAGATGGAGCATGTGGAAAGACCATTCTCTAAGCACAAATGTTTTTGATATAAACTTGCAAAAAAATTCAAGAAATGATGAGAAATGCATGAAAACAAAATGAATTTATTTTAGTGTGATCTACTAAAAAAAACCACAAAAGGATTTCCCTAGTGCACAAATCCTTCATTACAGGAACTGCAAATACTGTACCTGCCCTCAGCAGAGTAATTTGCACACCTGCACTCCACTTAAAACACTCCAAGTATTTCCTATTGGAAGATACATTTTTCATTGAAAGTATTTTTTCCTGGCCTGGAGGTAGGGATTTTTTTGCCAGGAAAAGGAGAGAGCATGAATTAATTTTCTGTTTGCTGTATGGACTAGAGAACCAGGTGGAAAGGCATTGTTATAGGTCTTGTCTATTTTAGTTCTTTACTGGTTGTTGGTGAGGCTCCCTTTCGTAGTTATACTGTTCTGTAGCAGAAAGGCAGGACAGACTGCTGTCATGGAAATGAGTCTCCCAGTGAAGAGGCCTGGTTTTTCTCCATCTGATGAAGTACTGAAATTTATTTTTTATCTTTTTAGATTTATACTGAATGTAAGAGCTCCCAACCCAGTGTTTAGGGTACCCTTGACAATTTTTTAAAATACACACTAAAATAAATAGGCCATTCATTTTTTCCAGCTTCTATACACAGTCATGACAAAGGCAAGCTGACCTTTATACAATACTCAAAGCCCCACAGGTCCCAGACTTTCCCAACATCCATCACCTTCCAACACATCTTGGCCTCTGACACTTGGGCCATTACAGACTTGTGGAGGAACTGAGTTCCCAAGGACCTGGGACCTAGGAAAGTTCATGGTGCTGACGTACTCTGTTTTTATAACAAGAGTTAGAGTTTGTTGAAAAGTTTATTTTTTCTCACAAATGGAAAGAAACACACAAATGGAGAAAACATTGGGGACCAATAATGGAAGGCTTTTGTTTTTCGTCAAAGATGTCTATGTTTTTCCCCTGGAAAGCAGGCTGATACTTTCCCCCAGAAAACTCTTTGGTCAAAAATATAGGTTTCTATCAAGCAAGTTTTTTGGCCAGTCTTAATGTGAACCTTTTGGAAGCAGGTAACATACTTTCTTCAAAGCATACAAGAGAGAAATTGTCACTACAATTATACCACTTCTGGTATGGAAGCAAGAAGCATGGATTGTTTATCAATATATCTGTGCATTATGACAACGTATCCCTATAAACCAAAAATGTCCAACATGTCAGTCCCCTCTTCAGGGCATATCACAACGTCCCTCTTGGTTTTACAATAAAACTATATCAATGACACATTTTGTTCCAGATACTGTATGTCCTGCAGCCTGGCCATGGACTGAGATGGCAGAATAGCTTTGCACATGCATGTTTCAGGGATCTTGCCCATCAGGTCTGATGGATGCTGACATCTCATTTGTCCCTCTCGCACACCAGATTCAGGGATGGCAGGGAAAGGACAGGAAATTACTTGGTCAAGAAAAGTATGTGCACAGTAATAATTCACAAAGGCAGCTTTTTCACTTGAAATCCTGGGTATCCTGCAGTTGTCTTTAACATGTCCAAAGCACTGCCCAGTGCAGCTATTAGGGATACTTGTAAATGCTGAAGGACCAAAGGAAGTGTTTTTAATTTGACAGTAGGGCTCTATGAAAGGTACCGCATATAAGATGAAGCTCTTCATATTTTGGCAACTTGCTCATTTTGAAAGAAACAGCTAACAGTTGTCATCCATCCTCTAGAATGAGCAATGTCACTTTGGTTTCTACAGTTTCTTGCCATATTCATAGTGAAGTGGCAGAATTAGAAGAATCTCTGAATTGTGTACACAAAGACGTGCATCTTACACGCACGTGCACACACACACATGCGCGCGCACATGCGCACACACACATCTCTTGCTGAATGCTGCTGGCCTTTCTGTTTCCTTAAATGCCTCTGGAGTGTCATGAAATAGCATACCAAATAAAAATCCAGAGAATCCCTGTTCTTCCACCTCCCTGTTTTAATTTCCCAGTGTAAAACACAAAAGCAATCTTTCCTTTAGAGACTTTATGAACAAGAAACATGAAAATGTAGTGAATGACTGAAGCTTGTAGAATTAGGAAGTTGGTTATTTTCTTCTTACCTCTTAGCAGTATGATACATCTCACACCCAGCAGGAATTGGCATGCAACCCAGGAGATGATGGTGGTCCGTATCAGTATAAGGGAATTGCTCTTCACACATCAGCAGGAGCCAGTAGAGAAGGTCAGGTATATGGGTCAGCCAAACACGTTCCCTCTTGTCATCTGGAGGGAGATCCTAAGAAAGAATGCATTCATCAGGACTGAATGTGGCAAGGATTTGACAGACCTTTCACATTCCATGTACATAATTGTGGTAGTTCATTTGTTTGTAGAGCAGGCCTTACCAGGGGATTCACATGGCCTTCCTTAAAGGCAAGAAGGATCCCTTTGCCCCTGATCTGCACGCATCTTTAAGCCTTGGAAAATTCACAGTCATGACACTTCTTGTACCTCCCAACCTCTGACAGCCTCTTGCTTGACATACTGCTCCCCAACTGTGCTTTCCCAGACTACAATTTAACCTGCTACAATCAAGCTAAATGTCTTACCATGGATGTGCCAGAGTTTAAGTCTGGATACATGTTAGCTAAACCTAATCTGAATTCAGTATTGTATTTGTGTTTGGTCTTGACTAAGTAAATTCTGGACATGCTTGCAATAGTTGCCTACAAAGCTTGAAAAGTGAATGGTGATGGCTGCCCAAGCAGGTGACCATTACTGCTACCACCTTGATTAGCACTTACTGGCTGCTCACGTTACTCCTGAGAGACACTTTGTGAGGAAGTTGGTAAGCAGGCAGCCATTCTTGGGGCATGAGGGCCTGTCATTTTCCCAACCACTCAAGGGAAGAAAGCACATCTCTTCACTTGGAGGAAGACTGCAAGAGAGCAAGGGCAGAGGAGGGAAGCTTAGAGTGGGTATAAATGGAGTAAATAGCTTGATATGGACACTGAGGGATGGAAAATAGGGCAAAGGGAAGATTTCATTGACATTAGGGCTGGAAGGGACCTTGAAAGATCTTCGAGTCCAGCCCCCTGCCCCAGGGGCAGGAAGTCAGTAGGGGTCATAGGATCCCAGCAAGAAAAACATCCAAATGTCTCCTGAAGGCGTTCAAAGTAGGTGCTTGAGCCACCTCTGGTGGCAATCTATTCCAAACCTTGGGGGCTCCGACCATAAAGTTCTTTCTTATGTCCAGACTGAAATGGTCATGGAGGAGTTTGTGACTGTTCAATCTTGTTACCCCTTGGGGCGCTCTGGTGAACAGATGTTCCCTCAGATCCTGGTGGTCACCCCTAATAAACTTATAGGTGGCCATCAGATCACCCCTGAGCCTGCGCTTTTCCAGGCTGAAGAGTCCCATGGCTCTCAGCCTCTCATCATAAGGTCTGTTTTCCTGACCTCTGATCGTGTGCGTGGCTCTCCTCTGCACTCTCTCAGGCTTCTCCACATCCTTTTTGAATTGTGGAGCCCAAAACTGGACTCAGTACTCCAGCTGTGGCCTCACCAAGGCCGAGTACAAGGGGAGAATGACATCCTGGGATTTGCTTGAGAAGCATCTATGGATACAAGCTTTACTAGCTGCAGCATTACATTGAAGGCTCATATTCATCCTGTGGTCAATCATGACCCCCAAGTCCCTTTCATCCGTAGTGCTAGCCAACGTAGCACTGCAGTGCCTATAAGCATGGGGCGAGTTTTTCTTCCCAAGGTGGAGAACCTTGCATTTTTCAGTGTTAAACACCATCAGGTTTGCCCATTTACTGAGCCTGTCAAGGTCAGCCTGGATCACCCTCCTGTCCTCAGGTGTGGATGCTTTACCCCAAAGTTTGGTGTTGTTGGTAAACTTGGCCAGTCTGCTTCTGACACCAATGTCCACATCATTAATGAAGATGTTGAATAATATAGGCCCAAGGACAGAGCATTGAGGGACCCCACTGGTCACAGGGCACCACAACAATTGACTTCTGTCAACCACCACCCTCTGTGTCTGATCAAGATGTTTGAAAAGATTTAATAGGAGTCAGGGAAGACTACAAAGTGGCAAGCAAGGCAGACATTGGGTAAGGAGGAGATGGAATTAGTACAGGTGGCAGAAAGAAAACAGTTCAGATAAACTAGATAAGGCAAGGCATGCAACATCAGCACAGGTCATTTATAGGTCATAGGAAAACAGTGCTGGAAAGGACCTCACACAGTCATTTAATGCAGCCCTCTGCTCAAGGGAGGATCAGCCCTGAATACATCTTCCTAGACTTGTGTCTGTCCAACCTCCTCTTGAAAATTTCCAAAGATGGAGATTCCCTTTGCTCATACTTATGAAAAAAACGCCAGGTGAGAAGATACAAATAACCTTTTAACTGTGGACAGGAACAGAGAGAGAATGTCTACAAGGGGTGAACTACTGAAAATACCCACCCCAATTATAGTCAAACCATTCATACAAACACAGGAAATTAGGGCTGGAAGAGACTTCAGGAGGTTATCTAGTCTAACCGCGCAACTAGTTCATCCCACCCAAGGCTTTTTCTGACTGAGCCTGAAGAACCTCCAACGATAGAGATTCAACCACCTCTCTAGGTGGTGCTTCACAGCCCTCCCAGTGAGAAAGCTTTTCCAATATCCAACCTAAACTTTTTTCGCTGCAGCTTGAGACCATTGCTCCTTGTTCTGTCATCTGCCACCACTGAGGACAGCCCAGCTCCATCCCCTTTGGAACCACCCTTGAGGTAGTTAAAGCCTGTTATCAAATCCCCCTCAGTCTAAATAAATAAGTCCCATTTTTGCAGCCTCTCTTCAGAAGTCATGTGCCCCCTGACCATTTTTGTTGCCCTCCACTGAACTCCCTCCAACTTGTCCACATCCTTTCCGTAGTGCGAAGCCCAAAACTGGACACAGTGCTCAAGAAGTGGCCTCACCAGTGCAGAATAGGGGGGAATAATTATTTTCCTTGATCTTCTGGCAATGCTTCTAGTAATATAGCCCTGTATGCTGTTAGCCTTCTTGGCAACAAAGCATACTGTTGACTCATATCCAGTTTACTGTCCACTGTAACCCCCATGTCCTTTTCTGCAGAGCTGCTGCTTACCCAGTTGGTCCCAACCCTGCAGTGGTGCATGGGATTTGCCTGTCTTAAGTGCAGGAATTTGCACTTGTCCTTGTTGAACTTCATGAGATTTTCATGAGGCAAGCTAATAAGAAAGCTTAGAGAAGAAGAGGAGGAAAGTTTCCTCCAACAAAGTTAATCCTGTATCCAGAACTCTACAAGAGTTAGTACATAGTTGCAAAACACTAGGAACTAGATAGAGCAATTCACCTTAACTTGCCTCAAATATCTTCATTTTGCTCTGGATCAAGGGTCCTGGGAAAACACCAGAGGACCTGATTTCTGCTGGAAGATCTCATACTTAACCATGGCTATCTGGGAGCACAGTCAGGAGTTGTCTGGAACAGCATCCCATTGAGATCAATGGGAATCTGAAAAATAGATCAAGGTTTATAGAAAAGCCATATTCTGCTCTCAGCTACATCCACACAAGAGATACCACCCCCACTGTTTCACTAGAATTGCAGGAAGTAAGTGACAGCAGAATTCGGGCTCATGATCAGAACTTAATTTACAATTTCCATATTGAAATAGAATCTAGATCTCTGTCCAGGAACACTGGGGAGGCAACATGGCTGACTGGAGTAACCAGGAATAGTTATTTAAAAAAAAGCAGAAAACAACTTCCCCTGACTTATCCCTAAACGATTTTGAAAAGCAGCGGCTCTGCTGAGCCAGGTGGTCTCATTTACAGAACAGCTTGCAGAAAACAGCTGCACTTGAACTCTTTAGAATATTATTAAAAAATTAGATTGCAGTAGCACACCTAAGGCCAAACAGGTCAAGTCCCCAAGTCTACATAAAACTATAATCCCTGCTCTAAAGAGCCAAAAAATTGTTGATAAATGTAGCTGTTAATTTACTATGTCATATTCAGCAATCACTCAGAGCCAAGGAATCTGACAGAGGCCTGCTTTATTCATTGTCCGAGTTGTAAGTGAGCATTGTGGCATAAGGTGGGGCTCTGCACAGCCTAGCTACCAGTTCCAGCTGGCTCCTGTGAGACTCTCCCCCGCATCTTCCTTACCCAGCCAAACAACAACAAACAATATTAATACAGTTTCAAATACAGACAAATTAAAAGTAGATGCTAAAACCATTCAGTGAGTCTCTGAGGTGCCTTGCGCTGTTGCATGGACAGAGGAACTCTGAGACAGTGGCACAGGCATTCTTGCTTACAGTTTTCCATTGAGCAAAATGTCAGCAGGTGACAATTCATGGTTTGTCGGTGCTGCTCCGTGATGTAAGAGTGCTAATACAGCTCAGAGCCTAACTTCACAGCCTTCTTTGGGGGGCGCTTCACTATTTTGATACTGTTTTCCATCAAAATCCTTGACTGGGGATAATGAGCATGGTAGATGCATATGCATATTTCCGTACAATCGACTTAAACTCATATCCATCAACTCCAGCCTCTATTCAGATACTGTTATGCCAGGTAATTTATGTTTAACAATAATTACTTAAATTTTTCCTCACCTTGTGTCAAATCACTGCCTATTTTGTTACAACAACTCAAATATGTCACCAATATGGACATTTTAACTTGAATTTGCCTACATTTTGGCAAAACTTTACTAGCATCTACAGCATAGACACTGACTTTTATTTTTGCCAGCAGGCCTAAGATGATGGACATGAGAAAAGTTTTACACATTTCAGGTGACAGCCCTCTTCCTGAGGGGTACCAGGGCCTTGGGCCCCCACATACTCGGCACGTCTGATATACAGTGTTCACTGGATGCCAGTAGAAAGAGCATATGACCCTAAACTTAGATTTTGTAATCCTTAAATGAAAGTAATGTAGCATTTTTAACATTTTTGTTTAACACCTTTGGAATCTTCCTCCTGCTGCCTTTAAACCAAATTCCATCTAACTTTGATTAACAGGAGCTTGAATTTTGCTGCCCAGGCCACCCCTTGCTAATAGCCTTACTTACAGTCCTAGCAATATCTCTGGCTATTGCTGGCTACATTTTTACTGAGATTGAACATCTATTTTTAAAGTAGATTGACAGATGCCTAATGTAGCTTTGAGACTTTGCTCCATAGCACTTATCAAAGGCTCCACGAGTATGTCTGCAACCACCAAATCTCTCTCAAGTTTATATTCAGCTTTTAGATCAGATATATGTGGCTGAAAAAATAATTTCTGTACTCTCAGGGGCACAGGGGCCTGCCAGCCCTCTTTTGGCAAGGGCAAGATGTGGTTTATGGTTAATGTCAGCTAACACTGATTTGCAATAAAGACATGAAACTTCTCGCACTTATGGACTCTGGCCAAAGCTTTCTTCTCTATTTAAAGTGTAATGACACTCAGTGTTTCTTAATGTGTGTAATGCATAAACCACTGCCCTCTACTTCTGACTGCGTTGTTGAAAAACGAACTGTTCCAATACTCTCCTTGGAGGCACTGGTGGACAGCCTAGCTTTGTGCTTGCTACTACAGTACTTCAGGAGCAGGACCTCCACCATTAATTCTGTCATTTTTGCAAACTCTTGAATAAGGCTTGTGCACCTAGTCCATTGGAAGTTGTTGTACAGCAATGCTTTTATCCTGCTGCTTTGGGGTAGGTAAATTAGGCACTGATTTCTCTTTCCAGGCTTCCATTCTAAGGAATCTGTATATACTTTTTGTTGAGGCAGGTGTGCTGGTGACAGCCTCAAGCTTACTGTGACTTACTTGTACACCTTAACCTGAGATTTTTTTCTTCCTTGAATATATAAATCCCACACAGAGTTTTGTTTGTTTAGTTTTAGCTCATTCTAAAGCTGCTTAGAGCCTGTGGCCATGCTCGTCTATGGTTATTTCCTTTGAAAAAGGCCCAAGTTCCTTTCAAGTGTCCCAGGGAGCTCCTCTGAGAGCACTGTCTTGGATTACAAGCATGGGCTAGTCTCTTATCAGGGACATATTCAAGATTTTTGTCTAGTCTCTTGTTGACAGACTGGCTCTTTGAGCTTACCACATTTACAATTTTTTTTTGCCTTCTTATGCTTTTTCTACAAAAAGAGATCACTCAAATGTCTCCTCTACATGAAATATAGTACTTGTCACATATCTGTAATACAGGTTCAAAGTTAGCTCATTCAACCTCAGAGAAAAGAAAACTAGAAAATACCACCGTCTTCAAAACCTGCTACCTTCCCATTGTCTTCCTTCTGACCAGCAGCATTGCTTGCACATACAAAGAGGTTCACTTCTTAGATGGGGGTAGGCCATATTTTTCACTGGAGTGCCAAAAAACCCACAATGTTGTTACCTGTCAGCTCTGTGTTCTTGGGGAACCCTAGCACAGTACGCAGACTCTCTGAATCACAAAGGACTCACCCCCTCTCTGTCTCTGCCTGAACAAGGACTGATTAAAGGAAGGACTTACAAAAGACAATGAAGATGCAGTGGGAGACGCATCTAAAGCCTTCCAGACAAAGGTGACAGGAGTGAAGCAACTCCCCTTGTCTCATTTACATGGGAGATGCGACAGGAAAACACCTTTGTTAGCATTCAGAATGGAGAACAGAGATTCCAAGGCAAGGACCGGACTGAGCTCTGGGACCAGAGAAGCAGAGGAGCACTGCATGATGGGGGATCCCTGCTCCAAATGCTAATCAACCCATGTCTACACAGACTCAGCCCAGCTTTTATCAGGCCAATTCTAGTAAAGGTACCCAAAACACTGAATCTGCCTGTCAGTATTGTGAGCTCCCTGAGAGTAATGCCACCCATAGCCAGGAGTGATCAGCTCCTATTACCCACCATATGAGCCATTGCTTACCCCTAAACAAACCTAGTATTCTCCCTTGAGCCATTGCTAGTTCTCTACAAAAACCCCTACCCAAGCTCAAGTTTCTGCCTGGGTGTTTGGAACCAAAAGCTGCACCAGTTCCACTCTTGCACCGCTTGCAGACGGACTCTGCCCATCTGCAAGCTCCAGCAAACACCTGGGGACCTTGACTGGTTCAAGCTTTGCTGAGTTGTGAGTCCCCATCTCTCTCTCAACCTGACTTTTGCTTTCTTACTCAAGGCACAGCTTTCTAAACTTGACTTTTGCTGATCAAACTTGAGCTAGACTTCCCTAGATACCTAATTGAAACCATGTAATATTATAACCATTTTATTTGTCTCTCTTATATGGTTATTATTACTGGTATCATGATAAGTTCATATACCTGGCAATAAATAACTTTTATGGCCAAGCAGGTTGCTATATTCTCTCGCTGAACCTCACTTACTCTCCCTTCCCCTTAACCTCCCTATCTGTTCTCCAGCTTCTTTTACCTAAGCCAAAGATCCCTGTAATGCCCAAAACTATGGTGGGGTGCACTCATCAAGGGAGTTACTACTAGGACCATTGTGACAAGAAATTGGGATGTGCTGAGCTGAGGCATATGAGGGTATCAGCTGACAGTGGTGATCAGATCCAGCCTGCTCAGACTGATTCTGTTAGCATGTGTGTATATGTTTCTAACTGCATTTATTATTGTCCCTCTGAAATAAGGGATGAACTGAGTTCAAGGCACATGAGGGTGTCAGCCTGTCAGAGCTGAATAATCCAGCCTGGCTTAGGCATGTCTTGTTAATCTGTGTGTGTATGTGAATATATGTGTTTGACTGATTTGGTGGTTGGAGGAACCCAGCCCCATTGAAACTGAGTCCTGCAAGATAGCTCCACTGGGGGTGGGGGCTTGCAGAAGGCAGAGATACAGCTCCATACAGAAACACAAGTAACACAAGCAGCACATTGACAGAATTACAGAGACCCCCAGAAACGTACCCCTGATAAACGAGCGCACCCCAAAGTGATCGACAAATCTGGTAACAATGTCTACTTTGTACGGTGTGGGAGTGCCAGCATGCCAGAAAAAAACCCAACAACAGAGCAGGGGGTACGTGGCAGGACACACTGAATATTAATATAGTTAATAATCATAAATGTTGCTTTTTTTTTGTTGTTTACAGTAAATACCAAATTTAAAAAAAAAATCTAAACCTAGTGACAATAAATAAAACTTCATATACTACCTTTGTTCTTATGTATTCTTTTTTTGTTAAGCCAGTTGTGAGAGAGAAAAAGAGAGGGCAGAAATAGAGGGGAGAGAGTGAGAAAAAGAGGAGAGAAAAAAGGGTAAGAGAGAAAGAGGGTGTGTCCCTCACCACCCTTGTCTCCCACTGCTACCAACTGTGGCTCAGGCCCACTGGTCCAGGGCAGCCCCCAGCAGAGGGAGGCAGTAATAACCCAGCAGCAGCCCCCAGGGCTGAGGTGCTCAGGCCTCCCTGATGGTCCCAGAGTTGGTGGAGGAGGGGGCAGGCTTTGTGCTGGGTGGGAGGGCCTGGTCGAAGCTTGGGCAAACAGATGTCCCATTCCACCTGGGTCTCCACCCAGCACCACAGCTCCAAGCTCCAGGGCCAGCAGCTCAAGGAGGAGGCGGCATGGGGGGAAGTGCTGGGCAGGCCTGCCTGGATGGGCCCTTGGGAAGGCAGCAACTGGACTAGAGCAGGGGCCAGGCAGGAAGCGGGGACTGCCCTGGGGCTCTGCAGACTCAGGCTGTGGTGGGCAAGAAAGGGCACCCAGTGGCACCTACCCCCACAGCTCCATGGAGATGGGCTGTAGCCACCCTGCCCATGAGGGGATGTTGCCTGACCAGGACAGGATACCAGCCAGGCTCAGGAGGCTCCTGGCTTGGCTTCTCTGTGTGCCGGGCACAGCGCAAGCAGGTTGGAGCTGCACCCAGTGAAATGGCCTGGTTATGGGGCCTGGCCACAGGAGGCCCTCAGGCCCTGGGAACATCTGCCGTGGGCAGTGCTCAAGGCCAAGCTGGCTGGGAGCCTCCAGTGTTGTAGCAGCCCTCTGCAGTGTCTGCCTGGGCCCTAGCCCCTGGAGGGAAGCTGCAGATGGGCAAGGCCTGTGCCTGGGTGCTGCAGAGGGCTACAGCGCTGGAGGCTCCCAGCAGGTGGGCGAGCCCTGGGTCCATCCAGGGCTTGGGATGATGGATGCCCCATCCCACCTGGGAGGGGCAGCACCAGGGCACACAGCACCAGGGGTCTGGGCAGGATGAGGAGAGGCAGAGCAAGCAGGCCCTTGGGAAGGCAGCAGAAGCTGGAGGACAGTGGGGGCTGGATGGGAAGCAGGGGCTGCCCTGGGGCTCTGTGGGCTTGGGACATGCTGGGGGGGGGTGGGATGCCCAGTGGCATCTGAGGTGGAGCTCAGACCACACAGCTCCATGGGGATGAGCCACAGCTGCCCAGCCCATGAGGGGATGCCACCTGGCCAGGGAGGATGCCAGGCTCAGGGGGTCCCAGCTTTAGGCTCGGGTTCCCTTTATGCTGGGCACAGAGCAAGTGGGGTGGAGCCTGTGGCAGGCCAGTAGGGGGCGCTCCTATGCTGAGCCACCCACTTCACTGCGCCCGACCACCTACCAAGCTCCGACTGTCTCCTTAGGGGCACAAACTTCTGGTCAACCCCCTTCCTGGAGCACACTCACAAGCCTGGGGTAATTGCTGCCACCGCCCAGACTAAGGCCTTTGTCTGGGCCCTGTGCCGCTCAGGATACACAGGCCCTGTAGACCTTGGTATTTTGTAGCGCTTCTATTCGCCCGAAGCATAGAAAGTAGCCTCCCTTAGTCCGACAAGCGAAGGGAACAAAAAGGCTTGCCCAATCCCTGTCAGATTTGTTCAATAAGCCTTGCTCTGATAGACAGCTTTACTGATTGGAGAGGGAGGCCTTAGGGAAGGAATACAAACCAAAAGGAACTATGAAAGAAAACAGTCTTGAGCAAAACAGTATACGAGGCTCGTGGGCCCTTTGAGTACGAGTCTACAACACTTAGGTCTAAGTTACTAGCTATTATTCAGATAAGTCACTCACAATTCCAGCCAGGGGCTGCTTGAGCCTGCTCTAGAGGCAGCATGGCTTGCTGCTTGCATCCCCACAACATGGCTCTCCTCCTTCTTGGAGAGCCTCTCTTGTAAATAGCCCCCTCTGACCTCACCTGCTCAAACTAATCAAGGCTAGGTGTTGTTTTATGCCAACCAACCAATTTGAAAAACATTACACCTTGACCGGGACTCAAGTCACAGCCTTCCTTCCTCCCCACCCCTGCAGGTCATGAGGCCATAGCTTAAAACAATAGAGGTTAGGTGACTCATATTGTGTATGCCATAACCCAGGGCAACCAGATGAACAGACAGGTGAGAAGACCAAGGCTAAGAAAAGGAAAAAAACCCCCTGAAAGCTAGAGGCTGGAAGAGAATTGTTACGCTGAGCTACCCCCAGAGCAACGGCCCAGCCATGACTGTGCAAGCCCCCCAGGCCCTGGGAACAGCTGCTATGGGTGGTGCTCAGGGTGCAGATGGCTGAGAGACTCCAGTGCAGCAGCCCTCTCCAGCACCTGCCTGGGCCTGGCCTTGCCCACCTGCAGCTCCATCCAGGGGCTGGGCCAGGCGGGAGGGCATAGCCCAGGGACAGGGGGTAGGGTCAGCAGAATGCAGACAACATCTCTGCCCATCTTCTTCTGACCCTGTCTCAGTGCCTGCCATGGCACTGGGACCCATGACTGCTCTGAAGAGCCCAAAGCAGCAGCTTAAAAAAAAAAAAATTCATAGATTCACAGATGCTAGGGTCGGAAGGGACCTCAATAGATCATCGAGTCCGACCCCCTGCATAAGCAGGAAAGAGTGCTGGGCCTACATTACCCCAGC
>NW_017728916.1:4070938-4115286 GCF_001723895.1 Crocodylus porosus
ATCCAGTTCTTCCAAGTGACCCTGCACCACCTCAGGGTCCACGCACGGAAGTCTGGTGCCTTGCTGCTGCCTCCCTACACTCCCAGTGAGAGACTTGTCATGCCTCTCGCTTAGGAACACTGAGGCGACTTAATGTAAATTGTTTTACATTATTTCCTGCATACCTCCTGGTGTGCCAAGGAAAAATGGCTCCACGTGCCACTAAGTGGTATGCATACTGGGGGTTGCTTATCCCTGCCTTAAGACCATCTGTACATGTCCTTCATATTTTCAGAGAATTTCTACTTCAACCGGGTGTTTATATGCTCTGTTCTTTCACTGAGGGAATTTGCCACATCTGTTTTACTGCACTGTGTTGTTCAGAAATTACCTCAAGCCAAGGAGTCTGACATGGGCTTCCTTCACTTAATATCTAAATCCTCCTGGATCAGTATTACACAATATGAACCTTTATATAGCACCACAAGCAAGTTTAACTGGTGTGTACTAGTACCTTGTGAAAAATACACTTCCCTATCCCATCCATAGCTTTAAAAAGGTAGAAGAGAGGGTGGAGGGAATCTTCAAATAATCCAGAACAGTAGCGTACCAGAATGGGATCAGTTACTGGGCCATCAAGTCATCTACACCAGCAGCATAGACAGGAACTTCAAATTTCCCTGGTTTTGCCTATACACAATGCAGTTGCAGCTCTTTGAACATGTCCACAAAAGAGCCTAAAATGAATTGGTCAAAGGAGACTCAGAAAATTCAAATTAAAGGGCAGTTATACACATGCTTTGGAAGTGGGGCAGGGAATGCTTTAGAGTGGCTCCGAGAGTCATTCTAATTAAAGTGCCCAGAGCATCACATATATCAGCATCCCTGCGCTGAAAGGTATCGGTAAGGGTGCTTTAACTAAATCTCATCAAACAAGTTTTAGCTAAAGAGCCCCGGTGCCATTTTTCAGTGCAGGGATGCTGATACATGTGGTGCTGGAGTCTGCTGGAGCGTGGCAATTACCATGCTCCAGCAAACTCAATTAAATCAAGTCTGTTCCAATAAGCAGTAATTACCGCAAATTGCAGCAGCCTTGCTACATGTGTAGAAGTGCCCAGTTTTATCAGGGGAGAAAGAGAGAGAGAGAAAGGTTATCAAGATGGCCAACCTGGAGGGGAGAATGACTTCAAGAAAATAAAATTTATTTACAGCACAGGGAACATCTACCTTACTAGATATTGACTAGATGACCTCAATTCAGATTTGCGTACAAGAAACTACTGCCAGAATTATACTCTTACAAACCAACAGCAGGAAAAGAAAAACAACATAAAACAAGGGGAAAAGTAACAAGTGATCAAGTCGAGGCTAGGCACGCTGTACAATATTGCTTATTGGCCAACAGGATGCTGATATTGCTACAGATATTGCAGACAGTCCCTGTACTGAACAGGAGTGATACCGGAAGGCAGGCTCTGATGAACAAGCAGGCAAAAGAGCAGAGGCATAGAAGTAATAAAGCACAGCAATATCCCAGATGGCCCTCAACAAAATCAGCTCCTTTTAGAGGGACAGGACAGATAAATCTGGAGCCTCTGGAAAATGTTTATATTCTGCACTATGAATTCCATCAGGACCCCAGAAGCAGAGATGAAATGAGGGAAATTGGAAGGTTCCTGAAGGCTTGCGTCACAAGGGTTTTATTACCCATCTGTTCATTTAAGCAAGTGTAAGTCAGCTCCCCATCACCATTTCACATACTTGTACTCTTAAGTTTCTTGCTCAAAGGTCAGGGCTGCCTTCCTTAGATCCACTGTCTGAAAAAAGTCACTGCCTCAAAGCTAGTGACAGCTTTCACTACGCCACCACGCTGACCGAGCACCCTGTGACATGCCAGAATGCATGTTATTTCCTGGAAGTACCAGACATCATGGTTGATAGAAGTAGCTGCTGCCATGGCAGGGAAATGTTCACTGTAAGTTTAGAGGGAGAAAAGATTCCTGGAATGGGAAGGCAGTAAGTTAGGAAAGGGCTGCGTTTTTGGAAGAGGATCTGGCACACTCAGAAAGCTCATCTACTTGGGGTAAAAGATTTTAAATGAAAGTCATTTTTGGAGATTTTTTTTTTTTTTTTGTAAAGAAAGGGATGTTAAGTTCACGTTTTATTTCCAGCTCAAAACGATAGCTTGCAATTAGCTTGCAGTGCCATCTTGTGCTGAGAGAGAGCGAGAGAGAGAAGGGGTAAGAAAACTCAGCTGAGCTCAGTAGGGGAAAGGTTACATTGAAGTGATAAGGCTATGTTTTGCAAGTAGTTCAGGCCATTTTAGGTTATCCAGTGGGTATAGCCATTGCAAAGCCTCCCTCCTTCAAACATTAGAACTGCATTTCTTTTTTTTTTACTCCAAATTCCACCACCCCACCCAATAAATCTTTGCTGGAAAATGAGTAACATGAACATGTTACAAGGAGGTTTCCTGCTACAAAGGATTATTTCACTGTTAGAATAGACTTACTAGGATGAATAATGGTGATGGGTTGAGTTCACCCTCCACAATGATACAAAGGTCATGCTGGGGAAAAACCCCCACATCACAAACTCATCTTTTCCCTAGGATGCTAAGCAGAAAACTTCAATCAACTTCTCCCCCAAATTGTCTCTCTCTTCTTTCCCTGCCCTGGCTTTATACAGGCAGCTGGGTTCAGCTGAGTAATAAGCCTCAGCTGTCTCTGTTTCCCAGCCCCTTAACCTCTCTCCAGTTCCTTCTTGCTACACACCTGACTGGGAAAATGGATGGCTGGGGTTTGCTTTTTCTACTCAGTCTTAACTCTGCTATCAGGGAAAGGGGATTGCACAGATACTACAAATAGCAGGGAAGATGGATGAGTAATAGGTCTTGTTATAACCACTGATTAATACCTGTAATGACAAAGTATCCACTACCTTTCAAGGTAGATTTATCCACTGACTCCCTCATTCACAAAACATCAGAAGCCACACAAGATAAAGTGATCTGGTTATGTGGCAGAACCACTGAAGCATTTATGGATAGAAGAAGTTGGTCAAGTACAAAGTGTGGCATAAAAATGAAAAAAACCCACTCCTGGAGTTTGATAGGTCCTTAAAGTCTTTCAAAGGAAGTGAATGCTACAGCAGATCATGGAAATGGACCACTGCACATCTCTGCTAGGTACTTATATGCTTAGAAAGGGCCTGATTATTGAAATCAGATTTTTTTTGCGACCTTTAGTGCCCATTTGATCAAGTCTGTATTGTGGTGGTACTATTTACGCTCCAATAGAAACTAGAGGCTTTAAAGCTGAATTCAATTTTGTTTAAAAAATAAAAAATTCCTATCCTTTCACTTAATGATAGCCAGTAATAAGGTGAAATACCATTGTGTTTTGTCACCTAATTCAATTCCCAGGTGAAATTCACTGCCCCCCCCCTTTTTTTGGCATGGCATTTGTGAATTATGCTCAGTAAAGAAGGGTGATAATATACAACCCAATCCTAGAAATACCTTAATATTGCCAATTCAATATTTTCAATGGGAAGGAAACCTGAGACAAATAGAAGTGCCCAGGATTTGCTAATGTTCCTGGTAGCTGGTAAGGTTTACCACAAAGCTAGACAGTAGGCAAACTTGTGCAAGAGTTGCCTATCAAACCGCAAACCTAAGCCATATTATTTTTAACTTGAGGTCAGAAACAGTTCAGTTCACTCTTCTCCTGTTTTCACTCTTCTCTGAACCTTATTGTTTCACCCAAGACTGAGAGCACCAGTGGCAGTGACATTCCTTTGTCTTGAGTGTGATGGAGAAGGAAAAAGGGGTTGTTTTTGTTTTTAACTCTTCTAATGGACAGCAGCCAAATCCTGATCAGCTAAAGTACTCTGACTGGTGCATTTCACAAGGATCAAGGAATATTATTCATTATTGGTACTATCATGATGTCTAGAAGATGTGGTCATGGATAAGGACCCAATTGAGTAAGTGTTGTATAAATACAGAAGAAAAAGATGGTCAGTGCCTCAAAGCCCTTACAGTCTAGCTGAAAGATGAGACAACGTATAGATACAGAACTTTGGGAGACCATAATGAAATCATAGAGTAAAACAGAGGTAAGTAGTGATAGTACATCAGAAGCCTAGGCGCTGCCAAGTTTCTTTTTTTGTTGTTGTAGGCATCACTGCAGAGCAGAGTTTTAGGGAGGATGCTGAAGTAGTACTGCAGATGTGTACAGCAAGCTCTTCCCAAGTTTGAGAGCACTAAGCGTAAAGGGGACTTTTTCAACTGTCGAATAAGTAAGCAGTGAAAGCTGGACAGTGGAAGGTGGAAACCGAGCTTCTGAAACTAGATGAGAGCTGTTAGATAAGGTGTGACAAGCTTTGCAGGCAAAGACCAGCAGCTTATATTTGATGTGAAAGATAAGGGGAAGCCTGCAGAGGCATGAGTGGATCAAGGCTCTAGAGGGCTACAGAAGATGTGACCAGCATCACAAGGGTGGCTGCATTGCCATTCCCAATGCCTCTACACCCCAGTAGGCAGACCGTGCATGACAGAAGCTACTGGGAACTTATTTGAGTCCCTGAAGCCAGTCCCCACACTGTCCCTTGCTCTCAGCAGCCCCACCTTGCCCACACTCAGTGGCACATTCCCATCCCTCCCCTCTCTCTAACAGGGTTTGCCCAGGGTGCAAACCCTGTTAACTATGCCTCTGGGTGCAGGAAGAAGGTAGCCCCAGAACAGCTCCTGTCCCACTCCAGCCAGGTGCTGCAGGGAGTGGATGCCAGGCTTGGTGGCAGATGGGTTCCCTCTGCCTACATCTGCTCCCTGCCCAGTTCTCCTGTGCATACACTGCTGAAGCAGGGACAGCCATTCTTTGTGGCTGCAATCCCTGGCCTGGTGGGAGAAATCTAATGTTGGGGGAAGGAGCAGGCACCCACCTGCTGCCACTGCTGCTGAGCCTGGCACCCCACACAACTGCTCCCTCCAGACCTCATCTGGGGTTGGGCAGGAGTGGCTCTGGAGCATCTTCCACCCACAGATCAGCCAGGGACAGCAGTGGCAGCAGGAAGGTCCCCACTTCCTCTCCAGTTTCCTGCTTGGACCTTTGAAGTGTCTCACACCAGCCTGGGCGTCCGGCCATACCTCAGACTGCACAGGGGACCCAGGTGTCTAGGGCTGTGGGGATGCTGCTAGCATGCAACTACACTTCGGAAGGGGGTGTAACCATGTCACTGCACCCGATCTGGATCTGTTGCTACTTGGAGGATGTGGAAATAGGGGTGAGTTGGATAAAGTGACAGGATAGTGAAATGATCTTCGTAGCATATTCTGGATGGCTCTCGGTGCAGCATGGCTGCGCTTGTCAAAGCCAGAGAAGAGGTCTTTCAGTAACCAGGGTATGAGATGATGGAGCCCTGGACGAGGGTTTTAGCTGGGTGGGCAGACAGGAAAAGCTGTTATCTTAGCAAACAGAACAATTAGAAGGAATGATTAGAGAGGTAAGAAGAAAACTGGGAGAAGAGAGTCATAGAAGCCAAGGGAGGATAACATTTCAAGATTTGTGAGGTTGATGCTGTCAAAACTGGCTGATAGATCAAGGAAGACTTGGCTAAAAAGAAGTCACTAGGGGAATTTGGCAAGAGTAGCTTTAATGGAGTGCCAAGGGAGGAAGTTAGATTGGAAAGGACCCAGGATGAAACTGGATGAAAGAAGCGCCCTATGCATTCAAGGAGCAGAGAGATGAAAGGGAGAAAGAAGATGGAGGAATAATCAGAGGGGAAAGTAGATTAAGGGAGGGTTTCTTTAAAATGGAAGTGGTAGTGGGAGGTTTGTAGTGTAATAGGAAATAGCTTGGTGCGAGCTGTTAGAAAAGGAAGAATAAAGGGGGAGGGGGAATGAGAGAGGGCATAAAGGGATGAATGGGTTTAGGTCATTAAGGTGAGTTGACAGAGCAGAAGAGGAGAGTGTCAAAGGATGGGCAGTCATGGTTGAACGGATAGCAGTAATAGGGAAATGGAGCTAGGGGTAAAAGGAAGGATAAGGCTATTGGGAAGCTGCCTGCCACAACCAGAAAGGGACAGAATGTAACCCCAGACAAGCAGGTGGCCCTGGCAACAATTCTGGTTCTTAAAATGTTTCCTTTGTTCATAAGTCTCCTTTGAGTTTTCCAGCCAGGCAGCATGGAGGTGTAGTATCCACCAGAAGCTGAGTAGTGAGGCTGAGAATCTGGCCTTAAAAACCTGATGGTAGGCAGGCATGCAGAATTTGCCAGACTAGTTCAGCACCAAGGCCCATCTAATGTAATCTCCTGGGTCGACAGTGTGTGACCTCAGCCATATCAGAAGAAGGTGTGAGAATCATGTAATGAATAGCTGTAAATGTGCTTTCACAGGAACTCTTTTTTGTTGTCAGGAGGGAGGCGTAACATGGAAGTGAACTCAGTGATGAGCAGAATCAACTTAAGCTTCTGCAGGAAGGACTAAATTAGGAACACCAGTAGGCAGTTCAACAAGCTTTTTAAATTGTCACATATCAATCCCTATTTCCCAGCTACTAAAGGACTTTTCAAAATGGTGATAGCAAAACAGTTGATGTGTGCAGGATTTCCACTAGGGGGATCTCCTGGCATGGCTTCGCAGGCAGCTGTAGCATGAACTTTGTAACTCATCTGAAGTTCTAAGTAGCTTTCTGCTCTTCTGCCCTTGTTTCCCTCTGTTTCAGTGGATAATGCATTGTCAGTGTGCTCCTTTCTCTCCAGTCAACCTTCCATATATGGAGTGGTGTTTCATTTTAATCATGGAAAAATGTGGATTTGGGGTTACTTTTTTTAAATCAGAAAATTGGGGATTTTTTTTTGAATCAGAGAAAACCAGGATCCCTGGTTATAACTTTACAGTTCAAGTTTCTTCCTGTTCTGTCTGGTTATTATAAACAGGGGACTATTCTCTGAATGTTGAAAAAATTACATCCTTTAAATAGCAACTCAAAACAAGAAGTAGTTAATAACTCATCATTTTAAAAATATCTGAACTCCAGACCAGGTTTGGAACCTAAGAGCCTTTAAATTGAGGCAGCCAGTCCTCCTTCAGCCTGGTACTGTAGTGTGCAAAAACAATTGTTAACCCCCCGATGTACAGACAGTCAAAAAGCCTGAGGCTGGATCGATCCAATCTTCACAGGTTAGTCTAAGCTGTGTATATTGAACCAATAAACACATGAACATGCCTGCAGTGGTTCAGGCCAGAAGCCAGGGGTTGCTAGAGCACACCTCCCTGATAGGGTGGAGCAGACAACTTGGGCGAAAGCTAGCCCACCCTCCCTGGGAGGGGGTTTTGCAAGGGACATGCAAAGCATCCTGGGATGCAGGGGGACTATGCATTAGGGGTGTGCGAAGTGGGCCCTATTTGATTCAGGTTTGGATTCAGCCTGAATCAGGGACAGTGACTCCATTAATTGATTCGGATCACTGTCCCTGATTCGATTTGGCTGAATCCAAGTCTGAAGATTCGATGCTGATTCAGAGAATCAGCAATTCAGACACAGACACAGTTTTAAATGTTTTTTCTACATACCCTGAGGTAGCAAGTGTGGCTTGTGAATACTGCGATGCGGGGGTGCATGGAGCATCCCACAGGAGTGCGGGGGGGCCCTCCACATGCTTGGTGACGAACGTAGACTGGAAGTACTTTGGGTCCACTTCCAGGTCTGCCTGGGAGCACCTTGGCCCCTCCCCCCCATGCCACCCCAGCTTGGCAATCAGCTGCAGGGGGACCCTGGGTGCCCCCACCTAGATCCAGGAGGCACCAGTCACCGAGCCGGGAGGGTGTGTGGGGAGCGGAGGGGGGGGGCCCAGCGTGCTCCCAGTGGCCCCAGAAGTGGACTGGAAGTGCTTCTGGTCCACTTCCGGGTCTGCTGCTGAGTGCACTGGGGAGCACCCTATGCTTCTGTGGGGCAGTCCGTGTGGCCCAGCATCACAACATTAATGAACTACCTGCTAACTAGGGGTATGTAGAAAAAACATTTAAAGCTGTCTCTATGCCTGAATTGCCAAATCTTTCTGAATCTCTCCAAATCGATTCAGGGGGTTTGTCTGTCTTGTCATCTTTCAGTGGCACTAAATTCCTTTCATACCTTCAAAATGAGAAATAGCACATTTTAAGGAAGCAAAATGTAAACACAAGCCTGGAGTATAGCCGAGTGATTCTCAGCTAGGGTGCCATGGCTGGGTTTACAAACATGATTCACAAGAAATTTTAAAACAGTGTTCTTGCAACAGAAAAACTGGTCTATTATTTTTCTATAGTTAAAAAAAAGTGAAAACCAAGAGCTGGCTTTTTCCAAGGGGTGCCTCTGGTCTATCCAGGGGTGCCTTGAGTCTAAAAAAGATTGAGACCCACTGGGGGTCTGCCTCACTGGGAAGCTGCCTGCCACAACCAGAAAGGGACAGAATGTAACCCCAGACAAGCAGGTGGCCCTGGCAACAATTCTGGTTCTTAAAATGTTTCCTTTGTTCATAAGTCTCCTGTGTATAAGTCTGAATCCTCTGTTAGATTCTGCAGTGTGCAGATTTCAGTAGATTTCAGTTGTTTTCTAAGTGTATAAAAGTTTAAACTAGGCCAAGTTTGCAAAAGTCAGTCGAAGAGAAGTAGCATAAAAAGGAACTGTCACAAGCAAGAGCACACTAGAAGCATGGAAAAAGAGGGTAGATCTAGATTAACGGTACAAGGACAGTTAGTTCCAGTTTGACCGCAGCATTACAGAGGACAAACACTTTTCTATCATGTTTATGCTAGTTTTATTTACCCTCAGATTGTGAGGAACAGGATAGAAAAGGGGCATAAAGATGATGTTCCTCTTGTACTTTTGCGCTAAGGTTCCTGTCTACAGCTGTATCAAGACCCATTGCTTCTTAGAACTTAGTCTCTGAAACTCGGGTAAGGTTTGCCTACCAGGCTGGCCACCTGTTAGTCATGATTAAGGTTTTAGGATGTAGTAATTTGGGATTTTAAGCATTCTTTATTTCTGTTGAATTGATAAGTATGGATTGCATAGATATATAGTTAGATGTATACTTGTTACACATTATTTGTATTGTGTTAGCTTTTATTTACAAGCAGCATTTACCTTTTAAGATCTTTAGTAAAGTTTTTGCTTTTTGCTCACTCCTTTGAAGGATTTAATTTTGTTGGGACAGTAGAAGCACGCACTTCCCTTGGACATTCAGACCACCTTTGAGGATCAGCAAGACGCAGAATTTACCCTGCTGAAAACTAGAGCTGGAAAGGGACATCATTTCTGTAAATGTTTAGTGTGAAAAAAATGTCTACTTTTGTTGAAAATGTTCAAAGGTCTAAAGTTTTTGATGAGCCATATTAAAGACAAAAGCCTTGGATGCAAACAATCAGTGTGCAGCATTTGATCTCTCTCCCCACCTACAGCCCCCAGCTGTGGTCACTCTTTGCTGCCCACAGCACTTTCTTTGACATACTGAACTTGGATTTCTCCAAGACTACATACATCTTCTCTAGCCAATACCAAATGGCCAAGGGGAACATGATCTATCTGACCAGTTTTCTGCTTGGCCTTGCCAAGATGATGACTCTGGAAAGTAGCAGAAACCAGTTCGTAGGGACCAACCCCCACAATGCCCCCCAACAATTCTGCTGCTTTGTCCAGGCATGTGTCATGTTTGAATTTGGATATATCAACTTGCAACAAGACGTGAACCAGTTTGTATTGTACCAGGCCAATAAGGGGGCACTCTGCAAGGTTGAAGATGGACAGCGGGTCCTAAAAGTATAACCCCATGGGCCATGTTCAGATGAGTGCAGACCTTGTGTCACTGCTACTTGTCCCTGGGGAACAACTGTGCCATGCATGCTCTAGTATACAGCAGATCACTCCGGGTGGAATAGGATAGGCTGGCCCCAGCAGCTTTACCTTGGGTCCTGGTAAGGGCTGTTTTAAGCCTTTTAATGGGCCCTAGGAAAATAAACTTGTGGACCCCTACTTTTTTCCCTCAATAATTATAATATGCAAAATAAGCACAACTAGGTCCCTTCTTTACTTAGGGCCCTAGGCATGTACCTCATTTGCCTATGCGTTAATCCTGCCCCGGTCCTGGGGGCCAGGGAAGATGCAGCCACAGTGCTCCTGCAGCTGGGAGCCTGGTCAGCAGCTAGAGTAGGGTTTGGAAACCCCTGGCAAGCATGCTAAGCATGACAATTGAGACCGTTTTGCTCAGCTCACCATGGCCAGCCCCGGCTCTGGGTAGCTGCTGGAGCCCAGGCTCCCAGCAGGGCTTGCAGCATTCCAGCTTCCTGCTGGGAGCAGCCTGGGCTCCTGGCTGGCAGCAACTACACAGAGCCAGGGCCAGCTGCAGCCGGGAGGCTGCAGACAACTGTGCTGGGCTCTGGAGCCCCAGCATCAGCTCTGTACCAGTGCATGCACCTGCGTGTTGGAGCAGGCAGTGGGGGAGGAGCCTGAGGCAGTGCAACCCCGGTCTCTCCCCCGCTCCTGGCACAGCTGTGCCAGGCTCCACAGCTCTGGCATCAGCTCCATGCTGGCAGCGACTATGCGTGCACCTCAGGGCAGACAGCAGGGCAGTGCAGCCTGCTCTGAGGTGCCCATGCAGTTGCCACCAGCATGGAGCTGGTGTCAGAGCTGTGCAGCCCAGCGCAGCTGTTTGAAGCCTGCCTGCTGCTTGCTGCAGCTGCCCAGAGTCCAGGTTGGCTACAAACAGCTGCGCCGGGCTCCAGAGCCCACTTACCAGCTCTGTGCCAGGAGCTGGGGAGAGACCAGGCTTGCACTGCCTCAGGCCCCTCCTCCACTGCCCGCTCTGGTGCATGGGTGCATGCACTGGTATGGAGCTGATGCCAGGGCTCCGGAGCCTGGCACAGCTGTTTGGAATCTCCTGGCTGCAGCTGGCCCTGGCTCTGGGTAGTTGCTGCTAGCCGGGAGCCTGGTCTGGGGGGCAATGGACAGCAAGGCTGTGGGGCAGGGGCTTTGGGCAGTGGGCACAAGCAGGGCATCCTGCCGTGTACCCCCTGCCCTCATGTTGTTTTTCTGGAATGCTGGCACTCCAGCACTCCGACCAAAACACATTGCCAACCCCTGAGCTATAGCATAGTTTCAGTGGGCCAGGCTCTGGTTTTGGCACGTGTACTACCCTGCTTTTTTTCCATGTGTTCTTTTTTGACTCTGGGATTTCTTGGAGTCAAAAAACCCCTCCACGCTGCAAGGTAGCAGCATGGGTAATGCCTGAATGTGTGGTGCGTGGTACCGCAGACAGGTCTGTGGCTCCACATATCACATAGCCATGTTCCTCTGGACACAGCCATGAAGGCTGTTGTGGGGAGGGTCATTCAATTTCCCATGATATGGCATTTTTGTTGATGACACTTTTTTAATGCTCAGTCCCTAGGAGGCCTGCATATTTTTGCACTTGACCCTTTGTTGTTAATATTTTTATAATAAAGTTGTTTTTAAAAGTCACAAGTCCTCCTCCTCTCCCCCTCTCTGACACACAAACACACACACATGCCCTGTGCCCCAATGCCACTGAATGATTCAACAACCAAGAGGAAGACTGGGCACTGAACTGGCAGTACAATCTTTTCCTTTAGTTGGTATTCCTATTTTCCCTGTCTGTCAGAGAACAAAAAATAGATCCAGGAGAATCAGAAAGCAAAAGGAGAGAATTGCTGGAGACTTTGCTAGTGATTTTGTTCAGGGAGAAGGAAAAGAAGGTTGGTCTAATATATAGATATATGTATAGTGGTGTCTCATTTTAATCATGGAGAAATGTGGATTTTGGGTTACTGTTTTTTAAAGTGAGAATTGGTGATTTTGTTTAATCAGAGAAAAACCAGGATCCCTGGTGATGATGTGATGAGTGCTCAGCCACCACCCTCTACTCGTCTGCTATGCCTTGGTCTTAAAAAGAAAAAAAGGAGAGCCCCAGGGTATTATGGATACCTTCATGGGTGCACTTAGGCAGTGGTGGTTTTTTTTGGAGCTCCTCCTCCCCTACCCCCTAAGCACGTACCAACCGATGTTGTGATGGTGGCAGCAGGCCTGTTCTCCAGCTACTTGACTGTAAATGAACCATACCTGTGTTTCAATGATGTTGCAATTCAGCTCAGCTTTAGCTGGTAGTTTGTCTCAGTAATACTGGCTCAAGCATTGAGCTGATTACCCAGCTTAATGAAAGCGAGGTAGTAGTTCCTTGGGTTAAATCAACAAACTCCTCCCCCTCAACATACCAGGTTGGCAATTAATTGCACATTTGATCAATTCTGCACTTAATTAATAAGGACTACTTAAACATCAGTTTTGTTCTCTTTGCTCAATTAATTCTTGAGTTGCCTTTAATTCAGCATCTCTCAGTCCAAGCCCCTTTGCTTAGAGGCTGCTACCCTTGGTTCAGGCTTAACTGTCCATTTTTAAATGACGAAAAAAGAAAAACCCCCCTGAAAAGCAGTGGTCTCCTCACCGTGCCCAGGTCTCCAGGCTCTAGCAGCTGTTTAACTTATATGCTCCTCCTCCTGGGGTCCGAGTGCCATGATCTGTGGGTATTTTCTCCTGGTGTTGTCCTGGGTCACTGGTTGGCTGGAAACCTTTCCGGGTCTCCAGGTGGTGGAGATGATTCTGTTCCCTTTGGGCTTCGGCTCTGTCTGGGGTCCTCCTTCCGCTTTTCTAGCGGCATCAGGTCACTGTTGGCGTGCCACCTGACTGGCAGAGAACAGGTGCTAATAAACCTCTGCAGTGGTGCAGCATTTTGCTCTGTCCCCATTGGCTCAACACCTGCAGGTAAGTGCTGGTTGTCTCTTGACCTTACTGAGCTATAAGTTACCCTCCACCGGCAGCCCACTGGTGCTCTGGGGGCTTCCCCCAGTTGGGAATGACCTTCCCCATAGCCCCACTGCTACACACTGCTTGTCCTCAGAAGGGTGTTGTGAGAATGTACTCAGTGAGTATGGTGATAGCAACCTTATTTATAAGGGTACGTCTGTACTCTGGCTTATGTGGATGGACTAAAGCAAGCTGTAAACTACTATAAGTAGCAGCAATGTAGTTACAGCAGCACAGACCTCAGTGTGGCCTGCAAGCCCCACCAGAGAGGCTACCACAGTGACAAGCTCCTTTCCCACAAGTCTTCAGGGTGATACAATGAGGAAAGCCTCTCTGGTATCTTCCCCAATGACTGATTTTCCGCAACACTCAATGGCAGTCTGTTATGGGTATTATACCTCCACTAAGCATTCAAGAGCCAGATGCCAAAGAAGGACTTAGGCAACTAAAGTGGGAACTTAATAATTTGGGGTTTACTTATGTCTAAAACTACAAACACTCAGCTCAGCTGCCACCTAATCCTGGAAATTTTCTAAACCCCATAGGCACACAACTGTCTGACTTTGCAGAATATAATCTGAGATTCACTGAGTCAGAAAGGCTCACTGTAGCTGTAAGCAATGCCCTGCTCTCCATAGTGGCCGTTTGGATCCCATCCTGAAGTGCTTAACTGTCCCCATACTTTGAATATGGAACATGAAAAACGTGTCTACACTGGCTCTGTGCCACTCTTGATGCTGTCATTGAAAACTAAGCCCTGCCCAGCACCTCAGCTTTGCATGTTATAAATGTGGAGAGGGAATTGTTACGTGAGGCTTATTTTTCAGTGGCATTCTTGAGAGCTATGTGAAGCCAATACAGAACTGCCCTCAGGGGTCTGGATTCCACACCAGGGGCCTAGAAACCCCTTTAAGCACCTAAATGTATCAGCTATAACCCTGATTTATTTCACTAGGAACATCCATCCATTGCCCTTCTTATCTCAGAAGAAGAAGAGGCTATCTACAGCTTTCTGGGCTTGACTGGGGACTCCTACATAATGAGTAATGGGACATACAAGTTGACCAACATTTTTACTCAAATGTGCATATCTACTACATTACGAGAAGCAAGCTGAGTAGTCTCAGTTCAGTCAGTAACAGACTGGTGTCCACAGAAAAAAACACTAGTCATGTCGGAAATGAGATGTCCTCCTTGCTTGACAATTTCACCATAAAGACTGATGACTGAAGCATGATAGAGGCAAGACACCTCCCACAATTGCAGGACTCAAAGGAAGCTCTCTTTTCATTGCTTCGCTCTCCTGTGCCCTCTGTCTAGCAGCTTGTATCAGCATTAAATTGTCAGCACTTGTAATCTTCTGCTTACACTACCAGTTGTTATGTAACTTCTTTGGAGCCACGAGTGCCTTTTTTCTTTCCTGAAACTTGTTTACAGTGCATAGTTACTTCTTACCTACCTGAAAGAAGGCATGGTCATCAGGGATCCTGGTTTTCTCTGATGAAGAAAAAATCCCCAATTTTCAGATTAAAAAAAGTAACCCAAAAAATCCACATTTTTCCATTATATATATATACACATATATATATAAAATCATAGGAAAATCAGTATATCACTATATCTATCGATATAATAACTATAAAATCACTATATAGTGATTTTATTATATCGATAGATATAGTGATATATATATATATAGTGGTGTCTCATTTTAATTATGGAAAAATGGATTTTGGGTTACTTTTTTAAAACCAAAAATTGGGGATTTTTTTTAATCAGAGAAAACCAGAATCTCTGATGCTCATTAACACCACTAGTCACTATGCAAGCTAGGATTTGTAACAGCAATTAAAACCTATATTTCAGGACATAAACTGATCCCCAATGTATATTAAAAAAATTTCCCCTCATGACTCCAGTGCAGAATGTTGGCACAATTAGCCAGATGTGTTCTACATTGCTTGTTTTTTAATTTCCTCTGAAGCATCTGTTGTTGCCAGGTGCAAGAGCCAGGCTATCACGCTTGGTGAGGTCTGATATGCTCTATTCTGTGTTTGACCTAATAAACATTCTTTAATAAAATCAATCTGAGTTTACCATATTTGGACATATTTAGTGATTCTTCCAGCGGCTACAGCTCTTCCCAGTTAGACAAGAGAATTAGTATAGCAGCTTTTTAGTTAATAAATTCTGTTAAAATGTACAATTCTCTGTTCACTACACATGCTTTGACCACAAACTGGTGGGTGGCTTCAACTGTAGGTAGTTCTCAGAAAAACGGTTGCATCACAAAGCTTGCCAGATGTAGCACTTTCTTAACCACACTGTCTGATAAATGGCTTGGAAAAGCTTTCTCGGTTGCCAGTAGCCATCAAGTTGCCTTTATTTGAGCTTTTTCAGGGACATTGCAGGTTGGGGAAAGATAGAGATTAAGGCGGAATTATATAGAAGAATGAAAGAGTTAGTAACAATTCTAGGAGAGAAGTGACTGAGTTTTGCTTTATGAAAAATATACCATACAAGTAGAAGAAGCCAAACTGAAAAATGTTACACTGAAGCAGAAAAAATATATGAGACTATGTAAAGAACTGTACTCAGCTCATCAAAGCAAGATGTCATTAATGGTCTGAGGATATGATTATGCACTGGTGGTACTGCTCAAGGTTCTGGGGCCTAGTCTAATATTTATTCTGATCTACCAGACTCCTTCCATTCTCCTCAGTGAACAGAGGATCGGGACCTTTGCTCACCTCCAGGATTTTTTGAGAAAGTCAGGTATGTGCTCTGACTGCCCACCCTCATGACCAGCTCTTGCACCTCAGTTTCCAAGATTTCTTTCATTTGCAAATACTGCCCTACAAAAATGTTTAGTCTTGTACACTTTAAAATTTTGGAGGGAGGGGAAAAATAATGCAAAAAACATATGCAGAAATTTCAACCATTTTACTATGATTCAAGTGTCACCAATTAGAAGAATGAATTGGGAATAGTAGTCTTGAGAGCATAAAACTTACTAAACTCCATCTTACTAGGCTATATTACTGAAGATTAATCTCAGCTGCAAAATTAAGAACTCTGTTTTTAAAACCAGTGAAAATCAGTTACTGCAGTGTCTGACATGGTTAGTAGTGACCAGAAAGGATCTGCATCAGCTCTACACACAACCACACAATGACATATACAGTATGTGCCTTGATAGCTATTTGGTGAAGATGCAATGCCTTATGGTCTGTAGTCAAATGCTGTAGCAACATATTATATCTATTTTATTAGCTTTCTTCCTAAGGAACCTGTTCTCTCAGGAGCTTTCTTCTCATGTAATTTTACTCTAAGGATTTACAGTGCAACAGTTCTGCCAAGGGGTAGCTGTTATCAGCACTATTATTACAGCCCCCAAGTCAGGAAAACACTAGAGCTTTTATTTGACTTTATTCATGTACCAAAGCCCCCCGACTCCAAAATGTTTTTCCATACAGGTTAAACCAAGTGTAATAACTTGCAGAGTGGGAGTAAAGTTACTGCAGTTTGCCTCTAGTTGACTATATAAAATATGAAAAATGAGGCATCTAAAATCTCTCTCTCTTAAAAATGGTCATAAGAGTTAAGCACATCCAGACCTACCCATATATTAGAAGGGATTGAAAGCTCTCTGTTAAGCAGGTTAGACTCAACCACAGGATAGGTCTTATCCAAACCCAGTGCCAGGTCAAATTTAATTATTTATAGAAGCAGATGTGTATGTGCCTGGAGAATGGATGTGCTTTTCAAGGGAAAGTTTCAGTGGGGTGGGGGCAGGGGGAGGCTGATACTTTTAAGCCATTGAGGTTTGAATATAGAAAATACTTTGTGTTGAAAAACCTAGGACAAATTCTGCTCTTGGACACCTGCAGACTCTGATATCTCTTGCGTGTCTTGCACATGGCTGAGCAAGGCCACAACTTGTCCTGTTGTACCCAAAGATGACTTGGTCTTTGCTTGCGGTGGTCTCTGCAGCCGAGCAGTTACACTTTCCCAGTCTACAAGCTACGCGTAACTGAAGCTAGCCCAGATCTGACTATAAAACCTCAGAATTAAACCAGAACAGCTATAGTTTGTACTTTTTTATGAGTCATATTATTATGTTTGTTGCTATGAAGGAAACCCCCCTGAAGCAGTGCAACTGTAACCGAGAGAAGGAAAAAACCCTGTTACCAAACATTTTTCTTTACCAGCCTAGTCATACTTTTGCATGTATTAAGGCAGTAGACAAAAGTATATAACAAGGACATAACATCACAGTCCTCAGGGGTAATGTGCTTCCTCAAACAATCCCCCAGCTTCAGAAAATTTGGGGAAATTAGTTACATTGGGCACTTGCTCTCTCCTTCCTCCTTTTTTCTTTGTTCCCTCTGGAGATGCATATTAAA
Organism: Crocodylus porosus; assembly: GCF_001723895.1. Taxonomy (NCBI): domain Eukaryota; kingdom Metazoa; phylum Chordata; order Crocodylia; family Crocodylidae; genus Crocodylus; species Crocodylus porosus. The sequence goes on from NW_017728916.1 coordinate 4,088,183, forward strand.
GGGCATGCATGAAAAAATAAGTAAAAGCAGGGAGGAGAAGAGTTGAAACTAGAGAAAAGGAGAAGCATAAAGAAGGTGGCTGATTGAATTTTTAAACCCTTTAAAAATGGTCATAAGAGTTAAGCACATCCAGACCTACCCATGTCTTAGAAGTGATTGAAAGCTCACTGTTAAGTAAGTTAGACTCAACCACAGGATAGGTCTTATCCAAACGCAGTGGCATCTCAAATTTAATTTATAGAAGCCGATGTGTATGTGCCTGGAGGGTGGATGTGCTTTTCAAGGGAACGTTTCAGCCATATGATAACTTGCTGTTAACATTATCTTGGAAGTTCTGTAGGCCAAGCACACTGCATCTACCAGGGGCTTATTGCTTTCCTGTTTCCTTGCCCTCCTCTCCCACAAGCTCCCTGCATGCCTTTTGCTCATTCCTCCAGCTGCTTATATCAGGATCTCCCATTCCTCTCCTTTTATGCCAAGACCCCTCCGGTACTCCTCTTTCTTCTTCCACACACACATTCTCCACTCTTTCACCCACGCCAGAGGATGTTCTCTTCATCAGATGCTAATAAATGTTTCTGTCACTTTCTACCATGCTATGGTTCTCCTGTCTCCACTATGTCCATGCCAAAGAGTTTCAGTGTGCTCCCTATTTTATAGAATCATAGAAAATTAGGGTGGGAAGGGACATCAGGAGATCATCTAGTTCAAAACCTTGCTCAAAGCTGGATCATCCCCAACTAGATCATCCCAGCCAAAGCTCTGTCCAGCTGGCTATTAAAAACCCCCAAGGATGGAGATTCCACAACCTCTCTGGGTAGCCTATTCCAGTCTTTTACTACCCTCCTAATGAGAATTCTTTCTTCCAATATAACTTAAACTTCCCGTGCAACTTGAAACCATTGCTCTTTGTTTTGTCATCCGCCAGCACTGAAAATAGTCCAGTTCCATCCTCTTTAGAACCCCACTTCAGGTGGCTGAAGGCTGCTATTAAATCATCACTCAGTTTTCTCTTCTCCAGACTAAGTACCCACAGTTGCCTCAGCCTCTCCTCAGAAGTCATGTACCCCAGCTGCCTAAATATTTTCATTGCCCTCCACTGGACTCTTTTCTGTAGTGGGGGACCCAAAACTGGACACACTACTTCAGATGTGGCCTCACTGGTGCCAAAAAGAGGGGAATTTTTCTTTTCCCTTATCCCTCCCAATCAACGGGGAGATAAGTTAATCACAGTTTCAACATCTTAAATTGTATCATAGCCAGAGGCAATGCAGTGATACAGAGTATAGTTATGCTGGAATGTCTTTTTGTCTGTTCTTTAATCCATAGATTATTACAGATATGGCTGAAATACTGCAGAAAATAAATGCCAGAACTTTAGTGGACCTCCCATTTACTTTTCAGGTTTTCCAGTTTCAACCAAAAGTAACAGCATTCTTAATACTGATTCTTAGAACATTCACTGACATTTTGAAATGGATTGGATGAAACACTCAAATGTTAACATGTTACAGACAGATAGATGACACTGAGAAACCTCAACCTGATGTCGTTTAGTAGGGAGAAATGTAAAGTGCTCCGTCCAGGGAGAAATTATCCATAACACACTTACAGGCTTGGCAGTGCTATGCTTGCTAGCACCACATCTGAATGAGACCTGGGTGTTGTGATAGACAACAAAATGAACATGAGCCACCAGTGCGATGACGTAGCTGGAAGAGCTAATCAAACATGGGCATGCATCTACTGAGGCATCTTGAGCAGGACTAAGGATGTCATCCTCTCTTTCCTTGGCCTTGGTGAGACCACAGCTGGAATTCTGTGTCTAGTTCTGGGCACCGCATGTCAAGAAGGCTGTGGAGAAGCTTGAAAGAGTTCAAAGGAGCATAATCAGAGGCCTAGAGACCAGGTCATATGAAGGGAGGCTGAAAGGCTTGGGACTGTTCAGCCTGGAGAAGAGAAGATTCAGAAGGGACTTGGTGGCAGCCTGTAAGTATATCAAGGGTGTACATCAGGGCCTGGGGGAGCATCTGTTCATCCAGGCCTCCCAAGGGAGGACAAGAAATAATGGGCATAAGCTGATTGAGGATTGATTCAGGCTAGATATAAGGAAAAACTTATCTACATTTGAGCACCGAAGGTTTGGGACTGGCTCCCCTCAGAGGTGGTCTGGCGATCAGTCACCCACCCTGGCGATCTTCAAAAAGTGTCTTGATGCCCATCTTGCTGGGGTCATCTGATTCCAGCAGTCTTTTCTTCCCAAGTGATAGATAAGGTCCCTTATAGCTCCTAACAACCAGGGGCTGGAAGGGAAAAATGGACAGAACAGAATAGGATGCAGTTCAATAAGGACAAATGCTATGTGCTGCATCTAGGAAGAAGAAATCACCAGCACACTTACTGGCTGGGGGAGGACCTTCTCAGAAGCACAAAAGCAGAAAGGGATCTTGGAGTCACTGTTGACTCCAAGATGAACATGCGTCTTCAATATGACAAACTGATCAGTAAAGCTAACCACACTTTATCATGCATTACCAGGTACATAATGAACAGGTTCAAGGAGGTGATACTTCCTCTTTATGCAGCATTGGTCAGGCCACAGTTGGAGTACTGCGTCCAGTTTTGGGCACTACTTCAAGAGGGATGTGGACAACCTTGTATGGTTAGGGGCCTGCAGGCAGAACCCTATGAGGAGAGACTGAGGGCCCTGGATCTCTCCAGCCTCCACAAGAGAAGGCTGAGAAGTGATCTTGTGGCCACCTACAAATTCATCAGAGGGGGACAGCAAGGAATAGGAGATGCTCTGTTTACCAGAGCACTCCTTGGAATATCTAGGAACAATGGCCTCAAACTGATGGAGAGCAGATTTAGGGTAGACATCAAGAAGAACTTCTTTATGATACGGGTTGTCAAAATCTGGAACGGGCTTCCAAGGAAGGTAATGCTCTCCCTTACCTTGTGGGTCTTTAAGAGAAGGCTAGATATGCACTTGGCTGGGGTCATCTGGCCCCAGTGCTCTTTCCTGTCCAGGGCAGGAGGTCAGACTCACTGACCTGCTAAGGTCCCTTTCAACCTAAACATCTATGAATCTATGAAACTGAAAAACTGGACACGCCATCAAACCGAGAGTACAAGCTAACTCAGTGCAGAGCAGAGTGGGGGTGGGGAGGGTACCTCTCTGGCATCTACTGGCAGAATCAGTTAACACTGGTGACCAGTGCTGCATAAACTGCAGAATTCTCCAATGCTGGCTAAAAAGTTAGCTGTTAAAATCAGGAAGATTGCAACGGACAGTACTGGGATGGCCACACTTTCATGCAAAGGACCGGATACAGGCTGAATAACTAAAATTCATGTGCAGCTTTGAACATCTGATGTGTGGGAGTATTTGGAGCCAGAGTTTTTAAATTTTAAATGAAAAAATAATTAAACTACTAGTAGCTCTATTGATGATCAGCTGCATAAAGCTGTGTACTCATATACAGATGCCAAAAACAGGAGCAAAACTTATATCAACAGGTGGTTGATATAACACTCTTTCCCCTCCATCACTGCCCAGGGCACAGAAATCACAAATTATACTGCTGGCCAAAAGGTGTATTACACAAATACACCTTCATGTTTCTCACCATTTGGTATTCATGAGGGACTATGAAATGAAGCATGATAAAGTGAAGACTCCTCTCTCATCTATAGCAATGAAGTTTGGCTGCCCTGAGGCAAAGCCTGTAGCAGCAGCCCACCCTTGCCCCATACACAGATCTGGGGGGCACATGCATCTACTAACATAGATACATTAACTAGTCAGCACTGGTATAGTGTATACTGGTAATGTATCAGCATACTATATACTAGAGACATTGACTCACCCCTTACAGCCCAAATTTGGAGCCCTCTGGCATTGTGAGAAATATGAGATGGTGTTGGTGCTTGGAGTGTGTTCTCTGAAGTACAGGGCAGACCTGTGGGCTGCAACAATGTTCCTTTGCGTGTCCACTCCTTGCCTCCTTCACAAGATTCAGATGATCAGATTTGTGTATGTCCACATCCTATAATTCTTTACCGTGCCTGATCCTACTCCCTCCCAACAACTCCAGGACCCAGTTGCACAGCAGCTGTTTTCAAAGCCTCAGGTGCACCACAAAACTGGTGCAAGCCAGACATTGTTTGCATTCTTGTGTCCACAGCTTGGTAGACTCTGGCCACATCCAGCGGAAGAGAGAGAGTAGCTTTAACTTTCTCTCAAGGAGACAGCACTTTCTGGAATTTTTTTGTGCAAACTAGGGAAAGTAACCCTCTCCCCCACCACAATCTTACACCCATATCAAAAGGCATGGGTTATTTGAAGCTAGATTTTAAGGGATGGATAAATATAGTTTTATAAAGATTCCTCATGGAACATTGTCTCAAAAGTGTGGTGGTTTAGGTAGTGTGAACAGAACACTGGATCATCTTCCAAGCTTTTGGACGTTTGCCTGAAGTTGGCCTATACTCTGAATTATCTGAAGTCCCCCCTTCTCCAGTTACCAAAAGTGCGAAATATTATTATTATGATATAAACATTTTTCATATGAACAAACACTCTTTGGTGCTATTGCAGGACCTATTTCACAGATATGTTTCCAACATCTGGTGGAAAACCGTGGGTGTTGTAGTGCATCGGTAACTGTTAAAGCAAGAGGAAACTGGTGGGGTGCTTCCTTACAGAATAATGCTGTATGCAGTGTGAATACTTCACAGACTATAATCTGCAAAGTGCTATTTGTATCAGAGTAAATCTGTGCCTGTGGCAGGGCACTGTTGGTGCCTGCCACTTTAAGGGCCAGAAGGCAGCAGCTAGCAGGTGACTGATGAGGGCAGCCATTTTGGATCTGGGACTGCCCATATAAACACGGAAGTTCTGCTGCTGGGGGGCAGGTAACAACACTGCCTGGCTGGAGGACTGCTGATATCATCCGGAGGTAAGGGAGGAGCTCTAGGGGATGGTCAGGAGGCTACTGGTCCTGGGTATGACCTAAAACTGCACCCTGCCAGGAGTGGGTGGCCAGTTACTACCCTGGGGGAAAGGCGAGTTGGGGTGCCTTAACCCCTAGCCCCCACAACCGGGTGGGTTACCCCTTTGTTGAAGGGTTGGGAAGGTGGACCCCATGGCGAAAGAGTAAGGGCCATAGACTCAACCAGCATGCACCTGTCTGAATTTCCCCTGACTGGCCCATGCTGGGGCCAGGACCAGAAGGGTTGAAGGGCCAGGGCCCACTGCGAGGAACACCCAAGAGCTGAGGGCCTGGGGTTCCGACTGGCCTGGAGGTGGGCCAGGGCTAGTGAGCTGAAGGTCCCAGTGGGGGGATCACACCTGAAGGTAAAGTGGTTCAGGGAGCTATGTTGCCCATTGTGAAGGCGGAAGAGACCGCCTGATGAGAGGAACCCAGATGGGGGTTCCTCAGTAGGATTCTGGGGCCTAGTGGTGGGGCCTAGTGGTGGGGGCCAGTGACAATAAGAACTATAGATGCCATCTGCAAGGTTTGGGTTGCAGTGTAGGGGAGGAAAGGAGCTGTAGATAGCGCCCCCTGGCATCGGGGCAGAAAATAGGCAGCCTCCCACTTAATTACATCATTTAACTAATTAACATAAAGGTGTGGCAGGAGAGAAGGTAGGTGGTTAGCCCAGGACCAGGGGGACAGGCCACATTGAGATCGGGCCTGAGCAGGCCCCCTGTTACAGTGCCCCAGGGATATCTTGGTCCTGCAGAATCACTAATACAGGGATTTAACTATACATACAACTCCAGCTATGCAGTAGTAAGATCCAGTGGAAACCAAAAATATTTCCTTTGTCATGAAAAGGCAGCCAGGAAATTGGAAACTATATCACATGGTACCCCTTTTTTCCATACCCTTATCTATGTCTGCTCTTCTCTTTAGGAAGAAAAATATTCAAAAATTTAGAGACTACACATTTTCCCCCATATTTTGATTTTAAACTACTCTACCTTGCACGTTTCCCTTTTCTTACTTAATTTCAGATATAGAAGAAGATTTTAGAACAAACAAAATATTCATACTTGTTCATAGCAATGCCCTATTTTCAGTTCCCGTTATTGATCTCTGTGTGGTTCTTCAAAGCTAGTAAAGTGGGACAGTAAAAACTGCTGCTAAAGACTTATGATACAGCTAGTCAAATGACTTGCTTTTAATAATATTCATTGCAAATTCAGCCTTTTGCTGTATGTGAACTGCGTGCGATCAGATCATTTTAAACAATCCATTTACTATTTCCACTCATTTAACATAATGTATATGTAAGAGCTTTGGACATTTGAAAATTAGTTAATCTGGGCTGGTAGCAATCCGCTGGTAACATAAATCAGGATTTGGGGCATTTGGTTTCTCATTGGATGATGAATAAATTACTATGAGAGAATAAATATTGTCATGTGCCAGTATCTTTGTTCAGATGAAGACATGCAAATATGAATAAAGAATCCTAAATGCTTATTTTTCTCTTTTGAATAAATAAAGCATGTGTATTTTGTCTTATTTTAGATTATGAAAAGACGCTTAAAAACTATAAATGTAAAGTCTCAGTGAAAGAAAAAAGCATTTCTCTCCCTGTCTGATCACTCATCTTGAATCTCTTTACAGCCCTGCCTCTTGACAGATGGTCAAGATGTAGACTTGAAATTGATTTTTTTTCCATTAATGCAATAAGACCTTGTATACAGAATTATTTTTCTTGAACTACTGCATAACACACATATTATCTTAGGCCCTACTATAGGCTTCAGGCTCCTGGGACACTTGTATACATGATGCCATTACCATGTACACATGACACAAACATCATTTTATGTGACTTAATGGCATCACACTGTACACGTGCAAGAGTTTTGGGGTTTATAAATGATTTTGCATCATTGCAAACTAAACTACATCCCATTTTTTAATTAAAAGACCCACCATTTCAATTTAGGGGCCACAGAATAAAACCCTGAGGACTAAACCCTAGGCATGTGTACAAGTGCCCTTAGTGTTTGTCTGTTCCCTGTGGGAGTGCAGAGGATGACCTTTGGTCTCTATCCTTACACAGCAATAATAGATGTTCCACATAGATTTCTTACATTTAACGAGCGTAGGATACAAAAGCTGAAACCCTACTTCTGACAATGTCCCTAAATAGCAGACAGCAAGTGGAATTAATAGGTCTGAAATCAAACAAATAACTGTTCAAAATTCAAAACAGGTATTTTTTTAACGTTATTTCACATAGTTAAGTCTGATTTCCTCCGTAGAGAGCTGATGCTCCCAAATATATCTGGCAAGGAGCAGTCAAAAGCAGCAGCAATTTTAGCCCTGGTCTAAATGTTGCTAGTGTAGCTACATCAAGAATGTGAGACCCCGGCCGCCCCACTTTTACCAAGATCACTTTGTCAGCAAAAGTACTGGGATGCATGTGTTTATGCCAGCATTACATTTTTTGCTATATATCACTTCTTTTTTTTCCTGAGGAACTGATACACTGTACTGACATAAAAGTTTCATCTTCTCATGGGCAGTTTTCTAGCATAGAGACATCAGCCACCCATTTCTCCTCTTGGCAGCACTTTAGCAGATGTATAATTATAATGGACTCTTCCTAGGGTACAGCAGTACTTCGAACAAATGTGTTCCATTTTATCCGAGGTTCATATAAATCCTACCATGTGTCAGGGTAGGCAAATATCATACTAGTTCCACACCTCGGTAAAATTCTAGCGCTGAAACACTCAGTAACTAGAAACCCAGAAAAAGTAGTAGCAGACCTCAGGATTCAAGTCTCCAGATCATGTGACCTCAGTCCCTCTGCAATGCCCATGACTTGGTTTGGCTAGCAGAGCACAAGTTGCAAGGGGGCGACCAGAAGTCGGTCTGTGTGAACATGTTTAGAACATCTGCTGATGTTGCAACGCTTTTGTGATTTGCTCTGTCAAAATAGAGCCACTCTGATTTTATAAGCATAGAAAATCCATTTGTGCTATACTTACACAACCCTAACGCCAACGGTTGCACTGTAATATTATTTTCCTTTTCTATATGGAAATTACTTGTGGGGAAGCAAATTAAGCTCTTTAGTGATAAAACTAGCAAGAGGTCAAGAAGAAATTGATATGCGAGTGTGTAGGACTTGTTATCTGCAAAAAAGTCGATAACACCCACTTTTCACAATTATTCCCCAGGTTTTTATCAGTGAAATATATTTAGAACTGTTATTCCCGCTACAGAAAGGATGTGGACACACTATAGAGAGTCATCGTTTCATAGTAGCTAGGGTCAGGAGGGACCTGAACAGATCATTTAACCTGACCCCTGCCACAGGGCAGGAATGAATGCTGGGTTCCCAAGACCCCAGCAGAGGGTACCAAAAATGGTTGTGGGGCTGTGGAACATGACTTGTGAGGAGAGGCTATGGAAGTTGGGCTTATTCAGTCTGGAGGAAGAGAAGACTCAGGGGGGATTTAATAGCAGCTTTTCAGTACCTCAAGGGTGGTTCCAAAGAGGAGGAGCTGGGCTGTTCTCAGTGGTGGCAGATGACAGAACAAGGAGCAATGGTCTCGAGTCGCATCAAGGGAAGGTTAGGTTAGATATTAGGAAAAACTCTCTCACTAGGAAGGTAGTAAAACGTTGGAAGAGCTCTCTCAGAAAGGTTGTGGATAATCAACCCCCAGCACACATGCCAGTGTGTGGCATGCAAAGCCATTTTGCTTGGTGCACTCTTTGGGGAAGATGTTGGGGAAGTTTCTGGAGGTTTTTAAGACCTTGCTAGACAAAGCCGTGGCTGGAATGATCTAATTGGGGATTGGTCCTGCTTTTAGCAGGGGTTTGGACTAGATGACTTCCTGGGCTGGGGCAGACATTACACATATACCAGTTTAAGTGATCAGAAACTGGTTTAAACCTGTAACAGAACAGAGTTCAGTGTACATAAACCAGTTTGAAAATGGCTGAAACTGGTTTGAATAAACCTGGTTGACTGTAGTATCAGACTTAACTGATTTAAGTTAAATGAGTTTATGCAATGTCTACCTCAGACCCCTTGCTGGTTTAAGTTAAACCAGACTCCCTCAGCATCTTGGCATGCTCTTTGTGGTGGGTCGGGCTCTCTGCTTCACAGCAGGGCTGGCCCCTCCCCTTTGCTGCCTCACTGGAGCTCAGCAGAGACTGCAGGCATATACTTCACTTCCCCGGCTCCCCCACTCCCCGTCCCGTCCTGTCCCCTCTGCCTTACACAGGCATCTCTCAGCATTAGTTAGCATACTGCATGCTGGCTATTGTCTGTGCTGTAGCAGATGGGACAAAGGCAGAATCAACAGGTAAGTGATAATGTCCCTCTGTTGTGTTCTTAATGGGGTGATAAACACTGTGTTATCAATTACCTGCTGGGCTGGTCAGGATAATCAGAGCATCCTGCCAGGGCCTGGACACTCTCCCTGCCCCCCCACCTGCTCAGCACTATCGAAGGGAGGGAGGGCTGCTCTAGTGCACCCCAACTTCTAGCTTGAGCCACTGCAGGCATGTGGCTGAATTTCTGGAATGAAAAGGGAATGTCTATCCACCTCCAAGTTGGTTCAAGCTTTGCAGGTTAAACTAACCTGCAAAGATTGAATCAGTTTAGGCTCAGGCTTTTTGAATGTCTGTCACTAGCCCTGAGGTCCTTTCCACACCTACTTTTCTATGAAGGTATTTTCTGCATAGCATGCTGTACTGTGGGGTATTGTGAGAGGGTTTAATTAAAAAAAAAAGAGTACTTAACTGGAATGGATCCAAAAGCAAATATGCTCCTGTTGCTCATGACAATGAGAGGGAGAAATATAACCAAACCAAAGCAAAAAACCCCACAGTCTTGATGTTTCTCTTCAAACAAGTCATATAAATAATTATAAAACAAAATTCTTACAAACACCTGTCAAGTCCTACTAAACCTTTCCAACTCCTCATGGGAACAGAGGATTTGATAAACCAGAAAGCTGCCTGATATTTCATCTAGCGCAGGAATAATCAACCCACAGCACACGTGCCAGAGTGTGGCTTGCAAAGCCATTTTGCTTGGCACACACTTTGGGGCAGATGGTGGGGAAGTGGCTGGGGCTGGGCTGCCACAACAAGGATCGGGTCCTTCACAACTTCCCACAACCCACCTCTTGCATGTCAACATCTTGCAAGTTGAGGTTACAAGTGTTTTTGGCACTCTGCCCAGAAACGGTGTTGACCCCTGATCTAGAGTGAGTCTTAGGTAAATTAGAATGCAAGGTGTAAATCTTTCATAGCGTCTGAGACTCCAGCAGTACACTGCTTTGAATGATGTGCTGATTTACAGTCTGGTCTAGGTTGTAAAGCAAAGATGGAACGTGTATGCCATGATTAAAAAAGGCATGGCCAGCATGGGCTGGAGTCTCTGACCTCAATTTCTCCTGCTCTTCCCTTTTCTGGGTGTTGCTACCTCCAAGAGTAGCAGGATAAAAAAAACAAACAAACAGGCAAGATACAGGAAAAAGGAAGGGTCTTTGCTTCTGCCTCTCCTGCCCACTGAAACATGCAGGTGTAGGCATAGCCTGAGCACTCAGAGCAACATCTAAATTGTTGCTAAATGAGGAGGCAGGACATGGGATGTCCTAGCCCAGTCCACTACTGCTTGTGCCCTGAAATGTAGTAGTTACACACTGCAAACTACAGGACCAATTTTGCAAAACTGAAACAAGGCAAAATCCCACTGATTTCCCAAAGAGACAGTAGGAGTAGGCCCTCTGGAATTTTAAATGTTAATAATCTTGGGTGATTTCCTCCTCTTTTCCCTTACTCTTAAAGTGATAGGATTTTGCCATTTACTTTAGAGGGTCCAGGATTTCTCCCCTGAAGCTTGAAACATTTAGAATTGCTACAGACTCTTTGTTAGTGGATTGTCATAGTAAATTTAATTTGTTTTGGTCTATGTATTAAGTTCATAAAACAGTGATAAAGGTTCACGCCAGCTCAGAAAAGCCACTGGGAGCTTTACAGCTGATTTTAATGGTAGCAGGAGCAGGCCCTATACACAATGGAAATGAGCATTGTACAAAAAAGCAACATAAATGATACAAGACATCATGTGACTAGACCAGTATGCAAAAAAATGGGAACTGTAAACTAACCCTTCTTGCCCCGTTGGTGTGTGGGAAAATACCCTTACAGTTCTTGTAGTGCAACTCACAGCTGGGTCTGCAGACAAGGGTTGCACGAAAATTCTGTCCTCAGTGACCTGTAAGACAAGGAACTGCGGTCAGAACGAAATATCTTCTTTGCCTGTCCCACCCCTGTGGTATGGTTCTTGTGGGCCAACTGATCATCATTGGGAAAATGTGCAGGCATGGTCCCAGATGGAGTCAGTGAGAATGATGAGGAGTTGATGGGGCTGAATTCTGATGGGAATCATGAATGTTTCATAAGAACTCGGGTCTTGGTATAAAGCATCCTGATTTCAAGCGCACATTTTGTGAGAAATACTGTATGCTGTCCCTAGCATGTACTTAATGACACAAGTGCAAGGGAGGGAATTAACCAAAAAGTGTACCTTGGGCTGAACTGACGTAATCATTCTGCTCACTTTCTTAGATCTAAACAAAAGGTTTCTGTGGTAGAGGCAGACACTGCATTGTACTTCCTCTTCTAAATACACCAGTTACAGCGAGCAAGATTTCTGTTATACAAGGTAAGATTATTTTAAGATCTCTCAATGCATTAAAGCAAGAATTGACAAAGTTTTTTCCTCTGCAAATGTTGCTTTCCTTGCCCTTTTTTACCCTGGATATACCCTTGTTAAAAGTGAAAGTTATGGAGACAGGGCTTTTCTAGAAAACTCTGCACACTTGGTAAAAAAGCAGCAGTACGAGTAGATCTGCTTGCCCGCCAAAATGCTTGCAGGAGCTAAAGGAGCTAGCTGTAATAAGCTATTGGTTTCCAAATGGATAGCATTTATGCTCTGGCAGTTAAAATTACGTTGGTTGCTATCAAGCATAGTTACAAGATGTTCTATTATCCTCGTTCGCTAATTTCTGAGATAAAAGAATATGCATATTCTTTTAACTTTTCTATGAAGAGACAGAAATTAAAGCAAATTCTATTTCCTCTAGCAACCATTTTTAGTAAAATAGTAAGAATCTTTGTTTTAACTTTTATTCTTACATAATCTGTGCCACTTTATAAGTATTTTGTGAGATTAGAATAGTTTTATTCTAAAGATAAGCTGGTTTGGGCTCAATGTTACTCTCAAGAACTGAGTCAGTTTGCACTGCTATTAGAACAGCAATGATTAATTTGCCTTAACTATATCTGGATTCTCTGACAGATGCACTTAAATCATAGTTTTATAAAGACTTACTTACTTAAGAGATCCTTAACATAACACACTTCAATTGGTGGAGAGGCAATTAGAATGAATTGAGCTGATTAGTTTGATCCTTTGTATAGTGGCTAAACAAATTACTTGTGCAAAGTAAATAGTACTCTACTACCTATAAGTACTATAATAGAAAAAAGTACTATCGTACTAAAATACTAATTGGTACTAAAGGTACTACAGACAAACTCACCAGTGCAATGGGGCTCCAAACTTTATTAAATAAAGCAAAAAGGAATAACCCTAATGGTGAATCATTTGGCACGTTAAAGTCAGTCTTGCCAGAAGTTTGCAGGGGAGAAATCACTGGCATGAGGTGCAGTATGCTATAAGTACATGAGGTATTTTCTTTTTAAAAAGAGATACCTGTATTGTCAAGATGTGCTGCAATGGACATAAATCCTATCTGAGCATTATGGGCCAAATTCATTCCTGATGCAACTCCACTTCAGTAGAATCCTGCCAATGATGAATATGGTCCCTTCAGAGCCAAAATGGTACTGTGATTATTGGAAAGGGTATGCACATTTGCACGTGTATTGAAGGGTGTGGTACAAAACATTTTCATCAGCTGCTCATACTGATGGACAACAGAACACAGGAGGGAAAATATGAATCAGATTAGCATTGTCAGATGCGTCCACATTACAGTTTGGACAAGTAGCAACCAACAACTACCCAAAAGGGTGGCTTTTCCACTTTTGACTGTGAAGGTTTTAACTTGAGTTGTGATTGCAGCTGTCTGCAAGACGCATGAATCAAGATGGATGCTAGAGAAAAGAGTTTGTAACATAATGTAGTTATTTATGTCAAGACATCATTTGATGGGCACAGTAGAAGGGTATGGAGCAAGAAATTATATTCCTACACTTCTTGGTTTCAGAAAGATGAATATTTGTTTCCTTATAATGGTATAGTGGTAATACTTGCCAAATAAGTAATAGTGTGAACAATGAGAGGCTACTCTTCCTTACTATCCCAGCCTTGCAAATGCAAACTGTGCTTACAGTGTAAATTGATTAGTTTACATGAGACACTTCAAATATACATTATTTATTTTATTGAAACTGCATGTTCCAAAGAAAGTGTTTCAGTGGGAACGTGTGTTAGAAGCAGCTTTCAGTGTCCACCTGTGGCTCCCAAACTAGGGTAGTAAGTGTTCAATGTAGATTCAAAAAAAAGGAGGAAGATTTCAACCAGTCACTTGTGTTCTACAACATAACAAAGGACACCCCTGCATGCTAATACCTTTGCAATTAGAGGGCTCATTTCCTGCAAAGCATTGTGCTGGATCTCTCTCTCTCTTTCTCTCTCTCTTTCTGTGTGCGTGACATGCATACACACGTAGGAGTGAAAGTTTAGAAGGCGGTGTAATCATACTTGGTGTGCATTATGATTTTAATAAACATATTGACAAGCATCCTGAATGGTGTGTAGGAGTGTTATAGATGCACATGATTATTCTATAATAATTTTGCATTCTTAGTCAGTTCATCCTTCTTTCACCATATGCTGCCTGATCCAGAATCCATTAATATTAGTGTAGAGCCTCCTATTGACCCCCTAGACTGTGGGCTAGGTCCAAGCTAACTGCCAGTCTAACACAGCCCATATGCCAATTCAAGTTTTTAGATTTCATTTTTGCTCAGCTACAATTCTGTAGGAAGTGTTTGAAACCATGTGGCAGTAATTGCAAAGACTCTGAACAGCTACTTGTCCTCGTTTAATTTCAGTTAATCCTTAATATGTGAATTTCCCATGAGAACTTGAAGGACATTTCTCTGTGAAATAATTTTGCTATGAATTATGCAACAACAGAACAGGAAGTTTTAAACTGAGATAGTATCAGAAAATATTCAACCAAATAAAACCAATAAAACATAATATCAGAATACTCCAAGCACATTTATGTATCTGGGTATTTGCCTAGTTCTCATCACTGTTTTCTCTAATGAGGTTAGAAACTTATGCCTGAGAGAGAAGGCAAAAGAAACAAAATCTTATTTGACACTGACACCTTGTGGCCAATAAAAAAGCCTAAAGAAACCAAACAGGTAGAACTGGAAGAAAACTCTTACTGTTCTGTAACTAATAATAGTGCCAGGCCTAACTTATTGTAATGCCCCTGCTTTTTCTGCTGTGAGAATATGGATTTTATACAACCAACAAACTGCACAGATAAACTCTACACTGCCTAGATTTTAATTCACATCCAAAACGCTTAGTAAAAGGCATAAGTGATTCTGTAGTGGCAGAAAATACAGGTGAAACAGGACCAAGAATATTTTCATAGAATCATAGAAGTCGGGTCGAAGGGACCTTGTAGATCTTCAAGTCCGACCCGCTGCCTGGGCGGGAGAAAAACTGGGCTCAGATGACTCCAGCCAGGTAGGCATCACGCCTCTTCTTAAAGGCCCCCAGGGTAGGAGCCAGCACCACTTCCCTTGGAAGTTGGTTCTAGCTCCTAGCTGCCCCGACTGCGAAGTTGTTCTTACAGATGTCTAATCTAAACCGACTCTCCAACAACTTGTAGCCATTATTCCGTGTTATGCCAGGGGGCGCTAAGGAAACAAGGCCTCTCCCAAACCCTTCTGGTCCCCCTCTAGTGAGTTTATAAACGGTCACCAGGTCCCCCCTCAGCCTTCACTTGTGAAGGCTGAACAGATTCAGGTCCCGCAGTCTCTCATTGTAGGGTCTGCCCTGTTGTCCCCAGATCATGCGGGTGGCCCCCCTCTGGACCCTCTCAATGTTGTTCACATCCCTCCTGAAGTTATCTTAGACACTTGTTCAATACAAAAACTTTATTAATGACCTGCACGTAAAACATTCTCATTGCCAAAGGACACAAGAGAGGGTCCACTGAAAATAACCGCACATGATACCAAGCTAAAAGGAGTTGCAAGAGACCAGAATTCAAAATAATAAATCAGAGAAAGGGTCTACATAAACAGGTTGCTTTATCCTGCTGGTTTATATATGGAAATCAGTTGTACTATTAGTTCCTCAGGGTAGTTTTATTTTCCACAAAATGAACTTCCATCTCCAGCAAGACAAACAGAAACTAATATCCACTGTTTCCAGATGTTGGAAGAGCCTCTTTTGCTTTGGCTTCTTCCCAGCACAGCAGCCTGGCTTCTCACAGCTCGCTGGCTTGCTCCCCTTGATCTTCTGGAAGCTTTTAAAAGAGTCCCCAGTGGGACAGACCTTCATTAGCAGACTGCCCTATGGCTAAGCGTCCTTAACTGGACTGACTGCCCCTTTCGCAGGGGGAGAGACCACAGTGTTACAGCCTGAAATTGTCAAAACACAGCTCAAAGGCAAATATTGAATCGAGGTAGAATAACACACACAAATACAGTATTTGGAGAATAAATGATTAGAAAGGATGTGGAGGTTAGAATGAATCATAAAACACCAGCCACCACATGATGCTTATGCAAAAGAGGAATCTATTTCAGCGTCTTGCCAATGAGGAGATAATTCCACCCTATTCAGTTCTGGTGAGGCTTTAGCTGAATTTTATGTCCAGTTTTGGGCATAGCCCTTTAAGAAAGGCAAATAAATTAGGGAGTTCAGAAGTAGCAGCAAAAATGTTGAGCACACAAATGTTTAAAAAAATGTTTAAAAAAACCACATGACCAAAGAGAAAAGACTAAAGGAATTGAATTTTCTTAGCGTAGAAAAAAGTAAGGCTCAGAAGGAACAACAAGAACAATTTTCCAACCCATAAAAGATTGCTACAAATCCTGGTGATCAGTTATTTCCCATTGGCAGAGAGGGGCACATAGATGGGGGTAGGACATGAAGAAATCAACATATATTTGCAACTAATATATAATTTGGATATTACAAAATAGCACTATGAGGATAACTAAGGAGTGACATAACTTATTAAGAGAAGCTGTGGAATCTCTTTCACTGCAAATTTTAAAGAACAAGGTAGACAATGTTCATTGAAGATGGTTTAAGACAAAGGTGTTAGACTGGAGCCAGGGCACACAGCTAATCCAGTACAGGCACCTCATGCAGTCCTTATCCTGCATGCACCATGCACTGGCCCCCATCTGGGTCTTGTGCACAGAGCTGGCATGGGGTGTGCACTGCATGAGTTGCCCAGACTGGACTGGCTCTGCGTGCTGGTTCTGGTTCTTAGGGCCAGTTTGTGTGCTATATCTTTTGATGTCCCTGATTTAAGTACACTAGATTTTGCCTCAGTACAGAAGGGGGGGATCTCTTGAGGTCTCTTCCTTCCATTGCTATAATTTTATGATAAAACTGTACAAGATAGGCCAGCAGAGCAGTGGAAACACTACAAATGTTAAGTAGCAGAGTCTGGAGCTATGGACACATGCCACTTGAAAAGGCACCTTCCCGTGCTGAAAATAGAAAGCACTATGTGGGTGTGCACATGTGCACAGCTCCCTGCAGAGAGTACAAGAAATTCATCTCAAAGGCATACTCTGGGTCTCCTGCCAGGGGGGTTGCTCCTTTGTTCTCCCAACCCTGAGGTCGGCAGCCGCTCTGCTGCCACCACTGTTGCTGGAGGCAGTAGCAGCAGCAGCAGTATTGCAGAAGCTCCACAAAGAGCCATTTTCTCTCATGTTGTTGGTAGTGGCCGCTCTTTCTGTTACAAAGGTGCCTGTAGAACTCAGCAGCATAACTAGAAGGGGGCAACTGGGGCGGCTTCTCTGGGCACCAGCTTGAGGTGGGGAGCAGTCAGGACAAAAAAATTCTACCACTGCAGCTGGACAACCGCACCAGTGGCTCAGTGGCAGCCAGAAGTTGCCATTACCCCCAAGTATCACAGCTACCCCAGGCAGCCGACTGCATTGTGATGGCTCTTGTAGTGTTAGTCACATGGCATGCGCCCATATGGGTTGTCAGTGCTGCATGGCATTGATTTGCAGTTGCTACTTGTTAAGATAAGGAGAAAAAGAAAAACAAAGTGAAAAATACGTTTTAATTAAGCAACAGGAGGAATAGAGATGGATGACTAACATGCAGTGCCATGACTGAATGCATCACTCCCTTCTCTGGTAGATGTCACTGCAAGGAACCATGACAGAGGAGAGGGAAGAAAACAGTGTCCTTCCAGACAATCTTCTTCTGATGTTCAGGACCATATGGAGCCTCATGGATTTCAGGGGAAAGGGCCTGTAGAGAGTCAGAGCTTTCTTTGTGGCAGTCTTGAAAGTCTCCTATGCCTGGATAGAATGGATCCATCAAAAGCATCCATGTTACTGGGGATGTTCTGGAATGAAGCCAGGGAGAAAACATAGGAAAGCAGCTGGCCAGTAGGCCTGTGCGAGTAGGCAGCTATTTGAGCTGGCTTTGGATGCCAGGGATCCAATCCAGAGCTCTGGATCAGTTTTCCACTTTGATCCGGCCAAAGTGGCTCCTAAGGTTTGGAGCCGTCTCAGAGATCTGGCCGTGGGGTTTAATGAGGAATCAATGAAATATGTATAACTTTATTGTTTTTTGTCTGATTTGGATGAAACTTGCAGAGATGGTAGCCTCTGCTGAGAGCATGAAGCTTGCAAGTTTCAAGAAGATCGGTACAGGGGGGAACTGCACCCCAAATTCTTGAAAGCAAAACTCATGTCACATGTATGTGTTACACCACAGAGGGGTGAAAACTGCAGGGGTAGTAGCCCCTGCTGAGGTCATGAAGCCTGCCAAGTTTCAAGAAGATCAGTGCAGGGGTTTGGAGGGAACTGCACATCAAGCTGCAGACAGGCAAAACTCGTGACATGGGTGACACTGTGTGTTAAGGCGCAGCAGGGTGAAAGCTGCAGAGATGGTGACCCCTGCTGAGGCCACAAAGCCTGCCAGCTGTCAAGAAGATAGGTGCAGGGCTTCCGGGTTCTGGGGCCCTGCACCCCTAGCTGCTGACAGGCAAAACTTGTGACATGGGTGCTTATGCAACTGACTGTCTCTGTCTTGGGGCAGTTGATTGTCTGTATTGATTATTTGCTCTCCTTAGTCTGTGGTTTTGTAGGTGTTAATTGATGCTAAGTAACTGGCTACATTAGCTAGCAACTGTGTATTGAGCTGGCCCCTGAGTGAATCATGATTGATTGGTAATTGGTAACACAGTAGCTTAGCAGCCAGGCCTGCAGTAGTCCCCACCCGCCCCTACCCCAAGACAGACACAGTTGCACCAGCACCCCTATCATGAGTTTTGCCTGTCAGCAGCCAGAGATGCAGGGCCCCAGAACCCCTGCACCTATCTCCTTGACAGCTGGCAGGCTTCATGGCCACAGCAGCGGCTAGCAGGTCTGCAGCTTTCACCCTGCTGTGCCTTAACACACACAGTGTCACCCAGGTCAAGAGTGTTGCTTGTCTGCAGCTTGAGGTGCAGTTTCCCCCAAACCCCTGCACCGCTCTTCTTGAAACTTGGCAGGCTTTGTGGCCTCACCAGGGGCGACCACCCCTGCAGCTTTTACCCCCCTGTGATTTAACACATAGACGTGACATGAGTTTTGCTTTCAAGAATTTGGGGTGCAGTTCCCCCCAGAACCCCTGCACCAATCTTCTTGAAGCATGGCAGGATTTGTGCTCTGAGCAGAGGCTACAGCCCCTGCAAATTTCATCTAAATCAGACAAAAAACACCAACGTTATAGATATTTCATTGATTCCCCATTATACCCTATTGCCAGATCTCCGAAGTGGCTCTGAAGTTTTTCCAAAGTGCTTTGGAAGCTCTGAACTGCTTCAGAAAGCCTAACAAAGCCAGTGCTTCAATCTGGACATGCTGCTTCAGACGCCAAAGCGTCTGAAGCTTCTCCAGATCCGAAGCACGATCCAAAGCATCACACAGCCCTGCTGGCTAGGTGGATCTCTTATGACATTTCTTTTCCACTGGGTGACAGCTAAAAGGAAACATTAAACCAATTTTCATCTTTCCATTAACTTGGATAAGCTAGTGAATCAGAATAGTGGTGAGATGTTAGATAACAGGAATTTTTCTTTGCATGGGTAGCCGGCTATCAGCTCCGTTCCCACAGCTTATGGTAGTCTTGTGACTGCTTCAGTAACATGCAGCTGTCACACTCACTGAAGGATGGTGATTGAGGTGCTACCTTGGGACATGGGAAATACATTCATCTTCTGTGACCCTTGGCAAGTTGCTTTTCTCCCTGTGCCTCAATTCCTCACCTGTAAAATGGTGATTATTGCACCCAGCATCACAGGGGGTTGCAAGTATAAATAAGTTAATAGCTAGAGGGTGGCCAGACACTATAGTAATGGGGATCAGATTGACAGAAGCTTATGCTTCCTTACTTCAGAAACTTCCAAAAATATTTCTTTCTCTAATCCATTTGAAGTCAAAGACTGGGAGCACAGATATGACATGGCCATGAATGTTGTCATAAGATTATTTACTCTTGAGATTTCTGACAAGGTAGTTTTAGAATTGCACTACCACATTAAAGAGCAAGGAGATTTAGCAGTGGACATTCACAGTCTGTACTAGCTACTAAATGCACTACTATGAAAATTACAAACATTAACACTGAAAAAAAAAATTACACTGTCTTTATAGCATTTTTTTTATTCTTTACAGAAATTCTCCATCCATCCCATCCTGTCCCAAATGATCGTACAGTCGCATTCAAAATGGCAAGCAACGTATCTTCAGAAGGCTGTGCTGAACCCAATATAACATTTAAACATCACTTGTATGCAGTCACTTACACCATAGTATTCATACCAGGTCTTCTGGCAAACAGTGCTGCCTTATGGGTTTTATGTCGCTTCATCAGCAAGAAAAATAAAGCGGTCATTTTTATGATTAATTTGGCTGTAGCTGATCTTGCTCATGTTCTCTCATTACCGCTGCGCATTTATTATTATATAAACAATGTGTGGCCTTTTGGACATGGACTCTGCCTGCTATGTTTCTACCTGAAGTATCTCAACATGTATGCAAGCATTTGTTTCCTTACCTGCATAAGCATCCAAAGATACTTTTTTCTCTACAATCCATTCAAAGCCAAAGACTGGAAGCGCAGGTATGACGCAGTCATTAGTGTTGCCATATGGATGTTTGTTGGGGCTGCCTGTTCACCATTTCCAATTATGAGATACCAAGGCATAGCTAACAATGCAAGTGCCTGCTTTGCGGATCTTGCTGTTAAAAAGATCAAAAGTATGGTAGTACCAGTGGTGATGACAATAGTAGCCGAACTACTTGGGTTTGTGGGTCCTTTAATTGTCATTGTGTACTGCACCTGGAAAACAAAAGAATCACTTCAAACATATCAAATGCCTTTACAGAATAGTGAGAAACGAAAGGCTTTACGGATGATTTCAACATGTGCCATTGTGTTCTTCATATGTTTCACCCCATATCACATAAATTTTTTCTTTTACATGATGGTGAAAGAGGACATTATTACAGACTGCTCCATCCGCCAAAGTACACTTTACACACAACCCTTCTGCTTAAGCCTTGCAAGCCTGGACTGTTGTTTGGATCCAATCCTGTACTTCTTCACAACTTCAGAGTTTCAGGATCAGATATCAAGGCATAGCAGCATAGTCATCAGGAGTCGTCTTATGAGCAAGGAAAGTGGCTCATCAGTAAAGGAATAAAAATACAGCTTTTTAAAAACCCTGTTCCATATAAAATCTTGGATTGTTCTCTAACTCCTCAGTCATATAAGCAGCATAGAAACTCCTGCAGCTTTAACTGAAGGTGTTTTTCAACAGTGAAAAATCTTTTGGTTTATATAAAGCAAACTTGTAAATTAAACTCATGGTAAAAATGTTGTGTGTGCTGGAAGCTGGAAAACCCATAGCTGGACTGCACTGGTCTGATCCCACACATGACCCACTTGAACTGCACATAACAGAAGGGTGCAGTGTTTCAGGGTAAAGGCCTGAATGAGTTAACAGCTCTTTTCCTATTTTGCTAGCTACTTCTTTCCTATGTTGTCTCTGGTGATCAAGCCAAAGACACTCAACTATATATTTAAATACTGAGATGCAGTTTGCCTTCCTCTCCATGAGCCATCTTTCAAAATACAAGTACAGAACAGGAAAGAGAAAATGGTAAATAAACAGCCCTGAACACAAGGACACAAAAATGGAGCTTCCTCAAGGGCTGATCTTAATTCAGTATGGCATCCACAGTTCTACAAGTACAGGATAGCCTTATATGTACTGTCATGCATCCACTGGACCAGCTCAAATCCTGCTGAAGTCTGAACATTAATTTGACTGAATTGATATACAGATTTATCCTCTTCATGAGCGTGTTGTTTTTCAAATTTAGTTTACCAGCAGCAGTAGCTGTCACATCTACAGTATCTAAGCTTCATTTATAAGTGTAAAAACACAAGCAATTGATGGACACTTGCAAACTGTAATTTAAGTACTTGAATTTATTTTGTTACTCTGTGGTCCACCCAAAATTATCTTTACATTTAGCAGTGAGAGACATAAGTGATGGGCAAGCACCAGTATGCATTTAAAGAATAACCATGGTTATCTCCAATGGCAAGTGATTTTATTTTAAGGACAATAAGCTAATACAGCTTACTTCTTTTTTTAATTTTTTAAAAATGGTTTAATAGATATGTAGCTATTTTAAAGGAATATTGGTGTTCTATGAGCACAAGGAACATATTTTTTATTTAAAGGCTAACTTCTACTGCAGTGGTTCTCAACATTTTTAGTCTCAAGATATCTCATTAGACTCAAGTGACTCCTCAGAAAATATCACCTCTTAGCAATCTCTGGGTTGATCTTGTGAACTACATGTAGATGGTTACACTTACACCCAACGGTGATAATATTGCCTGGCACCGTTAAAAGGATCTCAAGGCACCACGGGGTGCCATGACACCTTAGTTGAGAATCGCTGTTCTATAGCTTTATCATCAGGAAAACTGAGGATAAACAAACAATCCAATGCCCACTGAAATCAATTGAAAGACTACTGACTTAATTAGGCACTCCATTGTGTCAAAGACTGACATACATGCTTAACTTTGTGTGCCAATGGGACTATTTGCAGTGCATACATGTAAGCACACATGCAATCAGTCTTTGTAGGATTAGAGCTTATGTATATATTCAAACACATGGAATGCTATTTTTATTAGTCTTTTATCAAGTGTTTCTCCTAGGCTAACTATCAGGCAATTTAATAGCATAAAGATTCAGCTTATAGAGGCAGTTATTGCTCTTAGGATGCTTATAACCCTCAATCACCGTTCATCCTACTGGGAATGGTCTACTTCTATTTCCCTTTCAAGCTACCATTTTGCCTTAGATGTATCCACGTCTAAGGCTCTGATTTGACTACTGTATAGTTTGTTCTACATTTTTGTTTATAAGAATCATGCTTTAAAAATAAAAATGATTTGTGCATATGTAATTTGAGTTCCATTCATGTGTTTAGATATCTCCCAGGACAAGGCTGTACACTATTTGGTTTTGTTGATGAGTTTCATTGGCCTTTAAAGGAAAATCACCCTTGTGCAAGTCAAGGCATGTGCTCCAGTTAAATCAAACTTACATCTTTAAAATAGGAGTGAGGTCAGTCAATTCTTAGAGTGAAGGCTTTTAATTTCTACTAATGGATCCACTAAGGTGGAAGAATCTTTACCACTACAGTAGATTCCTATGATTTGCATATCTTTTTTCCTTCCTCCTCCTTCCCAAACTACACAAATAGACATAATTTGCTAATTTGCTAATACATGGGTGTAGGAGGAGTGGGGGAGAGGGGAAGTAACCACCAGAAATAACATAATTCCTGATCATAAACGAGCAACTGCATTAGAAGTTGTTCCATGCACTGTGTCAGGTCTTGAAGACTCACTGGTGGATAAATAAAAAAAATTACATCAGCTGCCGTTCAGCTGCATCTTATGTCCCATTTCCCTTACAACTAACCGTGTACATGAATAAGAAAATCCCACATGTAAAAAATCAGTTTTTTTTTTCTCAGACGTGACATTGAATGAGTGTACCCGTATCGGTAATTCAGCGGTTTAATGAGAGAAGACATGCAAATATACCTAAAAAAGTGAAATGTGCTTCTTAAGATAAAACAGCAAATACCATATGTAATTATTTGCTAAGTTACAGAAATATTTCATAAACTGAAACATTATGATGCATTGTTTTTTATGAATGGAAATCTCTTCCCATTCAGTGCTCAATTATTTGATTAGCTGATCCTTGGCTTACTTTTTATTTTCTGTTGCAGCTTTTCCAGTAAAACAAAAGCTAAAAGCTCATATGCAAAAACTGGGTGAAATGTAACTGAATATATAGAAATTGTTTTTGTCCTATGAGCAAATATGCAAATAACTGAAATATTTGACTAAACAATATGCAACTTAGAATCTATTGTATAAAAATGTTTTGTACCAGAATAGTTTATTACCCTTCTGGTACAGAAATACCTACAGGACAGTGGCTCTCTACCTTTTTTTACTCAAGACAGCTTTCATTCAACTCAAGGTACCCCTTGTTAGACTCAAGGTACCCTGTGGAAAAAGGTAGCTCTTATTTTTCCCTTGCTTTTTGACTATAGAAAAATAATACATCTATTCTTTTGTTGCAAAGAACTCAGAAAAACCACAAGTCAGGAGGCTTTTAACACTATGGATTCCTGTTGTAAATCTCTGGGATCTTGTGAGCCATGTTTGCACACTTAACAGTGCTACAGAATCACTGGTATAGTGGCATAAGGACCTGTAACCTCACTCACACTGGCAGTGATGGTTAACATTTTAACTATGCCATTGTAGTCAGTGCAGTACATATTTGTCTGTAGAGAAGGCCCTGGAAATGAAAGCCTCCATACTGAGTATGACAGTCATTCTAAAAATCACAGTCCATCTGACTGCAGAAACAGCTTCTTCTCATTTTTAAAAAGTTTCACAGCAAAGTAGAGACTGTTAAACCCTAAGCATTAACTGAAAGTTTCCATGTTGTATCTGAAGGAAGAGTATCTGATCTTATTAAAATTCTTTCCCAAGCAAAGTACTCTGATATTTAGATATCTAGTATCTAAATAGGTAGTGGCAAATAAAATTCATGTTTTTTCTTTTTGCTCTCTGGGCTAAAAGGGTTTTTGTAAGTGCCACAAAAACAACTTCAGGTCTTCTGACATTTTTTTCACAATGGTCTGATAGCATCCATTAGGATTGCCAACTCTCCTGGACTGGCCAGGAGTCTACTGGAATTGGCACTGATCTCCCAAGGACTAATGAAAGCAATATGGGAGACTGATACTGTGAATGTGTTGAACAGTACAATTAATGACTAGAGGTGCACCAATATATTGGTCCCATATTGGATTGGCACCAATAAAAGGAAAATTGACAGCAACAGCAATCTTTTTTTTTTTTTGGCTGATGTGGCTGATAATATCTCTGATAAATGCCCCATGCATGTGCACACAGCACAGCATGCAGGTAGCCAGGAGTGCAGCCTGGCAATGTAGAGAGTAGCTGGGTCTGGCTGGTTAGTCTGTTGTGAGGGAAGGGGCATGCAGGGGAAAGATCGAGGCCCCAGCAATAAGGGAGGGAGTTGGGCTGGAGCTGGGGCTGGGGCAGGGGTAGATGCTGCACAGCTGGGGCAGGGTGTGGGACGGAGCTGCAAGTGGCTTGTCCAGGGGATACAGGGAAGGGGTGGTGGCTCCTGCAGCTGCATGCACCCTGGGAGGGCATGGTGGGTGTGTGCCCCTGGATCTGCATGCAGGGCAAAGGTGGACTGCTGCTGTGAGCTGGGGCCAGGCTCTTCCTGGTGGGGGGGGGTTGGGCCAGGGCTGCACGCAGGACAAGCAGCAGTGGTGCTGGGGGGGAGGGGCTGGCTACGGTGCAGCCCCTCTCCCAGTGCCACCGCTGCCCACCCCAAGCCTGGCCTAGCTCCAAACCAAGAAGAGCTCAGCATTGTCCTGGCGCCAGCCTGCAGTGGCAGCCCACCCTCACCCCATGTGCAGATCCAGGGGCACATGCTCCCCATGCCCTCCTACAGTGTGCATAGAAGTGGGAGCCACCCTCTCCACATCCCCCAGTGGGGATGGAGCGTGGGGCAGATGAACCACTCATGTGTCTGTCCCACGCTGCACCCCAGCTATGCAGCGCCTGCCTGTACCCCTGCCCCAGCCTCACTCCCTCCCTCCCTCACTGTGGGGGCCTTGATCTGCCCCACCACACCTATTCCCCCCCTCCGCCCCTTCCCCCACAACAGACTTACCAGCCGGATGCTGCTCTCCAAGCTGCTCAGCTGCATGGGGACCAGCTGATATGGCTTGTTAAAAATTGTCCATCTGTATCGGCCCCAAAAAATCTCTATTGGTGCACCCCATTAATGATATTACGTCATGTTGGTGGAAAAAAATCTCCCAGAATAGCTTCAGTCAGAGTTGGAAACCCTAGCATCCATCCCAAAAACAGTTTGGACCTATCTTTGTTTCTTTTCCACCTTCTCTCTATGGGTGTGCAAGAGAAAAGTGAGGCTACTCAAGTTCATTCACATGATTTGTCCACACTGAAAAAATGATGCATTTACCTTGGCTTCCATAAGAATGGTCCTACACTCCAAAGACAAGTGACAACTTGGTAGAAATTGCAAGGAATAAACTCCTCTTTTATTGTCATAATATTCCCCATCATACCAACCTCCATTCACTGCCACTTCTATCCTGGTCTCTCCAACTCCATCATGTATTGCATAAAGGACTTAAGAAAGATTATATTTTGATTATAGCAGACTAAGAAAGAAGTCCCTCTTGAAGATTACAAGCCACATCTATAGCATGTGTTTCATATGCTTTCCATGCAGAAACCCATCCAGACCCAGACATTTACTTTCTCTTCAGAGTAAGAGTTAAAAGGGACCACTAGACCAGTAGATCAACTTCCTGTGTATCCCAGCCCATTAAGTTTCCTATTCAAAGCCCAAAGTTAATCTAAAGTATGCCAGACCAGAGACTATTGTCATAGGAGGAGAACAAGAAAGACCAAGATGCATGGTCTTCATTTCAAGAGAGATGCAGAATTTTGTCTGCATATGTAGTTAGAGGATGATGGGTCATGAATGGAAGCATTATCTACAAGATCCATAATGACACAGAACTTGTGGGATGCATCTACTGGTTTATTTGCCACTTCTACTTCTTCCTTCCGCCAGTAAGTTTTCTTCAGTTACAGTAATTTATACTGGTATTCAGTGCCTTTAAACCGGTATCCTATGGGCAAAAGGCCAAGTACATATTATCAACATTCCTCTAAACAGCGGTTTCAAAAATATCTGACAGGATATTTTATTACTACTGCTACTATTATCAATCAGCTGATTGTCAAACCAGCCCCAAACAGCCCCAGGACTGGACCTTGCTGTGGGCTGAGAGCAGCTCTGGTCCAGCACAGAGCTATCCCCTACCCAATCAGTAGGACTGGACACGGGGAGGGTGGGGTATTCAGATGAGCGTGCATATGTGTCTTCCAGCATCTTAAAACCCTTTGAGATGCTGCAAGAGGCACATGCAGGAATGAGAAAACATTCCCTGTGCTGCAAATTTGCAGTGCAGGGGCAAAATTGGGCCCCTGGATATCCAGGGATCAAAAAAAAATGGAGTGGAAAAAAGTGAGGCAGGGCATGGTCCAGAGGTGCTCTGGTAGTAGCTAGAGTGTCTCTATAACTAGCCCTCACCTTGGGGCTAAAGCAC
>NW_017728916.1:4115436-4128917 GCF_001723895.1 Crocodylus porosus
CCACCCCCCTTGCCTGCTCCTTAAGTTCCCCTGATCACTGCCCCACTCGGCCCCATACCCTACCTGACCCCTGAGCTCCCCCCATCACTGCCCTGCCTGTCCACATTCCCCTTTAGCCCCCCACTCACTGCCTTCCCACCCCAGCATCCCAGCAAGTTAAAAAAAACCCAAAACCCACCTTTGCACTCACCGGCACTAGCAGCTGCCATCAGAGTCACTGGGGCCCCCCTGCACAGCGTGAGGTGGGTACCCCAGCCCAGGCCCCCCCACTGTCCTGTGCTGCATGGGGGGTGGGCTCTGCCAGGAGACCCCAGAGCCTCCACAGCCCCTGCTACTGTGGTGAGTAGAAGCTTTATTTTTTTCTTTTCTTTTTTTTTTTTAAGTGCCGGAGGCAGGGGTTTGGGAGGCAGCCATTGCAAGCAGGGAATGGGGCTTGGTGGGGCAGCCATTGGAGGGTCTGGGGGAGCTGATGGGGGGTGGGCCTGGGTGGGGCAGCCATGGAGGGGGGCTGCAGAAGCCAGTGTGGGATGGAGTCAGGTGGAGCAGCAATCTGGGGGGTGGATGGAGGAGCAAGTGGAGGTGGGGCATGTGGGCCCTGTGGAGGGGTAGCCTCTGTGGGGGCCATCTGGCCCCTGTTGGGGGGTTGTAACCCCTCTGGGGGGGTTGTAATCCTTCTTGGGGTTTTGTGGCCCCTGTGGGGGGGGGGCAGCAAAACACATAGGCATTTAGAATTCACTTTATTATGATGATAGAGACATTAGTAGGCTTCCAAACTGCTTTAACACTATAGATATATCAATAAAACATTGCCCAATGGATTGCTGTGTCTCTGTCTCTCCCTCTCTCTCTCTTTCTATTTAGTGATCTTTTAATTGTGGAGGAAAATGGATTTCGGGGTATTTTACAGAGTGACTTTGGGTTTTTTTTATCAGGGATTTTTCACTTTTCAAATAGGGACACCAGAATTTCTGCTACGGAGGCCAGTGACAAGACCCTGCCTGCTCAGAGCTGCACCTTGGACCAGGGTGGGTGCATGTGTACCCCCTGAGCATGGCAGTGCACCCCTTACAAAAAGACATCTCCCACACTGTTGGTCGTGCCTGTGGGCAGTTGCCGCTCACCACCCTGCCAGCGGCGTCTGCGGGCAGTCTGCAATTCTCACTGGCCACTGCCAATGTTGCCAGCAGCAGCTGCGAGTGGTCGCTGATCCCTGGTCGGCACTCACCCCACCCCCCATTGCTGACGGTGCTGGCAGCATCTGTGGGAGCTCCCCTGTTTACCATTGCCATGCTCCTGCCACCACCATGCACTCCCCCAGCCACCAGGGTCATGCATTGTTCATGCCTTGGACCTAGCTGGAAGAGGCTAGATAGTTCAAAGCAGGCCACTACACCTTCTGGGCAATAGCTGCCCAGATTGCCAGGCAGGGGGAACACATGGCAGTAGTACTCCACAAAGTCCGACTGGCAGCTGGCTCACAGGAGCAGATGCCTGTACTGGCTGTGCAGTCCCCATCCGGGTTCATCAGGTGCACAGCAGGTCACAGCCAGGCAGCAGCCCCCATTGCCAGACTGCTGCAGTGGGTAAAGGGTGCAGGGAACTCTCAGGGCTGCTTCAGCAGTCCAGCTTGCACAAGGGGTGGTGTCCCCAGGTACCAGTTGGCTGGGCCCCAGAAGCTCCTGAGAGCTAGTAGCCCTGAGCTACTTGCCAGGGCAGCTATTTGTACTAATGGGGCCAGGACAGGGTAGCTTTTTATACTGCTGGGGACAGCACAGGTGCTGGCCCTGGGCTCTAGCTCTCCCTGGCTGCAGATCCAGAAGGAGTGAGGCAAGGCTATTTTGCCCCAAGTGGCACAATTTGCCACACACCAAAGTACATGTCCAGACACACGTGCTGAGGCAAAAAGCCCCAGCTCAAATTTGTACCACTTCTATTTGAGCTGCTGCAAGTGCACATGCTTGCATGTATGGACACGTCCAGGGTGGCTCTGAAGTGGCACAACTGGGATCAGATTAATTTTATGCCCCACTCCAAACATCACGCCTCATGGCACAAGACACAATATTTGGGATGGGGCATAAAATTCCTCCAGTCCCAACTGTACCATTCTTTTAAAGTCTGCCAGGGGCCTTAGGCACCATTACTTGTCATGAGCTGGCAGTCCTGAGACCTCTGCCCCAAATGTGGACAGGAGTTAAGCCCCAAAAGGTAAAAGAACAATGTTCAATTACTCATTTTAAAATCAACCTAAACATCAACAATACCACCCCTGAAAACAGGACTTGTATGCTGTGGATGAAGCTTACAGCTGTGTAGAGAGCGTATACATGGCTTAAGCACTACTTATGTCTGATTTGGATAATGTAAGTGGCACACAAGTAGAGCCTAAGCATTGTGCCAAGCTACTGCCTGTCGATGAATTCCACCCTCAGAGCAAAGCCTCTTTCCTCTGAAGGGCAGAAGTGTGTTTTTCATGCATCCTTCAGGTGCATCCTGTGTGATATTTTAAAATGGTCTGTGTTTAGAGAGATGTTGATTATATGAACTTGGCATTTTGCCTGCAAGATACCAGTTTAAAAGCATTAGTTCAAAAGCTGCTGATTAGTTTAGTCGATCTTTTAAACTTCCTTGTAGCTTTTGTTTTAAATAATATAATAAAAAGTATATCTTGTTAAATGGGTACACATGTGGTACTCCATTCCAGTAGCAAAAATGTACAAAATTTTTTTACTGGGCCCATTAAAAAGAGTGAGAATTTAATGTATGCTAATTAGCTTTAAGAATATAAGATTAAAATCTCTAAGTAGGCTTGTCAGCACAGCAACCTTTCATGGTAAGTGCTACCTACCACCACTACCTAGTGACCTCTGAGACTCAGAATGTGTGAAACCCTGTCATGCAGGGGATGCCGAGAAGGATGGAAGAAGTGGGGTAGCAGAGTGGGTAGTGTATTCCTGTGGCATTAAACACATGAGTTCAAATCTCTTTCTGCCCACACACCAAAGCCTGTCTCCTTAGTTTGCCTGGCATCAATGGTTACCTGGTGATTCAGGCTAGGGAGTTAAAGGCAGCCAATCTGATTTTAATCACAGCACTGCCTTGTTTGTCCTTTTTTACAGAAATTGGCATGCTTTAACTGCACTAGCCCGACAGACTACTTGGGCTTGGCACAAGCTTTTGATCTTTGGAAGAGGGAAAATGACAAAGTCTTAAAACTGTGCCAGGGAGATGGCGTTCACACCGTTTCTGCATTTGCTTTTTGTGACCATGTTGGTAAATGAAGAGGCCAGATCTTTGCTGAAGCAGCTACTGTGAAATAACTACTAGAGAAGCTGGCCAGGAAGAAATTTTGAATTTAACAACCTTCTCAAGCAAATCTCAGGATGTCATCCTCCCTCTGTACTCGGCCTTGGTGGGGCCGCAGCTGGAGTACTGCGTCCAGTTCTGGGCTCCGCAATTCAAAAAGGATGTGGAGAAGCTTGAGAGAGTCCAGAAGAGAGCCATGTGCGTGATCAGAGGGCAAGAGAACAGGCCTTATGAAGAGAGGCTGAGAGCCATGGGACTCTTTAGTCTGGAAAGGCACAGGCTCAGGGGTGACTTAGTGGCTGCCTATAAATATATCCGGGGTGTACATCAGGATCTGGGGGAATGCCTGTTCACCAGAGCGCCCCAAAGGATGACAAGGTCAAATAGTCACAAACTCCTCCATGAATGTTTTAGGCTGGGCATAAGGAAAAACTTCTTTACTGTCTGAGCCCTCAGGTCCTGGAATAGACAGCCTCCAGAGGTGGTGCAAGCACCTACTCTGGACTCTTTTAAGAAAGATTTGGATGCCTATCTTGCTGAGATCCTTTGACCCTACCTGGCTTCCTGCCCCTGGGGCAGGGGGCTGGACTCAATGATCTTCTGAGGTCCCTTCCAGCCATAGTGTCTATGAAATCTATGAAACCTAACTGCCCACTTGTCAGCAAGGGGGATTTCATGTCTCCAACTAACGAAAGAACCAATGGCTTTACAAACAGACCTAATTAAAGTGATTCATAAGCAAGCAGTAATCCAGGAGCTTGTGGATCTGTCCAGGAGTTTTAAGATATGAGCCACATAAAATGCTTCCCAATGTAGAAGATTTCCCTGATTAGCCTTCATTAGACAAGGGCATCTCCTTCAGGTTTTAATAATAATTGCTGCCCATGCGCTCTCCCTTCCCCAAAGAGGTTTGGATCAGTGGATTCATTCAGTTTCAAGTCTACTGGCTACCTCCCTCTTTCACCCCAAAACAGACTGGCTCCCCACGTCTCTTCTGTACTGCTACATCATATTTTGGGGGTGAAAGAGGGTGGTACAGGTAGCTGCTAAACCCAGAGGTGCATTCTCTGCAGCACCCCTCTCTGCAGGGAGGAATCATGGAACTTCCCTCAAATGCAATGTGGTGGGGAAGGGTCAGGTTATACCTCATCTGTCAGTAGACTCAAATTACACATGACTTATGAGTATATCTTTACCTCTGGCTAGGAGCAAGTGGAGGAAGAGGAGGAAGAAGAGAAACCAGGCACCAGATCTTGCCCTGGGAAGGTGAGCCAGGACTGCCTGTGTGTTTGGCTTGCTGAGTGTTTGTTTGGTGGGCTGTATGTGTTTTGGGCATGTGCTTGGAAAAGGTGGGAGTGTTGGTATGTGAGGGATTGCTGCTGGTGCCTGACAGAAGCCCTAATGAGGAGTTCAAGCCAATCTAGGCCCAGCAGGGTATAAAAGGAGACTCCCTGAGAGAAGAGGGCCAGCAAACAGGACAAGCAGTTTGAAGGTCAGTTTGCTGTCCCCCTCTTTGAAGGGATACTTTAAACCTGTTGAGAGAAAAGAGGGAAAAAGAAACCTTTCAGGGCCGAGGAGCAGCAAACAAGCCATCTTACAGGGGAGTTTGCTAGGGAAGGTCTGATGGCAAGAGGGGCAGAAAGAGAGAGGTGGCAGATTAAGAGACCTAGGGAAATGGCTGGAGGACATCACAATGCCAGAATCACTGCCGCTGCCTTTGCTTGCACCTGTGAGGTGTCTGTCTCGGCAGGACAGGCTCCCACTCAGGTCCAGGTTTGGTGCTGTGGAGACTGCAGCTTGCAGGTTCCTTTCAGTGACTGCCGGGTTGGGGAGTACCTGCAATGTGAGCGGTGCCTCCTGGTGGTGTGCCTCAGGGAGCAGGAAAGAGAGCTACAGGACGAGGTGATGAGGCTAAAGCATCCTCTGCCATGAGGACTTCATTTATTCCATGCTGAAGGAGACCTCTAGGACTGTGGAGTAAGAACTGCTGAAGGCACTGCTAAGTGAGGGAGAAGACATGAAAGTGGAAGCTGGAAGCTTGTGAGCTCTGGCAGCCTGGAGAAATCTTCATTTCCAGCTGCAGCAGTCTGCCTGGAGGACAGATGTGGAACACCAGCAAAAGCAGAGGAGAAGCTCATTCCGTGGTGGAGGAGAACAGGTCTCCCCAAGGTTGCAAGGATCAAGACCACTGCCACCAAAAAGAAGCGATGGGTGCTGGTGGTTGGAGATGCCCTTCTGTGGGAGAAAGAGGCATCCATCTGCCGCCTGACCTATCGTTTTGGGAGGCCTGCTGCTTTTCTGGAGGGACTGTCACAGAGGGATTACCGAGCCTCATCTAGCCCCGTGACTACGCTATGCTACTCATCCATGTGGGCACCAATAACATTGCCAGGGGAGACCCTGAGCAGATCAGAAGTGACTACAGCGCTCTGTGTGCTTGGGTGAAAGGAACAGAGGCTCAGATAATATTCTCCTCTATCCTTCTGCTCAAGGGGAAGGGCCTTGGCAGGAGTGAGCACATCCTGCAGATCAATGCATGGTTGAACAGACGGTGTCACCAGCAGGCCTTTGGCTTCCAAGAAGGAAGAGATGGGATCCATCCAACAGAGCGTGGGAAGGGCTTCTCTGTAGACAGACTTGCTAACCTAGTGACAAGGGCTTTAAATGAAGTTTGCAAAGGTCTGGAGACCAAAGTTCTGAGATAAGTGGGGAAGTGGTTGCCCTGGAGGAAGCAGAAGCAGGAGGGGGCAACAGGGGAGGTGTTCTCATTCTTCCTGAGAAAGCAGAGCAATTGGGTAGTGACCCAGGTACCTGTACATGAATCTATGGGGTCTGGGAAACAAGCAGGAAGAATTGGAAGTCCTAGCATCATCACTCAACAGTGACATGATTGGAACAACAGAGACTTGGTGGGAGCTTGCATGACTGGAGCAGTGCCATGGGTGGGTATAAACTGTTCAGGAAGGATGAGCAGGGGAGAAGAGGAGGACGAGTTGCTCTTTATGTAAAAGATGTCTATGATTGCTTAGACCTCCAGTATGAAACTGGAGATAGGCCTGTCAAAAGTATCTGGATAAGGGTTAGAGGGGGGAGCAATAATGGTGATGTTATGGTAGAGGTCTGCTACAGACAACTACCAGACCAGGAGGAAATGGTGGATGAGACTTTCTTCAACCAGCTAGTGGAAGTTCCCAGATAACAGGTCCTGGTTCTCATGGAGGACTTCAATCACCCTGACATCTGTTGGGAGAGCAATACAGCAGCGCACAGGCAATTCAGGAAGTTTTTGGAGTGTACTGGGGACAACTTCCTGATGCAAGTGTTGAAGTGGTTAACTAGGTGGCATGCTTTTCTTGGCCTGCTGCAAACTGGAAAGAAATAGTGGGGAATGTAGTAGTGGATGGCAAATTGGGCAGCATCAACCATGAGATGATTGAGTTCAGGATCTTGAGGAAAGGAAGAAAAGAGAGCAGCAGAGTAACGACTTTGGATTTCAGAAAAGCAGATTTCAATTCACTCAGGGAACTGATGAGCAGGATCTCTTGGGAGGCCAGTCTGAAAGGGACAGGAGTCCAGGAGAGCTGCCTGTACTTTAAAGAAGCCTTACTGAGGGTGCAGGAACATCTCATCCCAGTGTGCAGGAAGACTAGCAAGTATGGCAGAAGACCCGCTTGGCTTAGCAAGGAACTCTTCAGTATGTTAAAACAAAAAGGAAGTATATAAGAACTGGACACTTGGACAAACTATTAGGGAGGAATATAAGAGTATTGCTTGGGCATGAATGGATGAAGGCAGGAAGGCCAAAGCAACTGAACTTGCAGCTAGCAAGGGACAAGAAGGGTAACAAGAAGGATCAGCAACA
The DNA here is from genome assembly GCF_001723895.1 of Crocodylus porosus. NCBI lineage: Eukaryota > Metazoa > Chordata > Crocodylia > Crocodylidae > Crocodylus > Crocodylus porosus. The sequence goes on from NW_017728916.1 coordinate 4,122,605, forward strand.
AGAGGAGGATCAGGGAATGTGTGGGTCCCAAGAGGGCTAATGGCATACCGGGTTGCATTGATAGGTGAGTTGCCAGGTCAAGGGAAATGATTATTCCCTTCTATTCAGCACTGGTGAAGCCATATCAGGAGTATTGTGTTCAGTTTTGGGTCCCCCACTACAGAAAGGATGTGGATAAATTGGAGAGAGTCCAGTGGAGGGCAACAAAAATGATGTGGGGGCTGGGGCACATGACTTATGAGGAAAGACTGAGGTAACTGGGCTTATTTATTCTAGAGAATAGAAGACTGAAGGGAAATTTAATAGCAGCCTTCAATCACCTGAAGTGGGGGCTCGAAAGAAGGAGCTGGACTGTTCTCAGTGACAGATGATAGAACAAGGAGCAATGGTCTCAAGTTGCAGCACGGGAAGTTTAGGCTAGATATTAGGAAGAATTTTCTCACTAGGAGGGTAGTAAAACATTGCAGCAGGTTACCCATAGAAGTGGTAGAAGCTCCATCCTTGGATTTTTTCAGAACCTGGCTAGACACAGGTTTGGCTGGGATGATCTAGTTGAGAATGGCCCTGCTTTGAGCAGGGGGCAGGACTATATGGCTTCCTGAGGTCTTTCCCAACCCTAACTTTCTATGATTCTAAATAAATCCAGTCCTCAGCCTCTCCTCAGAAGTCATGTGCCCCAGCCCCCTAAATATTTTCATTGCCCTCCACTGGACTCTCTCCAATTTGCCAACATCTTTTCTGTAGTAGGGGGCCAAAAACTGGACCCAGTATTGCAAATGTGGCCTTACAAATGCTGAATAAAGGGGAATAACACTTCCCTTGATCTACTGGCAACACTCCTACTACTGCTGCCCAGTATGCCATTAGTTTTCCTCACAACAAGGGCATACTGTTGGCTTACATTGATCTTATTGTCTGCTGTAACTCCCAGGCCTTTTTCTGCAGAGCTGCTGCTTAGCCAGTTGTTCCCCAGCCTGTACCAGTGCATGGGATTGTTCCGTTTTAAGTGCAGGTCTTTGCACTTGTCCTTATTGAACCTACTGAGATTGCTTTTTTACAGTCCGTTATGCAACCTCTACTTCCTTAGCTTGCTCTGCAAGAAAGTTGTGGGAGACCGTATCAAAAGCCTTGCTAAAATCCAAGTATATCACATCCAGTGGTATCCCGACATCCACAGAGCCAGTCAATCTCATCTTAGAAGCAGTCAGGTTGGCCAGGCAGACAACTTGTCCTTGGTGAATCCACGTTGACTGTTCCTCATCACCTTTTTCTCCAAGTTCTTAGAAACGGATTCCTTCATCTACCGACATACTTGTAGAAACCCTTCTTGTGACCCTTCACATCCCTTGCTAGCTGCAACTCCAATTGCATTTTGGCCTTCCTGACTTTATCCCAGCATGCCTGAGCAATGCTCTTATATTCCTCCCTAGTTATTTGTCCAAGTTTCTTCTTCTTATAAGCTTCCTTTTTGTGACTTGGTTTACTGAAGACTTCCCTGCTAAGCCAAGCAGTCTTCTGGCATACTTGCTAGTCTTCCTGCACATCAGGATGGTTTATTCCTGCATACTCAGTAAGGCTTCTTTGAAGTACAGCCAGCTCCCCTGGACTCCTCTCCCCCTCAGTCTGGCTTCCCAGGGGATCCTGCCCATGAGTTCCCTGATTGAGTTAAAGTCTGCTTTTCTAAAGTCCAGGGTCTTTACTCTGCTGCTCTCCATCCTTCCTTTCCTCAAGAACCTGAATGCAATCATCTTGTAGTCACTGCTGCCCAAGTTGCCATCCACTACTGCATTCCCCCGCAATTCTACTCTGTTTGTAAGTAGCAAGGCCAAGAAAAGCACGGCCCCTAGTTTTCCATTCCAGCACTTGTACCAGGAAGTTGTCCTGAACACTTGTCCCAAAAGCTTCCTGGATTGCCCGTGCACTGCTGTAATGCCCTCCCAGCAGGGAGGGTCAGGGTATTTGAAGTCCCCCATGATAACCAGCACCTGTGATCAGGAAACTTCTGGTAGCTGTTTGAAGAAAGCCTCATCTACCATTTCCTCCTGGTCTTGCAGTCTACAGCAGACGTGCACCAGAACATCACTCCTGTTGCTGTCACCTCTGACCTTAACCCACAGACTCTCAACAGGCCTATCTCCAGCTTCATACTGAAGCTCTGAGCAATCAGATGGCTCTTTTACATAAAGCACAGCTCCTTCTCCTCCTCTTCCCCCCTGCCTGTCCTTCCGGAACAGTTTGTACCCATCCATGACTCCAGTCATGCAAGCTCCCACCAAGTCTCTGTTATTCCAATCACGTCATAGTGCTGTGACTGCTCAAGGACTTCCCATTCTTCCTGCTTGTTTCCCAGGCTCCATGCATTTGTGTACAGACACCTGAGGTAACTAGTTGATTGCTCTGATTTCTCAGGAAGTACAAGAACACATCCCCATTTGCCCCCTCCTGCTTGCTCTTCCTCCAGGACTCCTGCTCCCCCACCTACATCAGGGCTTTGCTGTCCATCCCCCAGAAAACCTAGTTTTAAAGTCCCCCTTACTAGGTAAGCAGGCCTGTCTGCAAAGACACTCTTCCCTTTCTTCATCAGGTGGACCCCATCTCTTCCCAGCAATCCTTCTTCTTGGAACAACATCCCATGGTCAAAGAAGCCAAATCCCTGCTGGCAACACCACCTGCGCAGCCAGCCCTTTCCCTTGACCAGAAGGATTGGTGAGAACACAATCTAAACCCCAGACCCCCTCACCCTTGCACCCAGAGCCCTGTAGTCACTCTTGATATGCTCAGGGTCTCAGACTGAGGGGGGATTGACTAGCAGACTTTAATTACTTGAAGGGTGGTTCCAAAGAGGATTAAGTTAAGTCTCAAGTTGCAGCAAGGGAAGTTTAGGTTAGCTATTAGGAAAAATCTCTCTCAGTAGGAGGGTAGTAAAGCACTGGAAGAGGTTACCCAGAGAAGTTGTGGAACCTCCATCCCTGGACGTTTTTAAGACCTGGCTAGACAAAGCCTTGGCTGGGATGATTTAGTTGGGGATGATCCTGCTTTGAGCAGGAAGTTGGACCATATGATCTCCTGACATCCCTTCCAATGCTAGTTTTCTATAATTCTATAAGGGTTTGTTTTTCCATATTTGTATTCCAGTATGCATCTGCCTGTCCTAAACAACCCTAAAACCAATCCAGCTGGAGATTTTAGAATGATGATTTTTCTTTTGGTCTTTAATCAGCAAATGAACTAAGTGGAAGCACTGTGTCAGTTGTAGTGCTGCCATGTGATCTGTGCTAAGAGTGGGACCTGGCAAGTGGCATTGCAGCACATATCACATTATCCCAGCAACCAAGCAACTGACAGTAACTGCAATGCACACATACTGTGTTTTCTGACATGCCAGAAAACATCCCTGTATACACTGCCATCTCTGAGGAAGGGATTTCTTATATGCCCATGGAAAAGAAATTGTGTATGTCAAAAGGAGAAAAAGCCATGGCTGGAATAACAATGATGTTATGAGCCTATATTGGATGTTGCTATTTTTAGCTCTTTCAAACAATAAACCACAATGTTTTGTATGTGAAATCTAAAACCAAATTTCACATTTTCCACTTATTTTAGACGTGCATATTCTTTTTCAGCTGTATTTTAGTCTTTAATCATGAATGGATTTTTTTTAAAAATAATTTTAGCAAACAGAATCAATGACAAAAAAATGAAGAGAAAAACAATACACAATGATTTAAGGAATGCATAAAATATAGGGGTCACTGCAAATTTTGTTGGAAAAACACACAAACGTTGTTGCAAATCCCACTTCACTTGCATCAAAATGACGTCATCGCCTGCCTAGCTTTAACGTCAGTAACTGCAGAGATTTTGACTGGGGAAGAGAAACAAAATACAGGATTTCCTGTTCTACAGACACTGCAGTCTGCAGATGCCAGCAAGAGTTCTGAGCTCCTGGGCCAAGGGTTTTTTAAAAAATAGTACTTCTCACATTAAATGTGAATTTAAGTCTCTTTGTGGTTGGAATTTATAGGATGAAGTAAAATAGAAGGCTGTTGCTTCCCCTGCTCCTTGCTGTAGAGGTCCTCTTGAAGAATGGATAGTACAGTGAGGTAAGCTTGCTCTCTCCAGCATTTCCTTTTGTAGATCTAACCTATAACAATCTTTGGTGATGCTATGATCTGTTTTTTTAAGAGAGTTTTTAAATAGTCTAATTAAGGTATCTTCAGCAGACTTGGACAGAATGGCATTTCATTTCTGTTTCTATGCAGGTACTAAGTAGGGAGAAGACTGCTATTGTGGATCAGAAATCAATGAAAGTATTTTATAGAAAGTGTTTTCTTGATTGATACAAGCTGCTAAAACAGACAATTTAATTTCATTTTACATATTATATTTCAGTGCATGAGTTTAAAATTTAATAATTGCTATTTTGAAAGCCTACTCTGCTTAAGTAAAGAGATTATTTCATGTCATCAACAGATTTTGTTACAACGATGCATTTCTCCCCTTCTCTGAGAATTTGAGCATAACCCTAGGGTGGAAACTTGGCCAAAAAAATTGGCTGGTTTAAACTTCCCTATGTTTGGGGTTCTTTGGATCTGGAATATGGGCTCCCCCCTCTTTATGCCACTGAAAAAAAATAATGAAAAGAGTTCAGTACTGATATTTCTGTGACTGGAATTTTTAAACACAATACTACAGAAATATCGAACTGGGTGGGGCACAGAGTGATTCAGAATAGTCAGGCGATTTCCACTGAAGTCAGCCATATAAGAACACAGAAAAAAGTTACTTACCACTGATGCTTTTTTTTTTTTTTGGCCTTTATGTGCATTTTAAAAATTGGTTTAAGCTGTTAATTCAGCAGAGGGAAGTTCTGTATAACCCTACATTGCTATCACCATTACCCATGTTCTCCATCTCCTCATCCTCTGTAATAAAATCCTGTTTCTGTGTCCTGCCTTCATTTCAGCAGGACACTCCTCAGGGCAGGAGTCTGTCTTTTGTCTATCACTTTGTATGCTGACATCTTTACCCAGGTTGAGGCCTCTATAAACTACTGCAATAGCAAATATTGAGATGATCAAAAGCTACGCTAATTATGTTCTAGAAATCTGTCTTCATTTAAATGTGTGGAAACCAAATAACATCCCTGTAGTTACACAGAGATATAGAATATAGAAGGAATCACAGAAGCCAGGGACAGAAAGGCAAGAGGGCAAGTCAGCAGAGGCTCAGCTCTGAATACAGACCCATTCACTTCAGGAAGTTTTACTGAAGGAGTCTTGGGTTGAATCCAATTTGACAGCAGCTTGGCAATAGTTGTTAGCCACATTAATTGTATGCAAGTTTAGAAGCAGTAAACTATTTAAAAAAATTGAAAGTACAGGTTGGATATGAAAGAAATGTAAGTGTATTCTAATATACTTTCTCCCTAGGGCCACCTGCGTCCGATTTTCCTCTGAAAGAGAAACTCATTTCCCCACACTCTCAAGCCTTGAGTTAAAAACAACCAAGCCACAACACCCCCTCGCTGATTCTTGAAGCTTTGTTAGGGGCTTCTTTCCCCAGCACTGTGTTATTCATTAGCTCGGCAGCATCTTTGTGTGTCGAAAACATCAAGTTGAAGTGCATTTAGACCTCAGGAGTGGGGGCAGGGTTCTCCAAGGGCACCAGAAGCTTTATTCTTCCCTTCCTGATGGACTTTTTGAGGTCTTGAAGGAAGCAAGAGCTTCAAACATGTCAACTGCTATGAGAATATTTGAGCCCCTCATCTCTCCTGAATAACCTTTGCCTTAGAAATACAGCTACTTGCCATCAGGCACAGAAGCAGTGTCACTGAATTAAAAAGCAGTTTCTGCTCGTCAAGCAGAGCTTAATGTATGTGGGCTGTGGATTTAGGCAACACTGGCCTCCGGTGCAACTTGGAAGTAATTAGGTGCCTTTTGAGGTCTCTTACAACCATATATTCTATGATTTCATTAATATCAAATTCTGCCTGGGTTGTGCAAATAGGGACATCATCTCTGGGTGCCAGAAGGGTGGGTCCTGAAAGCACCCAGAGGTGCTTAGCAACCCCTCCCCTCCCCATCTGACCCCCACAGTCCCCTTCTTGACAACACCTGGGGAACTGAAAGTATTACACGGCACCTCTGACTTGGGATTGACCACTCTGAGATGATATCACAGTGTAGGTGATTGTAGCAGAGCACTAGGGTGCTCGCTACTAGCAACAGTAATAAGGACAGCTGCCAATTAATAGGGCAGCACAGGTGAGGGTTGCCGGGGCAACTAATGTTGGTCAGCTGGCCAGGAG
>NW_017728916.1:4129017-4134285 GCF_001723895.1 Crocodylus porosus
CAGGGGCAGGGGCAGGAGCAGGAGCTCTGTTGGCGAGCTGAGCAGCCCGGGTCGATGGTTGCAGCCTGACCGCTCTGACCGGCTGCAATGATGCAGGGGTAAAGAGAACTCTGACGGGTGTAGGACAGAGCCAGCATAGAGCGGAGCGGGGTTTATGAGCTCGGGGGCTTATGATTGCATTATGAGCCGGTAGGCTTCTTGTTTATGTTGCAGCCGCTTGGCTTGTGGTTTCGTTATCGTTACACCGGAGGACCGGGTGAGGCTGTTGGGGTGTGAGGAGGCCTCACGGGAGCTCCCCAATAATCTGGGGGTCCCAGGTGCCCAGTAATGGCACAGCGAGCGGTGCCAGTAGGGCACAGCTGTTTTGTGCCGGAGAGGCGCGGTGTGTGGGGTTTCGGACCCCAGCCCATGAGGGCAGTATTTTGCCCAGTGGGAAAAGTGACCCAGGAAAGGGTCAAGGGCCAGGCACGGCTATGGCCACCTGAGCCCCAAGCGCGGGAAATGCGTGAACGAGGCCCCAGAGGGGGGACAATGAGTGCGGGAAACGCGTAAGTGAGGCCCCAGAGAGGGCAATGGTGAGGGCTCAGCTTTGTTTGGGGGCACGTTGGCCCAGCCCCAGAGCTAAAAGGGGGCAGCGAAGAGCCCCTGAGCTAGTGGGGTATCCTGACCCCAGCCCAGCGGGGCGGTATTGGGAGTAAAGCCCAAGTAGGGCGTAAGACCCCAAAGGAAGGTCGGGGCCAGGCACGGCTATGGCCACCTGAGCCCCGACCGCGGGAAGTGCGGCATAGGCCCCAGACACGGGGCGCTGGTGGTGAAACCAGCTCGGGGGTGCCAGGTAGGGCGCTGAAGTATAAGGGCTTGATAATACCTGGGAATAGCTGCGAGGCTTGGGGCATGCTGAAGGGGAGGTTGGAGGCACCCATTGCCCATAAGGCAGGGGTGCACTGGGGCACCCCAATTGGAACGGGGCATAGAGCGGAGTAGTGTCCTAGGCAAGACAAGGCAGCCTCCCTTACTGAACTTAGAACATCAAAGACGTGGCAGGCGAGTTGAGGGTGCTGAATCACCTAATTGGACACGGCAGGGGGCGCTAGTGGGATCATGGCCGCCCCTGCACCCCACTCCGTGACAGTGATGTACCACTGCTGTGCATGATAAAACTTTGAGAAGCAGAAGAGAACCCTGGTCTTCCGTATATTTTTAGGGGTGAAGAGAATAAGTGATCTTAGCAGGACTAACCTGGGTTCCTTCTTTTCACCACAAAAATGAAAATCTATCACTGAGAAAAATGTTCAAATGGTACTAAATTACACTGGGACTGTAGTTGGCAGTTGCTTGGGGAACCTTTTGCTCTAAGCCAAGATAGCAGTCAGGAAGGGGCGTTAATCTGTGGCTGTTCTGTGGCCAGCATGGAAAAAGGTTTCATTTTAATTGGACACTTTTTATCTGTTTTGTTTTTCAATTGCACAAGTGCCTGAAAATCAAAATACTTGTATGAAGAAAACTGTGCAAACCAGGAATGCTCAACCTCTGGCTTGCAGGCCAAATGTAGCCCATGAAGTCTTGGAATCCAGCCTGTGGGACTGCCCAAGGGATGGGAAATTTGGGGTGGGAGAGCAGTGCACTTCATACAGCCATCCCTCCTCACTACCAAAATTGCAAGCCCCATGGGATGGGTCAGAGCTGGGCCATGACCCTGCTACCACACAGCACGATCGGAGCCAGGCCACATCCCCTTCCCTCCATCCGGCTAGGTTGAGACTTTGCCAGCCAGCTTCCTTCTGCAGGGCCAGGCAATCCCCCTTCCCCATGCGCGGCTGGTTTGGGGCCAGGTCACAGGGCCAGACCAGATCCCCTGGACTGGATTGGAACATCTTGCATTCAAAAGCTTGTGTAATTCTATCCCAACTACAGAGTTGATGCAATAAAAGATACCACTTTAAGAAATTGTTTCCTCTTATAATTTTTGGACCATCACAACTACAACATCACTCTTACACTACCAGAAAGTAAAAAGTGAATTGAAAAAACAGAAAGTGTCATTATGCCTATGTACAACTGTGGGAACCATTGAATACTGCATGCAGTGCTGATTTCTCTTCCCACCCCTCAAAAATGGTGACAGCAGAACTAGAAAAGGTACAGAGAAAGGCAACAAGGATGGGCCAAGGTATGAGGATGCTTCTGTACAAGGAAAAACTAAGCAGGCTACAATTTTTCAGCTTAGAAAAAGAAAAGACAACTGGGGCAGTGTGATAAGACAGAGGACTATAAAATCAGAATGGCATAGAGAAAGTAAATAGCAATTTACTATTTATTGTCCCTCTCAATATTAGAACTAGGGGATATACAATGAAATTAATAGGTAGCAGGTTTACAGCAATGGAAGGAAGTTCTTTTTCACTCAGGCTGCAATTAACTTGTGGGGCTCATTGCCACAAGACATTGTAAAGGCTGATAATTTAATCAGCATAAAAAGGCACTGGAGAAATTCATGAAAGATGGGTCCATCAGTGGTATTTAACATGGTAGTTAGTGCTGCAAACTCAAAAGCAGGGCATCCTAGACTTCTGAATGCTAGAAGCTGCAAAGGGAGAGAAGCACTGGGCCAGCCAGTCTGGATATGCCATATTTCAGTGCTCTTTCCCTAAGAATCCACATTTGGTCCCTGTAAAAGAATGGCTGGATGGACTAATGGGCTGACACAGGATAGTGTTTATGTTCTTAAGCAAAATCTATATAGATTTCATAGACATTAGGGCTGGAAGGGGCCTCATGAGATCATCTGATCCAGCCCCCTGCCCAAAAGGCAAGGAGTCAACTGGGGTCAGATATACTTCGATAGGTTTTGGTAAACGTCTTCAAAATACTTCTTTTGAAAGGAAAGCTTTTGAAAAGGAGGCTATAGGGGAATACTTTTACACTTCTAAGTTTTCAAGTGTTTATCCAACAGAAATTGATTCTTCAGCTCTGACCAATGTCTTGATACACTTGACAGTGTTTCTTCCCACCAAATCCTTTAGTTTCTGTTGATGTAGCTGCTACACAAGTAGGATTGGTGCCTTTGCTAAATACAGTTAGATGTGATTTCCTCTTACAATATGGGTCATAGATCCCCTGAGCAGGCATTATGGGGGCATCTGCAAAGATACTTGTTAAATTAAGCTGATAAGAAATGGATGCTACGGACTGTGTGTCGAGTTTCAGGTTTTTGGATTTGGTATTTGGTTGGTAATAGGAATTTGCTTGGCAAATGAATTTGGATTCTGATTAAACTTTTAAAAAAGATCACTCTTCAAATTTTGCCAAATAAAACGTTACTAGATATTTCTGCAAGTGTGAATCTCTCTGTCTTCTAACACTGAGGTTCAGCAGGCCGTTGAAGAGCTTGAGGAAGGTTTAAATTTCAGATGTGTTGAAGGCAATTGGCACTATAAATATTCACAACCTCTGAAACAAATCAGGTTCCTTGTTAACAAAAGGCAAGACTTTCAAGCAGTTAATAGTGATCTTTGTACTTGCAAGACCCATTTTTACATCCAGATTTTCAGAAGTGCTCAGCTCCCTGTTAGGCACCAGAATAAGTGGCCAGATTTCTAGAACATCTCAGCACATGGGATGCATAGCCCGTTAAGTTGCTCTGAAAGAATGGCATAAATGTCACAATGTATCAGGAACTCTTGATAGATTTATTCCTACCATAGTATAAATTATGTTGGTGTGTACGCCAACATAAAAATTACACCATAATCAGGGGTAGATAGATGGACAACTATCCCAGGTAGCTATTATGGTATCTTGCTGCTAGACAATGAGAAACCAGGCAACAGTTTACTTTTAGCAAATGACTGTGATAGGGTGGACATGGACAGATGAAACCTAAAGCAATGTTAACTACTTAGCCCTGATTCTTTGGGATAATTCTTTATTGGATTGGGTAAAGGTGTCTTGGGTTTAGGGGTTGGATTGCCTCTCCCCTACTTTTTAAAACAAAATAAAACACTGATGTCCATCCATGTCCTTAAAAAGACTCTTGAATTGTTTTGTAATGGATTGCAACTGGGTCCCAAAATCTGCCCTGAGCTTTTTGCAAGATTCCTGTCGGCTCAAAAACTGCAAGCAGCCCCACTGCCCTCAAAAACATTATGTTATTGTTTGTCACTGGGAACAGTCATGGTGGTAAACTTCATGCTAGATATTTTCCAAGATCAGATCCTGATCCCCTAAAGAGAAACAAACAGCAATCTGCCTGTGGTGCCTTGTGGTCAATTAAAATAACACATATTATAATAGTATCCAGTGCTGTAAGAAAAATTACATGGTTGTGTGCTAAATGATAGAGTTTGCCCTCGTTTTATTGCCTGTTACACAAGAAGTAGCCCTTTTACCCAATTAAATGTGATGTTTACTCAAATTGTTGCTTTGGATGATGAACTACATCATTATGCAGAAGGCGTGCACAAGTGCCTCTGCACCACTTAGGTACAACCTGAACTCTCAACTCTGGGCATCTGTGATATGTAAAGGGGAAATGGAGGAAAGTCACCCAAACAGGAGGGCTTCTGGTCCAACTCAAAGGGTGGGTATTTCATTGTATTTGGAATTGTTATTGTAGCGTAATGACTACATTGTGCCTCATGCCTTAGAAATCGAATTACAAATACTGACGCACATTTGGTCAGCTATTAATTTGTACATTTAATCCTAAATATGGAGCCAGAACTCTGATGGATTGGTCTGCTCTTTTCCACTGCAGACCTCCTTCACAGTCTGTTGTCTGTTAGCCCAGGCTTTTACTGATACTGTTTCTTGCTCTTGGTATCTGCTATTGCCAGGCCTCTATGTTCAATTTTAGTTAATTCTAAAGTATTTTTATTTAACTTCTTGGTGAGCTTCTCTACAAGTCTAAATAACAGCAGCCATTTGGGAAAAGTTGACTGATGCCAAATGAACAAAATCAGAGGTTACTGATGACACTAAGATGTGGGGGGACGTGGGCATGCTAGAAGGGAGGAATAGGCTGCAATCAGACCTAGACAGGTTACAGAGGTAGGCGGATGAGACTAGGACAGAATTCAACACTGACCAGTGCAAGGTGATGCACTTGGGGAGGAGCAACCGGCACCATACCTACAGGCTGGGGAACTCCCTTCTCATCAGCGCAGGGGCAGAAAAGGATTTTGGAGTCATCATTGATGCCAAGATGAACATGGGCCGGCAGTGTGGGGATGCAGTCAGGAAGGCCAACCGCACCTTGTCATGCATCCA
>NW_017728916.1:4134680-4141042 GCF_001723895.1 Crocodylus porosus
GGGGTCTTTAAGAGGAGGCTGGATGAACACCTTGCTGGGGTCATTTGACCCCAGTAATCTTTCCTGCCATGGCAGGGGGTCGGACTAGATGATCTACTCAGGTCTCTTCCGACCCTATAAATTATGAAACTATGAAACCTGTGAAAGAAAATCTTGGGACACAATCAAAGGACCATATTAGAGGTGTCAAAATGAAGTATACCATGCCTGTTTTGCACATATGTGCTACACCCCAAAATGGACATAATGTGACTATGAATCAAGAGGCACAGTGCTGAGTTGGAATTCTTGAGGAAACATTTTGGAGGGCTCTTGAGCATGTTTTGCTGTGGATGATTTCATAGGAGGACATCTAGATGCCCTTTTCACCCCAGGGGAAGATAACAGTCTGGGCTAACAGCAGGCCCCACAGACTGCTGTATGATTGGTTTCTAATAACATTAAGTATCGATTTAATAGGCATGTGTTAGTCCTCAGGTTAATTACAAGCTTTGATACACTTTGTTCCTAATGTTGTAGCCTGCTTGAGGAGGGGAAAGAAAAGGTATCTGAGGGAGCTGGAGAGAGAGAGAGAGAGAAAAAAAAAACCACAAGCTGAAATGATGCTGAGATGCTCTGCAGTGGCACACTATACAGCCTTTGTTTCAACTGCAGCTGTCTGCTATTGTGCTTGGAAATGTGTCACTCGGACACCTTCCTGACCCACTTGAAGACCGAGGGTCTCAAAGCCATAGGCTTGCCTCTCAAAAAGTCATGCCAGGGCTGGCTGAAGGGGATCCTACAGGAGGGAAACCAGATATGGCTTTTCAGGGAGTCCCAAGGCAGAGCTTCCCTTGAAAGGGGTGTGGGTTCTCTGATAAGAGGATCCATGACAGTAATCAGTTCCTGTGGCAGTAGGCATGTGCCAATAAGTACTCCCAAAAGTGGTGCGTAATGTAGCCACAGCATTGGGTGCATAGTTTTCAAGGGAGCGGGGGCAGAATGAGCAGAATCATTGTAGCATGTTACGTTTCAGCTTCCCGCATCATGGTCCTCTGGTGGTGTATGCATGCCCTAGAGGTCTGAAGAGTTGCCTGGCAGCTAGCTACACCCAGACTTGTTGCAGTATTATGCCTAGGGAGCAGTTTTGTATCCTGGGCAGGGCTCCATAGACAACCTTCAGTGAGGCTGAGTGGAAGATGCACTAGATCAACACATTTAAGAGTTGGTCCAGCTCTCTTTCCTCCCCAACCAAACCCCTTTCTTGTCCCTGCTACACTTTCCAGGCACTAGTGGTTTAGCCCTTGGCACAGTTCGGATAGCCTGTGCATTTGTGTCCCCAATCTCAAGATTCTTGGTAGTTTCATACCTGGACTGGATGGAGAGAAAAGACCCAGGACTCCGATTTGACAAAGTAATGTTGGGGTGGGTACAGAGCATGCCACTGATAACTACAGCAATGTGTTCTGTATGGCCTGAATTCTGATGGTGATAGCATCTTTCTTGCCTGTAACACTTTCATTTTCTTAAATTGAGTAAAATGCATACTTTTTCACATAATTTTTCTTTTAAAATCATATTTATTATAGTTTAAGGATCAGCAATGTCTGGGGTTCCATCGTGTTAGACACTGTACAAAACACAGGCCAAGTTGGCTCTACAGACTACCATGTAGAATTGCCTTCAGATCCAAGCGAGTTCATTTTAAGCAAAGCAGTTGGGCCACAGAAGCACAGTGGGCTAATTTATTTAGCGGAGAAACAGATACGTTACCCTGTATGGATTTCCAGACTGCTGTGGCTAGACTGCTTCTGTTATCCCAGTTCACTGGGACATCTCTACACTATCCTGCAAACTGCAGTATTGATATACCCATAGGAATAGATGGTCTAAGCCATGAAGAGTTTACAATCTAAATACAACTCATGGGTATAAGATGTCATTTAACAGTTTTTCTGTATTAGAAAATGAAAATGTTGAAAAATTGTTTTTTTCTCTACAGAAGTCTTCCAACCATTCTATCCAGTTGTAAATGAATTCACAGATACCTCTCAAGATGCAGAGCAACAGATCTTCGGGAAACTGCACTGACCCTGACATGAAATTTCAGTTCTCTCTGTACGCAGCCACTTACATAATAATATTTATACCTGGTCTACTAGCAAACAGCATTGCATTATGGATTTTGTGTCGCTTCATCAGCAAAAAAAGCAAAGCCATAATTTTTATGATAAATTTGGCTGTGGCTGATCTTGCTCATGTTCTGTCATTACCACTCCGAATGTTTTATTATTTAAACCATACCTGGCCCTTTGGGAGCTCCTTTTGTCAGCTTTGTTTCTACCTGAAGTATCTCAACATGTATGCAAGCATTTGTTTCCTTACTTGTATAAGCATGCAAAGATACCTTTTCCTCCTCCATCCATTCAAGGCCAAAGACTGGAAGTGCAGGTATGATATAGGCATTAGTGTTGTTATATGGATATTTGTTGGAGCTGCATGCTTAACAGTGCCAATTTTTAGAAGTCCTGCATTGCCCAACAATAATAGACACATATGTTTTGCAGACCTTGAAGTGAAGCAAATTACAACAGGAGCTGCTGTGACTTTGGTAACAATAGCTGAATTATCTGGGTTTGTGATCCCCATTTGCATTATTGCATATTGCACTTGGAAAATGAGGGCGTCTCTACAGGAATTCCAAACATCCTTGCAACCCACAAGTGAAAAAAAGCGAGCTTTACGCATGATCCTGACATGTGCAGCTGTATTTTTCATCTGTTTTACACCATATCACATAAACTTTCCTCTTTTTATGATGGTGAAACAGAATGTAATCACAAACTGTTCCATACGCAGAAGTACGCTTCATTTTCATCCAGTTTCTCTATGTCTTGCAAGCCTGAACTGTTGTTTAGATCCAATCGTCTATTACTTTATGACATCAGAGTTTCAAGACCAATTATTGAGGCACGGAGGTGCTGCCCACAGGAGTGACCTTACGGACAGAGAGAGTAGATCATCTTTAAAGGAAACCGTTGATGATGATAATACAGAGAAAGGAAGTCTTTTATGTGTCAAATGTTGGTTTTTTCCAAGACTGTTTAATCAAACAAACAACATGGAAAGTCCTCCAATGGAAATTGAAGAGTTACAATAAGTCTCATGGCAAAGTGTGGCAGATGGGGGTCCCAGAGTTGGCCATGACATTTCCTGGTGCCCTGTGACCGGGCCAGCTCTGCCCCAAGGGCACCTTCTTATTTTGTCTGGCATGCCTTGTTGGCAAAATGATAAATAGGGAGGCTGCCTATGAGCCTTTGTACAGCTCCCAGTCCCACTGAACCCTGCTAGACCATACTGATCTTCAGACCCCTCACTGGGCCTTTTCCAGACAGCGCCTTGCAGGACACCTCAAGCCTTACAGGCTATTTGTGTTGCTCCAAATCCTCCCCTTTACCATGCCCCACGCCTTGCAATGTAACATGATCAGCTGACTCACTTAGCCCTTTCCTGGGGCCTAACTCCACCCCTATGCTGAGCCTCTTTCATGTCCCTGTTTATTGCACCCCTATGGCACCAGGCCCCTCCAACCTCTATAGCTGTGCCCTTCTAGCACTGGGCTCTACACAAAAGGGTGCCCCACCTGCTGGGCACTGATGAGGCCTCCTCCACCCCTTATAGTCTCATCCCAAAACCACTGGTACAAATAACAACACAAACATAAGCCCCTGCTATAACATAATACTAACAATGAAGGCAGCACTCTGTCCCTTTAAGAGGGCAAATGTCCGCCCTTAGGGTAGCATGCCTCCTAGCCCCAGGTACCTGGGGAGCTCCTGGAGTCGTACTGCGCTTGGGTAACAAAGCAGGTAGCACCAGGTCTCAGGCAGCTCCCTTGTGCAGGACCTCCTTCCCCTCCCAGTTGCCAGAGATAGTGAATCCAAACTCCAGCATTGAGCTTATATATCCCCAGGGCCCTGCCTCCTTCCAGTCACCTGACCACCTGCAGGTGCTGGCCAATCACCCCCTTAGGCTGTTGCTCAGGCAGCCTGAAGGTGTGGAGCTCTGCCTATCTGCAGGGCTGTCTGGCTAGGCTGCTTCTGCTCTTAAAGACGCAGGCACATCTTAGTGCCCTGCTACACAGAGCAAGACATTTTGCTCTACAGGGGTGCATTTCAAAGTTGAAATGATAAGCTAAGTTTATGCTAAGCTCAGAAATATAGGATGAAAACATCTCTTGCCAACAAATACAGGATATCTGAAAGAGATAGATCCCTTAACTTTATCTTTTAAAAAATATTATCATTGTGATCATCTCCCTATTTACCATAGCCTCCTCATGCAAAGCTCTCTTTCATTTCCTGGGGAAGTTGTTAGGTCCCATAACTCGTCTTCAAAGATATTCTAAGATGTGTGTCTTCAGGTGATCCATGTAGTGAAATTCCCTTGCCTATAATGGGGATTTGACTAGTTCATTTCCATCTCCTACTTGAGAAGTCTTGAGAGTGCATTTAATGCTTGTTATTACCCTTACAGCCCTATAGGACTCTTGTCTCCAAGCTACATTTAGAATATTTGAGATATCAGTCAAGGTATTTTTTAAAATCAGTAATACTTTATTTCTGACAATAGCATGGTTTAAGTTGATTAATGTTGCTGTTTCAGTAGATTACAATGAAAATGGAGTAATTTATTATATATATAAAAAAACATTTTTTACTCTGCCAAATGCTGATTTACTTTGTGGGGGAAAGAAAGGATTTGATTCTGCTGAAATTTGTAATGACATTACAGTCTTCCTAATGACTGTTTATTTAGACACAAGAATGCATTCATTTCAGTCAAAATATTCAGCCCACCCCAAAACTGTATGCTACACAAGCTCTGAAGCTTAGCTAGTTGAGAAATTGTTTTTTTTTCCCTACAAGACTTAGCTATTTCATTTTTTTCTCATTTTGTATCAGAATGAATCCGATGCTTCTTGGAACCATTCACCAAAAATCAGAAAGTGAGATCCCAGAACGTCAATAGTCCAGGGATCAGGGCACTCTGAGTATGTACACACGTACTAAGTTGACTTAAGTTAACACAGTTAATTTAAGACAGAGAACTTAAGTTAAGCTCTCAGAGCCTACACGTGTACAGCTCCTTGACATGGTCTCATCCTGTGAGCTAAGTTGAGTTAACTAATGGGACTCAAGACAATACACTTTGGAAGTATATTATCTTCTGCCACCATTAAGTCGACTCTGATCCGCATAAGTGTACACACTCTGACAGTTAAGTCAATTTAAAAAAGTTAAATTGGCTTAACAGTCAGAAAGTTACTCCATGCACACACACCCTATGGTACCATGCAACAGGCCCAAGGTTTGAATCCATGGTTTAACTCAGGCGTGGGCAAAGTAAGGCCTGCAGGCTGGATCCAGGCACTTTCATCCAGTCTGCGGCACCCCGCAATGAATTCTGCTCCACCCAGCCCTTCTGCCCACAAGGGTGGGAGCAAGGTGTCTATACCTACCCCCCAACATATCCTATTATGTTTCACTCCTACACTCATGGGCAGAAGGGCTGGCACGGGGCAGGGCTGCTGCTGCAGGCTTCCCTGGCATCCGGCTCCCTCCAGGCAGCAGATAGGGAAGTGGGGGCAGGGCTGCAGCTGGGCGGGAGCGCAGAGCATAGGGCCCTTGCCCAGGGGGGTGGCAGCAGTGTGAAGCTTGGCTGGGCAGGGTGTGGGCATGAGGAGGGAGGGGTGTGAGGACTCCCCCACACACTCCTCGCATGGCACACTGTCCTGGCAGGCAGTGGGGGGCAGCAGCAGCAGGGGAGTGGCTTTGCTCGGCGCTGGTGCCTGGCTCCTGGCTCCAGCAAGTGCTGTAAGAAGCACAGCCCCAGCTGGCCATTTGTTTCCCCAGTGCTCCCCACACTAACGGGCCACAGGAAGGAAGCCCCAGGTGCTGGCATGGAGAAAGCAGCTGGCTCCAGTGCCTGGGGATTCTCTCTTGTGCCCTGCAAATACGGGGAGTGCCAGGGAAACAAACGGCCCAGCAGGGGTGTGCTTTTTGTTGCAACGTGCAGCACTGGCCAGAGCCAGGTACCAGCACCCCCGCCTGCTACTGCACCATGGGGGGAGGGAGTGTGTGGGTGGGTCCCCACACACCACACACACACACAGACACTCCCCCACCCAGTGTTGCCTGCATTGACTTCAGGAGAGTACAGTGTGTTCCAGAGCCACACAACCCCCCAACATACCCTATGCCCCCCACACAGCCACACCCCCCTCACAACCCCCACATACCCCACACATCCACCCCCACAGATGCACACCTGCCCTCATACACACCCAATACCCACATGCCCACAGCCCCCCCCACAAACCT
>NW_017728916.1:4141142-4247037 GCF_001723895.1 Crocodylus porosus
CCCTAAACACCCCCACCCCACCATACACATGTACCATACACCCCCACCACATACACACACCCCAACCACACCCGCTACACAATATAAAAGGCTAAGAATTTATTATGCAATTACCTCTATACACACTACACAAACACAAATCATGACAAAAATATTTTTTGTAATAAAATTAAAATATGTTATGTTACGAGATAGACTTTAAATGTATGATTTGGGTTTTTTGTTTTTTTTTCTGGTTCGAAGATGGCAAATTTGGGAATGTCACAATTTGGGAATGTCTGTAGCTGTCAAATCCAAATCAAATGTGCCTGCCTGGACTTGCAAATAACAGGTGTGCCCACAGCACTCCCCAACACTATTCCAGCCCAGGGAAAAAGCCCAGATTGGTGCGAGACAACTGACTTGTAATAGTTTTAAAAGTGGCATCGTCAGGATGGCACAAATTGAGAAGTTCATTATGGTAATGGGCTGATGCTGCAAGGTGGGCATTTATTTTTGTGTAGTTCTGGGAACCCTCAACACAGAGTCAATGGGAATGGGGAGTAGACTGCTCTTCACTCAGAAGTCAGCATAGTCTTAGGCTGTATTGTCACACAGTTTTTCCTCCAAGTGAACAAAAATGTATTTGTGGAAGGAGTCACGACTGGACAAAACATATGCAATAGAAGATGCCAACTACCATTTAACACAGTGGAGAGCAAATGCATTTTTCTCCCCACCCTCCCTTCTCCACCACCTCTTGCTTCTGCTGCACCTAAAACCGATTGTGTTTAGCCATCCTTTTTATCAGGCAGCTGTGCCAAAGATCTGCAAACCATACTACTGCCCTTCACTTTGATTTTAATACAGACACAACACAAAGTTACCAAGCTTGATGAGAGAATCAGTGCAGAGGAACAGTGAAAAACCCTCAACATAATGGCTTATCGCATCAAAGGACACATTGCCAACGCAGCTTGCACATGAACACATTCTTAATCATGGTGCCCAAACCAGAAATTACAGAAAATGTAGGGCTTGGATGCACTTTTTTGAAAGTGAGGTTGTGTGTTCAATAATGATAGGCTGCATATTTCTATCCTATATTGCATTTCTGGTAAAAACATGCAGCTTCCTTTATTCTATACTGCTCATGTTGTCAAAGCTATTCTGAGAAAGACCAGAGAAAATCCAGTCAACCTGAGCTAATTTGCTTTGGTACTTACAGTACAAGAGAGACAGGCAGACACGAAATAGCTAGGACTTTGTACCTAGTTAACCTGAATCTTGTTTAAATAAAGCTTCAGAGATGACACATGGTGTTTAGGAGAGATTACAAAGGATGAAACAAAGACTTTGGCAAGCACAAGTGAACACAAGAGAAAGAGAAGAAGAACAAATGGTTTAATTTAATGATTTGAACAAAGTATTTAATTCAAATGAAACACATGCCTATAATAAAGTTATTCCAGGAAATATTTTAAGTATGCCCCAGTCATTCTGGGGACTGTCTATGATAGCTTTTATAAATGTGTTAGCTGGCAATCAATTAATGCAAGGTAAAAACTCTAGTGAGGATAACTTTAATGGGAACGGTAGTTCTGCTTTTCCAAATTTCTGACTGCCATTGGGACTGTTACCATCTTATTTTCAGTTTGCTCAGCTTCTCAGCACATCTTCATAATTGAAACAACATTAACTGCAAAACAAGGAAGAGCCAATAATTTCTCTCTCTTTGAGTTTGTTGGTATGTCTATGCCAGGAAAATCCTATAGTAGAGATCCGCCTACCAATAATGCTCTTCTGCTGTAATAGCTTAAATGAGTTTCCAGAACATAATAAATTATACCAGGAAAAGGGCTTTTTTTTCCCCTTGTACAAATTCATCTGCATTAAGGTTTTTGCCAGCATTTCCCTCTCAGATAATGATGCTTTTTTTCCCTTCTGCACACTCCCAAATGCCACAGCTATGCCAGCAGTACTTTTAAAGCATAGCTCAGCCATCTTAATCTACAAATATGCGCATGTTGGAACAATATCAGGGGACTATCTGGCCACATTAGCCCACCTGTCAACTCAAGGAAAAATGAGATACCTAGAAAACAGCAAGAAAATAGGTGCCTAGGAGAAGGTAAGTAGGATATTGTATTGTTAATGGCCTAATTTTTCAGAAATGAACAGTAGAAACACCCAATGAATTCTGCTCCAATAAGCAGGCTCTTTGTTTTCAAGCAGATTCCCTTTTGTGGTCCCCTGTGGCCCTAGACACCAGCCTCTGGAGTTTACCCTGATTGTGCAATTACGTGGGCAAAGCCACTGTCATGGTCAATACGATCACAGTCTTTCATCAGAAAAGTCTCTAGAATAGAAACCAAGTACCAAATGGAGATGCCAACAGGCTCTGACACAGCAATGCCTTCCTTGTTTTTCAGGGCCACACCCTGTCTGGAATGCAATGCAGCCTACAAAACCGCCTGGGTTGAACAGCATAGTGGAATTAATTAGTCACTCTACAAAACTGGCCAAACTTACTCCCACTTCAAGCTGCAGTAAGCTCTGCTAGAAGTTCCTTCATCTTTGTACTCCAGGGGTTGCATCAGCACAGCTATGCCACTGGCTGACCAATGACGGCAGAAATCAGACTGAGGTTAGTGGGGGCAGGGCTTGTTGCACCCCAGTCTGAATTATCACAGAAAGCAGGTGGCTGCATGTGAGGAAAAAAGGGTTAGCATGGTTAAAACCACAAAGAGGACATAGGCTTTGGGTTGCAATACCTAACAATTAGCATGCTTCTGCGTTAGGAGCCTAGATTCCTTATACAGCACATGGAGAGATGTCCTAAGAAAGGGACCCTCTCTGCAGCAAGCATGCTGAGCAGGGAGTTACCTACCAGCTAACAGGAAATGCAGAGAACAGAAATAAGGACGTATGTCCACCCCTCTCAGGGACTTGGGTGTCTAACTCGGGCCTGGAGGAAGAAACTTCCATTCATCTGGGAGCCACAGCTTTGAGCCCTCTCATGCTGCTAGGAGCCTCAGTATTCATTGAGCCAAAGGGATGGAGGGAAGATGACTCTCTAAGCTGGTGCTTAGAGCATTCACTTGGGAGAACAAGGCTTCAGGCTCTGCTGTACTGAGTATTTAACTCCTTTAAATACAGAATGCTTTAAAATAGGAGAGGCTGGGAGCAACTCATCTCAGAAGACCCCATATCCTAAGTGGCTACTGTGCTGTCTGAGGAGATAGGAGTTCCTATCTCCTATAGGAGAACCCATTGTTTTTGGGTTCAAATTCCTGCTTCATCCTGGCACTTCCACATCCTCAGCATGTACTCTGTCCATGGAGGGATTAGCCATAAAAGGCAGCTGCTCCCCCTCCTTCTCTGTAGTGGAATGCCTGATCAGGTGGACTTGAAAGATTGCTTATCAAAGCAGGCTCTGCATGCAGGACCGGCAGGAGAATGCCTTCTTTGTGAACCTGCCAGGGCTTAGATACCGAGCAGCTCAGCACTGTGTGAACCTGGGTGACTATATGAATACCCAGATGCTGACATTTAGGCATCTAGGTAATTTCATCTGTGGAAACTTAGGCACCAAGCAAATCAGGGCCCTTCCAGAGTTAGTTGACAGCTGAGTGGAGCACCAAAGGTGGCAGTGAAGTGCTTAAATCTCTTTGAGGAATCACATCCACAGAGATTAAAATGTCTCTTCTGTCCTGAAGAAGAGCAAAACATTCTGAATGGGGGTAGGAAAAAAGAAAGTGAACTAGGGCAAGTGAAACCAGGAAAGAACTGTAGTGACTTTTCTCTTAAACATCATATCTTTTTGAAGGCCAAAACTGAAGAGAATGAACCTCTGGAACATCAGGGCTCTTAGTGACAATGAGGCCCCAGCCACATATTACACTTAAGATGTGATTAACCAGTTAAACAAAAGGGAATCTGGCCAGAGATTAAAGCAATTAATGGTGTTATAAAACAAGGAAGAAGCCATAAACTGATTGGTTTCTATGATGTCATTATTTGCATGTGTGGCCAGGTGCACCCACATGGTGCAACTGATGGGGCTTCCAGATGTGGGGGTGGACCATGTGCTCCCACAGCTGGGAGCTGGGAGCTGGGAGCTGGGAGCTGATGGGGCTCCCAGTCATGAAAATGCATGGTGCACCCCTCTGGCTGAGAGTTTGGATCAGCTGATGGGACTCCCAGCCGTGGAAGCACCTGGTATGACGCCACGGCTGAGAGTCCCCTCAGCTGAGGGGGCTCTTGGCCATGGGAGCTTGCTACTTGTCAGTGCAAAGGGAGCCCAGGATCGTGATCTCAGGCTCTCTGCACCGGCAATAAGACATGATGGGCAATTCACAAAGTCATACTTCTTGCTATGCCACATGTGCCTTTACCTATCCTGCCTTTTCCTGCATGTCTAGCAGGAGCCTGGGACAGGGTGAACTAGACTTCTCAAAACTGGTGACAGTCTGAGTGTCAGATTGCTCAAGAAGCCCCAAGTACTACTGTTAATAGTGAAACTACATGGTTCTCACAATTAATGCAGTATCATTTGTAAGGAGTTTGTCCCACACAATAGATTATTTGAGACAGATTCAATTCCTTCATGGATTGCTGTGACTAGAATTGCACAGAGTTGGTACAGAAAAATGCACCTTACAAATAAGGAATTCCCAAAATAACTACCCATTAGTACAGAGCTTTCTAGGCAAAGGCAGCAGAGAAAGGACACTATCTTCATTGACACACAGGGAGCCAGAACATCTGGGTTCCATTCCCAGTTCAGGCACCAACTTCATGCGTGAGCATAGCCAAGTCATATTTTCCCTTTGGTTAGCTCCCCAGTCTCTCTCTGCTAGACAGCATAGTTACCAACTTTCACAGTTTATTGTGTTTCTCATGATTTTTGGTACATTTCTCAAAGCCCCTGTCCCTGGAACCAAGAGACTGTCAGATGTCATTACAAAAGTAAGTTTCTAGTCCTTGTTGCATAGAAAAAAAGTTGATATTGAGAGCAATCTATAATCTCAGAAACCAAAATATGAATAAAAAGAACCTAATGTGTACTATTCAATAATAAACTATGACAATGATGTTCATCTGGATTTTGAGAATTCATATGAATCTAAAACTCAAAGCAGACATCAGATGGCACCAACCTAGCAGAGCAAGTGAAAGCTATGTAGAGTGGAGAAACCATCTATGCAACATTCACTTTCTAGGGACCCTGCCACACGTTCAAATTAAAGCTGGCTAGAAACCAGCTATAAAAACGTTGTTACACATTTTCAAGCACTAGCTTTATAGCTGGTTGGCTCTTTTTATAGTTGGAATGACATTTTTATAGCATAATCATTACTTTGCACATGTGGCCAGTCTAAATTTATTGAGCAATTAACCAGTTAATTATGTTATATATGTAATGTTTGGCAGGGGCTTAGGAAACAGTTCAAGTATCCCTTTACTAAATCTAAAAAGAACATGGTATTCCAAGGTCTAAGCAAATGCAATAGGAAAGGGGATGCTTATCATCTCACCTGAGGAAGGACAGTCCAGATACAGTGGGTGTATCTACACATGCTATTAATGTGTCTGAATAAACTCTGGTGCAGTTCACGCTGGATTTAGCTGCTTCGCCGGCTCAGTGTCTTCACCTGGCACCACAGCAATTCAAGCCAGGGTGGAGCAATCCTGCATGGCAGGGTACCTGGGGGGTTAGTTAGCCAGCCTCGGGCTGCTAGCCCCATCCTGACTCAGTGTGCTGCAGAAGGGCTGACTGGGGCATAAGGGGGCTAAGTGGCAGGTAGCAGACTAAGTAGCAGGTAGCCCCCACACTGTAGCACCCTTGGGCCCCAACCAACTCTGACCACAATCTACATGTGTGTTTGAGCACATGTAATAACTCTGTGGTAGGATAGCACTGGTCCCGGACGGTACTATCCTACAGCAGAGTTAATTAGTTTACTGTACCCTATTATGGGTGCATGTGTAGATGTGATGCTTTACTGTGGAGCTAATTAGTCTAGTCCTCTGTAAAATGCACATGTAGATACATGCTGTGACAACAACTCAGAATTAATTACAGTCTGTCAGTGAGTATCACCCCAGATCAGGGGTCAGCAATGTTTTTGGGCAGAATGCCAAGAACACCCTCAACCTTGACTTGTAAGATGTTGGCATGCCAGGCGAGGATGTTAGGGGGCATTGTGAGGGACCTGATCATTGTTGTGGCTTCCCAGTCCTGCCTCCTTCTCCTCCATCTGCCCTGAGACGTGTGCACCCACCTCCAGCAATGAGCCAGGCCGGGGCTCCACAGACCCTGGTGTAGCCACTTGCAGCCCCTGCCTGTCTGCCACAGCCAGCCTGGTTAGGGCCGTGCCACCTGCCACAGAGCCCAGGTTGCTCACAGCAGGTGGTGGGTTTAGTAGTAAGGTTTAACTCTCTTACTAAAGAGTCGTGTCATCCACAGGAAGGGGTCGGTCAACCATTTTGGTTCAGGGGTTAGTTGTTACAATAAAGGCTTACTAAAAACAAGAAGTCTCCCTGCCTCTTCCTAAGATCCAGACTAACACCTGGTGGCAGCAATGGCGAATCCTGCCACCAGCAGGAAATCAAACAGGTGATTCCCAACCAATGGATCTGACTCTAGCAGCAGCTGAGTCCAGTGCAGAGCAGAGCTGGGTGCCTCTACCTCCAGCAGAGCTCAGTACAGAGCTGAGGCTGGCTACAGAGACCATGCAGGCACGCAACATTAATCACTTCAGGGAAGAGTCGGGCCTGGACAAAACAGCCAGAAGCTACCAAGTGGGTACTCTTATCTACTGTATGAGAGATTAGGTGGATGAAATTCTGCTGTCAGTGCCTCTTACAGATGCAGAGAAAAAGCAATATGCTGCAGTGATGGAAGCATTAACTTATAATTTTCTGAGCAAAAAAAATACGGTTTATGAATGAGCTAGATTCAGCCTTCATAAACAGGAGCCTTCAGAATCTGTAGACAGATTAATCACATCTTTGTATACAATGACCAAATCCTGCCAATAAGAAGGAGCTCATTAGTTGTGGGGTTTCACAATACAGAGCTCTCACAGAGATTTCATCTGGACTCTGATTTAACACTCCAGAAGGCTATCGCACAGGCTTACCAAACAGAGCTAGTTAATTCATAGATTCATAGATGCTAGGGTCATAGTTTCATAGTTGGTAGAGTCAGAAGGGACCTGAGCAGGTCATCAAGTCCGACCCCCTGCCATGGGCAGGAAAGAGTCCTGGGTTCAAATTACCCTGGCTAGGCAATTACTTAGCCTCCTTTTGAAGACCCCCAGGGTAAGTCTGAGCACCACTTCCCTTGGAAGTTGGTTCCAGATCCTAGCCGCCCTGACTGTGAAGTAGTGCTTCCTGATGTCTAGCCTGAACCTACTCTCAGTCAACTTGTAGCCGTTATTCCTAGTTACTCCTGGTAGTGCTTGGGGGAACAGGGTCTCTCCCATTCCTCGCTGGTCCCCCTTGGTCAGAAGGAACCTCACCAATCATTGAGTCCAACCTGCTGCCTGGGCAAGAAAGAGCGCTGGGATCAGATGGTGCCAGCTGGATGTCTGTCCAACCTTCTCTTAAAGACCCCAAGGTAGGGGAGAGCAACACCTCCCTTGGAAGCCCATTCCAAATTTTGGCCACACTGACCGAGAAGAAGTTTTTCCTGATATCCAACCTAAATCTGCTCTCTCTTAGTTTGTGACCATTGTTCCTTGTTACCCCAAGAGGTGCCCTGGTGAACACAGCATCTCCAATTCCTTGCTGCATGCCCCTAATAAATTTGTAGGGAGCCACAAGATCACCTCTCAGACTTCTCTTGTGGAGGCTGAAGAGATTCAGTTCCCTTAGTCTCTCCTCATAGGGCTTAGCCTGCAAACCCTTAACCATACAAGTGGCCCTTCTCTGGACCCTCTCAAGGTTGTTCACATCCTTCTTAAAGTACAGCACCCAAAACTGGACGCAGTACTCCAACTGCGGTCTGACCAACGGCTCATAGAGGGGAAGTATCACCTCCTTGGATCTATTTATCATGCATCTGCTAATGCATGATAAAGTGCAGTTAGCTTTGCTGATGATTTTGTCACGCTGATGACTCATATTCATCTTGGAATCTGCTATGACTCTGAGATCCCTTTCTGCTTCTGTGCTGCTGAGAGGGTCACTTCCCAGCCAGTAGGTGTGCTGGATATTTTTATGCACTAGGTGCAGCACTCTGCATTTGTCCTTGTTGAACTGCATCCTATTGTGTTCTGCTCACTTTACCAACCTGTCCAGGTCTGCCTGCAATCATTCCCTACCCTCTGGTGTGTTCACTTCACCCCCACAATTTAGTATCATCCACAAATTTGGACAATGTACACTTCATGCCCCCATCCAAGTCACTGATGAAGACATTGAAGCAGGGGAGATGCGTAGTGGGTGCACGCGCATGCACATGCACCCCCCAAGTGTGGCAGTGCACCCCCTTCAAAAAGGCACCACTGACTCTGTTGGCAGTGCCTGCGTGTGGTCTGCTGGCCTCTGCTGATGCTGCCAGTGGTGACTGTGGGTGGTCACCGACCCTTGGTCAGCACTTGCCACCCCCCACCCACTGCCAACAGCACTGGCAGTGTCTGCAGGAGCTCCCACCATTCCTGCCATTGCTGCTGTGCTCCTGCCACCACTGTGCCCCCCAGCCACCAGGGACATGAGTCATTCATGCATTGAAGAGTACAGGTCCAAGGACTGAGCCCCGTGGGACCCCACTGCTCACATTCTTTCAGGTTGATACTGACCTGTCCACCACCACTCTCTGTGAGCAGCCCCCCAAACCAATTTGCCACCCACCAGAGCCCCTTAATTTATTTATGAGAATGGGATGAGATACCCATCAGGAGTAATTCTCAGTCCTATCAAACATTAATTAATATGGATGCAATGCACACTGTAAAAAACTACAAACAAATACAAATAGTATTGACAGGCACAACAAATACAGGGAGTGGTCCCATCAGTGCCCACAGTGGCAAACAAGCGGGGGAAGGAGACCAGTGCCACAGGTGTGGATAAACTCCAGGACATGGATGTGCTCAGTGTCCTGCTATGGAAGTGATATGTCAGCAATGTAAAAAGAAAGGTCGCTATGCTTCAGTTTGTCGCTCCACCATTGGAATCTGTGAAATCACAGAACAGGATGCAGGGGATTGCACAGTACTTTTAGATGAAATTACAGAGTCTTCATCAGATCCAGGAGTCTGGATGACAGAAATTGAGCTCAATGGACAGCCAATGCCATTTAAAATAGATACAAGAGCAACAGTCTCGGCTATCCCTGATTCTTACTACAGCCCACACAAGGATGGGATTCTCCTTACCCCTACTAAATAGCTACAGGGACCAGGCAACAATACCCTCAAAGTACTGGGATTCTTTAATGCAAATATAAAGCAGGGCCTGGAGTCAAGGGTAAATATTTCTGTAGAGAAAACCTGTGAACTACTTGAGCAAAAAAATGCACCTAGTGGTTTGCATTTTGGTTACTATTTGAGGTGCCAGTGAAGCCAAAACTAAGGAAGAGGTTACTGGTAGATTGACCCAGTTTGCATAGATTCTGCTCAGAGCAAAATTCAAATTCACTTTACATTCACTCAACAAACCTAGTAGTTGAGTTATACCGAATATGACTGACATACACAACTAAAGAAATGAATATCAGTGAACAGGCGCAGGAAACTGGGCAGTTTGCAAGGAATTCACTGGGAACAAGAGGAGGAAGGGGAAGGGGGAAGAAAATAAGAAGAGGAAGAAGAGTCAGGCACCAGATCCTGCTCTGGGAAGGTAAGTGAGCCAGGGCTCTCTGTTTGGCTTGCTGAATGTTTGTTTGGTGGGCTGTGTGGTTGGGGAAATGCTCTGAGCAGCTGGGAGAGTTGCTAGCTAAGTGATTGCTGCCTATGGCTGACAAAAGCCCTAACAAAGGGGTAGAGTCAGTCCAGGTCCAGAAGGGTATAAAAGGAGATTTCCTGAGCAAACAAGGAGGTTTGCAGATCAGTTTGTCACCCCACCCATCTTTGTAGGACAGCCTTTAAGGTAAGCTCTCTCTTTAATTAAGAGTAACTAACCTATATCAATTTAGTGTATGTAGCTAAAACTTGGCAGGTTAGACCAATACTTAAGCTCCTTGTTTCACTGGAGTCCAGAGCAAGAGGGAGTTCGCTTGGGAATTTGCTTGGAAGCTCTCACCTTTCTTCACTGTCACATTGGTGAGAGGAAGCAGGTTAGCAGGGAAAAGGAAACCTTTCAGCACCAAGAAGCAGCAGACAGGCCAGCTTACAGGGAGTTTGCTAGAGAAGGTCTGCTTGGCAGGAGAGACAGAAAGAGAGAAGCAGCAGATTAAGAGACCCAGGGAAGCAGCTGGAGGCCATTGCAATGCCAGAGCCACTGCCACTGCCATTTCCTCTTCTGTTTGCCCCTGTGAGATGTCTATCCAGGCAGAACGACTCATTGTAGAGGCTTCCACCTAGGTCCTGGTTTGGCACTGTGGAGACTGCTGCTTGCAGGTTCCTTCCAGTGACAACCGGAGGGGGGATTGCCTGCAATGTGAATGGGGCCTCCTGGTGGTGTCCCTCAGGGAACAGGCAAGAGCTACAGGAGGAGGTGGTGAGGCACTAAAACATCATCTACCATGAGGACTTTATTTATTCCACGATGGAGAAGACCTCTTGAACTGTGGAGGAAGGATTGCCAGAAGCAGTGCTAAGGAAGGAAGAAAACCTGGACTTCCAGGAAGGTGAAAGCTGGAAGCCTGTGACCTCTATCAGCAAGCAGAAGTCTTCATCCCCACCTGCAGTGGTTGGCCTGGAGAACAGATATGGAGCCCTAGCAATAGAGGAGGAGGAGGAGGAGCACATTCCATTGGTGGAAGAGGCCAGGCCAGGCCTCCACAAAGTTGGGAGGATAGAGAGCACCACTACCAAAAGGAAGCAATGGGTGGTGGTGGTTGGAGACTCCCTTCTGCAGGGGATGGAGGCATCCACTTGCGGGCCTGACCTGTTGTCTCAGGAGGTCTGCTGCTTCCCAGAACCCAGATGTCACAGAAGGATTACTGAGACTCATCTGGCCCTCTGACTACTACCTCACGCTGCTCATTCATGTGGGCACCAATGATAGTGCCAAGGGTGATTGAGCAGATCAAAAGTGACTGCAGGGCTCTGGGTTCAAAGGAACAGGTGCTCAGGTGATCTTCCCTTTGATCCTTCTAGTCCTGGGCAGAAGTGGACACACCCTGCAAATCAGTGCATAGCTGCTGCACAGACGGTGTCACCAGCAGGCCTTTGGATTCTTCAACCATTGGGATGTTGTTCCAAGAAGAATTGCTAGGAAGAGACAAGATCCACCTGATGAAGGGAGGGAAGAGCATCTTCACAGACAGGCTTACTAACCTAGGAAGGAGGGTTTTAAGGTAGGTTCACTGGGTTTGGGGGATAGAGAACAAAGCTCTGAGGTACATGGAAAAATGGGTGACCTGGAAGAAGCAGAAGCAGGAGGGGGCAACAGGGAAGGTCTTCTCATTCTTCCTGAGAAAGTAGGACAATTGGCCCTCAGGCTCCATATGTGAACACATGGAGCCTGGGAAACAAGGAATAACTGGAAGTCCTCACATAGTATGGAACTATAACATGACTGAAATAGCAGACACGTGGTAGGGTAACTCACATGGACTGGAGTACAGCCATGCATGGGTACAAACTGGTCAGAAAGAACAGGCAAAGGAGAAGAAGAGCAGGGGTTGATTGTTATGAGGTATATGATTGCTCAGAGCTCTAGTATGAAACTGGATATAGGCCTGTTGAAAGTCTCTGGGTTAGGGTCTGCTATAGACCACCAGACCAGGAGGATGAGGCTTTCTTCAAACAGCTAGCAGAAGTTTCCTGATCACAGGCCCTGGTTCTCTGGGGGACTTCAATCATCCTGACATTTCCTGAGATGGCAATACAGCAGTGCATCCAGAAAGTTTTTGGAGACTACTGGGCAGAACTTTCTTGTGCAAGAGCTGGAGCAGCCAGCTAGGGACTGTGCTCTTTTGGATCTGCTGCTCAACAAACAAGGAAGAATTAGTGGGGAATGTAGAAATGGATGGCAACTTGAGCAGCAGCGACCATGAGGTGATTGAACTGAGGATCCTGAGGAAATGAAGGAAGGAGAGTAAGGATCTGGTAAGCAGAGTAAGGACCTTGGACTTCAGAAAAGCCACCTTAAACTGGCTGAGGGAACCAAGGCCCATCTGAGGGAGAAGGGAATCCAAGAAAGTATGTTAAAGAAACCTTGCTGAGGGCACAGGAATGAACCATTACGATACACAGGAAGACTAGCAAGTATAGCAGAAGACCTGGTTGGCTTAGCAGAGAAGTCTTCAATGAACTAACGCACAAAAATGAACTAACTTACAAGAAGTGGAAAGTTGGATAAATGACTAGGGAGGAGTATATGAGTGTTGCTCAGGCATGCAGGGGTGAAACCAGGATGGCCAAAGTGCTATTGGAGCTTCAGCTAGCACAGGACATGAAGGGTAACAAGAAGGGTTTCTACAAGCATGTTAGCAACAAGAGGAAGATCAGGGTCCATTACTGAATGGGGGAGGCAACCTTGTGACAGATAACATGGAAAAGGC
The DNA here is from genome assembly GCF_001723895.1 of Crocodylus porosus. Lineage (NCBI taxonomy): Eukaryota > Metazoa > Chordata > Crocodylia > Crocodylidae > Crocodylus > Crocodylus porosus. The sequence goes on from NW_017728916.1 coordinate 4,153,804, forward strand.
TGAAGTATCACTGCCATTTTTACCTCATTCTTCTCAGGCAAGGTCTGCTCCAAGACTACTGCACCTGGCAGCACAGTTTGGGGAGAGGCTGAGCAGCCAATAGTGGTGAAAAAACAGGGTAGAGACTATTTAGAAAAGCTGGATGAGTACAAGTCCATGAGGTCAGATGCAATGCACCTGAGGGAGTTGGTTGATGCGACTGCCGAACCATTAGCCACTACCTTTGAAAACTCACGGAGATTGGGATAGGTCCCAGATGCTTGGAAAAATGCAAATGTAGTGCCCATATTTAAGAAAGGGAAGAAAAATCTGGGGAACTACAGAGCTGCCAGCCTCACCTCAGTCCCTGGAAAGATCATGGAGCTGGTCCTCAAGGAATCCATTTCTAAGCACTTGGAGGAGAAGATGATTAGGAATAGCTAGGATTTAGAGAGACCTACACACTGAAAGAAAAGAAATCTCATGAGAGTCAATAAGGACAATTACAAAGCCCTGCACTTCGGGCAGAACAATCTTATGCACCAGTACAAGCTTGGGACTGACTGGTTAAGCACCAGTTTTGCAGAAAATAATCTACGAGTTACAGTGGACAATAAGCCGAATATGAGCCAACAGTGTGCCCTTGTTGCACAGAAGGCTAATGGACTGTATTAGTAGAAGCATTGCCAGCAGATCAAGGGAAGTGTTATTCCCCTTTATTCAGGATTGGTGAGGCCACATCTGGAGGACTGTGTCCAGTTTTGGGTCCCCCACTACAGAAATCATATAGACAAATTGGAGAGACTCCATCAGAGGGCAGCAAAAATGGTGAGGGGCTTGGGGCACAGGACTAATGAGAAGAGGCTGAGGGAACTGGGCTTATTTAGTTTGGAGAAGAGAAGACTGATGCGGGATTTAATAGCATCATTCAACTACTTGAAGGGTGGTTCCAAAGAGGATGGAGCTTGACTGTTTTCATGGGAGGAAGGTGACAGAGCAAGGAGCAATGGTCTCAAGTTGTATAGGGGGAGTTTAGGTTAGATATTAGGAAGAACTTTCTCATTAGGAGGGTAGCAAAGCACTGGGACAGGTTACCTAGAGAGATTGTAGAATCTTTATTGGAGGTTTTTATGACCTGGCTAAACAAAGCCTTGACTGGGATGATATAGTTAGGAACGGTCCAGTTTTGAGCAAGAGGTTGGACTAGGAAACTACCTGAGGTTCCTTCCAACCTTAATTTTCTATAACTCTACGATTCTGTGATAATGCTGGTTACACAGAACAGCAAACCACAAGCAAAACAGGATATGGTTTTATTAGGAGAGGCCTTTTTGAAATGTGCTGAACTAAATACAAGCCATCCTTTCTTATAAACTAGATTCATTTAAAAGAAATGGAAGCACAGAGTCAGTGTTTTTGTTAGCACCTATTTCCTTTCATCAGGAAGGCAAATCACATACTGATGGTAAAATAAGCACCAGAGTTCTGTTCAAACCAAAATTCAATAGTCTTATAAATAAAACCTAGGTCATAAACTCATTCCCCTTCCTGTGTACATATCAGATATTATAGAGCTCTTAGGTGCTTATTTGCTTCTTTTCTATTGCTTTTATTTCTGTGGCCTGATTTCAACCCTGTGATCAAATTTCCAGATAGTCCTAAAAGCTATGAAATGCATAAAGACAGAGCTAAGTTGCAAAGTGTCCTGCACGGGTGGGAAAAGTAGGGACTATAGGCACCAAGGGAAAATCTTTTATTAGTAAATATAAGTTCTTCATCAAGTAAGTGAGAGAGTGAGGAGTGGGGTGGGGAGGGGAACCATTTACCACACAGGTGCCTCTGAGCAAATTTATTTTTATATTTTCCATTTAGTTCAGTCATTTTCAGAGGTAACCTACATTGAAATTTTGACAGGGCTGTCCCAAGAACATGGTATATGAAGGATGTGATAGCCATGAAAGGACCTTCTTGCTTAAAAGACTGTTCACATGCATTTTGGGGTTATAAACGGTTAGTGGCCTAAGCCAAGATTGTATTTAGTGCCATGTAGTTATTTTAATAGGTATTAGGACTTGCAGCATTACCAAGCTTGGATCTCAGATAGTTTTTCATCACTGGAGAGGGAAAAAAAATAAACAAAAAGAAACTTTTAAATGAAAGATGGGACCAATGCAAACACAATCTGACTGAAAAAGCCCAGCTTAGATCCTTGTACGTGGTCATTCCACGGAAAGAGCCCAAGGGGCAGATTTCATTACACACATGGGAATTCTGGGAAACTGGCTGTGCTTTTACTTAGCATCCTTCATAAAGTGCTCAGTGCACTTTAAAGAAGAATACACAAAAGTAACAAAACCCACTTAAAGCAGCAATAAAATTAAATCCCCCCTGAGTTTTAATTTTAAAAGCAGTAACAGATTAAGCTATCCAAATGCTAAGAGGAGACAATTTCATAGCCAAGATACCACAGTGCTAAAAGCTCTGGCTCCCTTAGTCCCAAGACTAATTAGGGCAATTAAGAAATCTACAAACTTCAAAGAATGACTCAAAGCATTAAATGGCAAGAGTTTTAGATAATAATGCAGACCACTAGTATTAAAGTACCTCATATGTGCATTAAGCAGTGATCTAACAGGCAGTGTGCTGCATATAATGGAAATGATCAATAAAAACAATATCATCTACATATTTTACAACACAGAGCTTGTAATCACCACAAATAGGGACCCTTCCCATGAAATATAGAAATGTCAAGTAGACAGTTTTGCCTGGGATTTAGATTAGCACACTGGGAGTGACAAAGACAAATTTTGTCACTAACTCACTGAGTGACTTTTTATGTCACTTTCCATGCCACATATCTTAAGGATAGTAATGTCCTCTATAAAGCAGTTTCATCATATTGGAGGTAAGGATTTTATATCATTCACTAATTTTTAAAAATAACGCCTTCCAGTTACCTAAAGTATTAACCAAAGAATTGATATCACATCCACTGAGTGGCAGTGAAAACCAAATATCTTATGTGGCAGATTGTTTACTTCTACCTGGATACATGTCAATGTTTCTTTCTACCTGGATATCTTTCAGTGTTTTATCTATTAATAGAGTCAGCATTAATAATACATGGACAGTTTCTGCAACTTGAGTTTTTCTTTGCTTAGAGACTAGGATCAGTAAAATCATAGGCACTACCCTATGGAGTAAAGTATAATGTAATGCAAAAAAAGCTGTAATTCTGGCACTAACTGAATTATCAGCAAAGCAGCTTCACTAAATAACAATATTTAGAACCTGTTGCAATGACTTCCACTATATCCAAATTCAGCTTGGGCACATGATGCGCCATCCTACAAGGATGTCTCATAAGGGTCTACTTAGCACAGGGGTGGGCAAGATGTGGCCTGCTAGGCCATTCTATCCGGCCTGCAGGGCCCCTAAAAATGTTTAGAAAATTAATATTTATCTGTCCCTGGCTGCCTGTCATATGGCCCTTGATGGCTTGCCAAAACTCAGTAAGTGGCCCCCTGCTTGAAATAATTGCCCGCCCATGGCTTAGTATAAGGCTGCTCTAGAGTCTAGAACAAGTGATCAAGTGGATCTGTCAGGGTATCAGACAGAAGAACAAACTAAACCACACACATTTTTATCTGGATACTAGAGCATGGGTAGAGATACTAGAAAAGCAGCGGTTCTAAAATAGATTCCTGTGGTCATCCACACAGAGGGGAAACAGATAATATCCAAAGCACCATAAGAAACCAGCACTGACTAATGTGAAGGATGCACCTGAAACTTTCAGAAATACTGTAAGTCAGTCCAGCACATACCTGCTATAAGAATAGCAATAAAAGATGTTTCAACAGTTTTAGACTTACTGTTCTTACTCTAGGGTGTGTGTGTGGGGGGGGAGGGGGAGGCGGTGAACATGGGGGCAGAGCAGAGCCTTTCTGCAGTTCAGAGGCACAAATTTGGGCCTAGCTCTAGATTCATGTTGAAGATTGCTCCCAGTCAATCCAGCTATAAATGGGTACCCCAGTCAGTCAAGCCAGAGAGTTAAGGGCCAGTAGCCATGATGCTCTCTACATTGCTTCTTTGTGTACTGTTGGCTACAGAAACTGGTGTGCCTTAGGCCCCACAGCTCAGCAAGCTATTTGACTCAGCTAGACCTCTGACTTTGACTTCATTATCCTCCACCAGCAAACCTGAGGATGCTAGGCTAGGACACATCAGCAGTCTAACACTTTCTGCAGATTACATTTCCCATTTAAAATGTGAGGGCAAGTGTCTATACCATGTCCTCAGACGTGCCACAACAGGGTGGTCCCAAGTATGCCCCACTCACACCCTTCAAACCTAGAAATGCAGTGATGAAGCTGCTCCAGGGTCCTTCCCAATGGTTGCTCTCAAGCATACTGAACAGTGAAGTCTCAAGAGTGACAATGGTGGGACAGAGCAGTTTTGACAGTCCATTTCCAGGTTTGGTGCTTGCCAGGGGGAGCCAGTAAGTGGGGCTTGGTCAAGAGAATCCCTGTCAGGACACACTGGGAACACACTATAGAGGGACTTAAATGTTCACTGACAAGTGATATTTTCCATCTCTTTACAGTATTGCTAAGTTGATTCTTTGTCTACCCAATTGGAATAACATTTTGGGAACATGTGGCAGGCATTAACCTCTCAATAATTTCAGTGACATAAAGCATGTTGCCTAAAGAAGGAAATCAACATTCACTGTCCTTTTTGTGCACTCTGTAGTTAGACAAGTAAAGCTGAGCTAGTTGGAAAGGTAAAAGGCCTCCATGTCAGATCTCTGTTCATAGATTTCATAGACACTAGGGCTGGAAGGGACCCTGAAGGGTCATTGAGTCCAGCCCCCTGTCCCAGGGGCAGGAAGTCAGCAGGGATCATAGGATCCCAGCAGGATAACCATCCAAACATGTCTTGAAGTTCAATGTGGGTGCTTGAACTGCCTCCGGCAGCAGTTTATTCCAAATCTTGGGGGCTTGGACAGTAAAGAAGCTCTTCCTTATGTCCAGCCTGAATTGGTCATGGTGGAGTTTGTGACCGTTCGATTTTGTCATTCCTTGGGGCGCTCTGGTGAACAAATGTTCCCCCAGATCCTGGTGAACACCCCTGATAAACTTATAGGTGGCCACCAGATCACCCCTGACTGAGCCTGCGCTTTTCCAGGCTGAAGAGTCCCGTGGCTCTCAGCCTCTCATCATAAGGTCTGTTTTCCTGATGTCTGATCATGCGCGTGGCTCTCCTCTGCACTCTCTCAAGCTTCTCCACTTCCTTTTTCAATTGTGGAGCTCAAAACTGGACGCAGTACTCCAGCTACGGCCTTACCAAGGCCGAGTACAAGGGGAGAATGATGTCCCAGGATTTGCTTGAGAAGCAAATGGATGCAAGCCAGCATTTTGCTCTCTTTGTTAGCCACAGCATCACATTGTAGGCTCATGTTCATCTTGTGGTCGATGATGACCCCCAAGTCCCTTTCATCTGTAGCGCTAACCAGCGTAGCGCTGCTGAGCCTATAAACATGCTGCGGGTTTTTCTTCACAAGGTGGAGAACCTTGCATTTTTGGTGTTAAACACCATCAGGTTCACATCCACCCATTTCATGAGCCTGTCAAGGTCAGCCTGGTTCCTTTCAGTGTCATGCCTCCTTACACCAGGAAGAGACTGTTGGTTGTGGCTGCCTCCAGGCAGTGACGAAGCAAACCAAAGTCTTTGATGCTTTTGACAAACCATGCAGATGTCAGCCTGAAACCGTTTTCACGCTTCCTCAGAACTACAGTAATGGGAAACTGTAGGATAAGCCTGAGCACAAAACCAGCAAGAACTGGTAGTGTGTGGGCAGGAAGGAGATTAAGGAGTCTCAAATCACTAGCCAGTATGTTGACGGGTACAGGAAATGGAGTGAGGGGGTGCAGAATAGAGAGAGACTGGGATGCCTGTATGCCATCCAGTGCTTAGCACAGATCCACTAAACACTACTGCAAAACAAATAGCACAGCTCCCTTCCATTTCCTGCTCCTATGCATCAGATAACAGCAGCAGAAGAGGATGCCTGCTGGGTGGGCATCATGAGTTCAGAACAGTGCCATTGCCATCTTGCACATTTGGCTAATCATGCTGACATCATGCATCACTAGCCTCATTTGAACTTTTGATGCTAATTCAAATCACCAAGGGAATGGCAAAAGATTTTAATCAACATCTGAAGCTAAAAAAGTCTTTCAACAGAACTGTTAACACCCCAAATCAATCTACTATCTTACTCTCAAAAGGAATATCTGAATGAAGTTATGCTGTTCTTCACTGCCATGTAGCCCTATGTTATTCACCTTTCATCCAATTCAAATGGTATCACCCACCTAAATTTACCTTTGCTTCCTAAAAGTTGCAAAATATACTTAAATAGAAAAGCATTCAGTATTTTTAAAATAACGTATTATAAAAATAGATAACGAAGGTTGTATAATCTAATTTCAAGCAAGAATTTTTGTGGGTGATCACACAGTCAGTGTGGTAGAGACAATATTTTTATTAGCCCAACTAGACAGTTGCAAACAATTTTTTTCTTTATTTGCAAGCTTTCGGGTACACACACCCTTCCTCAGGCATAGAGATTGTAAAATTTCTCCCTGGTAAAAATTAAAATCATATTGTACAGGAGACCTGGCGGGTGGTATAAATCAACCTGGCTGGAAAAGTTCATTTTATGCAAATTAGGCTTGGATAAAGGTTGGAGCAGTCTGTCTATCTCAAAGGTGTCTGATGGCAAGCAGGATGTTGAATTATGCTTCATCTTGTTAAAATGTTTCATATTTCACAGGAGGATTGGTGATGGAGAGGTTCTCCTGGGCAAGGAATTTCTGTTGTGTTGAGGTTGTGCTGCAAGTATGCGTATTTGGCTTGAAATGAAAGGTTGGAGCAGCTGTGTTAGCTTCCAAGTCTGAAGGTGTTGAATTTTACTTCCTTCATGTAAAATTATGAAGTTTTAATTTCAAAGCCTGTGGGTGATCAAAAAATCTCCTGGATTGTCACAGTAACACCACCACATCAGCTCTATCAAAACATGTATAATCTAATATTTTCAATATTGGACTATGAACATTTATTTTCCCATGTGAGTACATTTTGCAGATTTTAGGAGATCGGAATGGAGACAGAGTCAGGCATTCTTGTTAAATATGAAAAACTTAAGATCTCCTCCACAATCAAACTTGGGTTTGTTAAAGCTGCCCCTCCCCCCACATTTCCCTGTCTACAACGCCCATATCAAATCTAGTGCCTAAAATGCTTCCCTTCTACACATTGCTCATTTTTAGCTGCTATCTTAGCAATAGATAACATTATTAAAGTCCCCCTTTACTACTCAGGAGGTCTATTGATTATATTTTCTTTCTACTATAGTTTAATGTATAGGGATACAAGATCTAGGTATAAACTGAAACCACAATACAGTTAAATCAATAAAACTTAAGGGGTACATTCTTAGTAAGCACACCCTTGTTCAAAGTAAACAGTGTACTTACTGTGAAGTGAGAGCAAGCGAGAGAGTGAGTGTGTGTGTGGTGAAAGGGGAGCTGTGATAGCTAACTGAATTCAGCTGAACTTCCCTTGCAGGCACGGCACGCGCCCCCGGAGGCTTGGGGCGGCACAACGGTGGCGGTAAGCAGCAAAGCTCCAGCAGATGCCACCACAGTTAGGGGGTGCACATGCACCCCCTATGCGTCGCCCTTGTTCCCTTGGGTTTAACAATTTATCTGTGTAGATCCCTTTCCAGTATCAGGGCCCTTTAATTATGTTTTGGGTTACAAATGAGTACTAGTTGGGCAGGAAGTGTGAACAAAGGAAGAAACTGCTGCTAAAACAAAACCTCCTAATAGGAAGTGGTACTGTTATTTACATGGTGTAAAAGGATTGTATCATTGTAAGTGTTATAGCTAGTAGATCTGAAGCAAGACTTGCTCAAGACACATTTGGATTCTTGTCTTGCTGGGCTCCTATGATCCCTGCTGACTTCCTGCCCCTGGGGCGGGGAGCTGGACTCAATGATCCTTCGGGGTCCCTTCCAGCCCAAATGTCTATGAAGTCTATGAATTTGGCAAGCAAACTTTTATCTTATAATCTTTGAAGTATGGATACTAAATGGATGACTCCCCTGCCACTTTATTACTGGCTAACATAATACTATGTAGATAGATAGTTGCTTGTATACTCAAAGAAATAAGCAACTAATAGATTATTCATGTCCAACATCGCCCCCTGGTGTTATGAACAGAACTGAGCAAAATGTGCAATTTACATCTTATGGCCTATTCAGACATTTCAACATTTTTTTGCCCCAAAACTAAAGAAAAAGAAGAACGTTGAAGCTTCAGCTTTCTTGCATAACAGAAATTCGGAAGAAAAACTGGGTCACAGGTGTCAAAATATGTGTTTTGATAAAGTAATAAGGTTGGGATGTTTTTGTAACCATGATGGTCCAGGAAATGTATGAGGTGGGTATTATCTTTATTGGACCATATATCTAGTCAGGAAAGCTGTTGGATAAACTTTTGGGCATTGATTGTCCTTCCTGAAGTTTAATGTTTTCATAAAAAAATATAATTTAGACATCTTTCATTTTAGTTTGTTAAAGTGACCCAAAACACTTTGTTTGGAGTCTATTAATATTCAACTGCATTTTCCTGCTGTAGTGCATTGCATCATGGCAACTGTAGTTGAGGAGCCTAATGTCTCTATTTCCCCCCTGTAGGCCAGATTATTCCTTCCCTAAGACATGTCAGTGATGCCACCTTGGGAGTCTAACACACAAGGCTTGGTTTAAAGGAACATCTACCTGCATTGTAGGAAATGTGATCCCTCCGGGGATCTGGAGTCATTATAAAGAATGGGTTTGTGGACTGCAACTTCCCTAAGCTGATTTGCTAAGAGGGAAATGTATTTTAGTATTTTATTAAATAATACTAACAACAAATTCTGGGTCATTAAAATAAAACAAAATCTTATTCAGGCTGACCCCAAGATGAAGTTTATAAACACAGATATAAACAAATAAACTCTTATTTGCATGTTTATCTATTAAACATTTATTAAAATGATTTGCTGTTTGATGAATCCAGGGAAGTTTCATAAATGATACTTTAGCTCTGGCTGCAAGGCGTGTACTTCTATTCTCTGCAAAATTGCCTTTTAATTATGTGAAAAGAATGACTAATATCAAACATAAAAACTAACTTGTTTTATAATCTTTTGTGTGAATTTTTGTTGCTCCAAATGCATGAAGTTTAAATCCAAAGTCAGAGCTGATTACCTGGTAAAATCTCGACTATGTTTTCTCCTGCACATGCCTGAGAAAGCAAGTAGGAAGGACGACTAAGAGGCGATTTAACAGTATTTTTCAACTACCTGAAAACTGGTTGCAAAGAGTTCTCAGTGTTGGCAGATGACAGAACAAGGAGCAATGGTTTCAAGTTGCAGCAAGGGAGTTTTAGATTGGATATTAGGAAAAACTCTCACTAGGAGGGTGGTAAAATACTGGAAAAGGCTATCCAGGGAGGTTGTGGAATTAAGATGAGGCTAGACAAAGCCTTGGCTGGGGTGATATCACTAGTGAGGTTGAGCAGGGGGGTGGATTAGATGACATCCTGAGATCATTTCCAGCCCCAGTTATCTAAGATTATGATATACACGCAGAATGTGCCTGAATACTGTTAGACATTATAGCAAAATATGCTCAACACTCATCTGAACTTTGCACAACATGACCTCTGGCAACAGAGGTCTAGGAAACAGCAATGGAAAAATGGTCCCACCCCAATTGTGGCAACTTCGAATACCATCACTGTTGTGAGACCAGTTTTGATAATAAAAAGTTGATGAGGGTACCGTATTTGTACCAATCTCTGTCCCCCAGTACATTCGGTAGGGCCCAGTCACTTGCTTAACTGGCATCAGTTTTGTGTACTTGCTTTTTTTTTTATTCACAGATTTCTAGCTTTGTTATAAGGAATGAACTTCATTGTCTCATACACAGAAGGGCCAGAGAAACCCATCTAGTCTTTTATCATATTATTTAACAAAAGCAAATGCACACACACAAGGCACAATGTTTCACAAATATTAGGTCACAGATTGACCACAAAGAAAGGAATAAAAAAGTAGACAAGGAGGACACAGACTGATTGAAAATTCATTTCTGTAAAAAAAAAATTGATTTACAGTTAGGGTGGCCAGAATCTGGAACCAGTTTCCCAGGGAAGTGGTCCTCGCCCCTACCTTGGGCAAATTCAAGAGGAGGTTGGATGAGCACCTGCCTGGGGTCTTGTGAACCCAGCATTCATTCCTGCCTGTGGCAGGGGTCAGGCTAGATGATCCATTCAGGTCCCTCCTGATCCTAGCTACTGTGAAACTATGAAAAAAGAGAAAAATATTTTATAAATGGTAAAAGGTAAGAGATCACTTTGTTTGGTGTCTGTCTATTGACAATGCTATTTCCAATTATGGTTTATCTCAGCAATTCTTGAATCTCTGTGATGATAGTACTTTCGTTATTCCACTAACCCATTATACGCTGGTGAATGCTGTTGCCCTGTGGCCTGTGTGGTTACCCAGCAGGCAGGCCCTTGCTAGATTGTTCCCATTAGGGGGTAAAGTGGTAATGAATCAAGCACTGCTTTAGTGCATAGTGCTTATTTACCCAAACACTTCAGAAGTTTCCCTCATCCCTTCAATGGGTTACACCAAAACCTGCCTCCAGACATGCCCCCATTTGGCATATTTGGTGTCTGGATCTTATTTTTATGACTGCACTATTTCAGCTATAAGCACATCTCTCTATGAGCTTGTGATGACTGTGGAACCTCATTCTCTTCTACATGCACGCTGAAACAAGTACATGAAAAACCATCTCCACTAATCTCTTTCAAGTGCATTCAGGAGACTCATTGGACTTGCCTACTGGAAGATCACGTGGTTTGCTGCTGATTCCTGCTCCTCAGCTCTGTGAGATCAAAGATGAGCATGGATCCCAGTATCCTTAAAGTTCTGAGGGAGTGGACTTGAAATCTAGATTTGGGCCTGAATTCTTAGTAAGGGATAGGATTGGACAGAGCTGGGGAAGCCCTGTTTCTTGACTGTCCATCTCCCTGTCGTAGTTTGATACCAAGGGGCAGATACTGGTCCTGCCTCTACATACTGGAGAGATGATGTCACCATCTCCAAGCCTAATGAAGTCATTGCATTTCAACCAATCCCACAGCCAAAATAGAAGATGTATAGATGATTGGGATCCTATACCTAAAACAGCCTCTTCTAATTCCAGTCCTTCTGCTTACACAGCGTCACTGGCTCAGAATAAAGCACATGCATCATTGGCTTGGCCCTTATTCAGTAATCAATAAGGGAGATGTATAAAACTTTTAGCTTTTGCATCTGAGGCATGCTGCCAGCCAAGTCTTATTATTTACTATTTTATAATTTTAAAAAATTGCCTGTAACCTGAATTTCTAAATTGCCCTAAACGTTCCTAGATCTCTTTCAGAATTTAACCTGCTTTTCTGTCCAGCAATCCATTTACTCCCCAGGATAATGCAGCTAACAGGTGTGAAATGATAAGTGCAGTTAGTCAAATCATATTCCTCTAATGCCAAATTAACAAAGTTACGATTTCATGACCAACATCAACTTCAGCTGGACTATCTCCACAAATGATCCTAATACATGCTTAGATCAAAGTCAGTGCAACTTTGCCTCCCGCCTCCCTGCCCCTCCTCTCATCTCTCCCTTGTCTAGTGGCTCTGATGATTGTCTGCTGAGACCCAAACATGAAATGAAGCTAATTCTGGCCAATACATATTTTTCTTTTGGAAACATTGTGTCAAATCATTAGCTGCTAGGTTTGTGGTGGAAAAAAAAATAAATCACTGAAATAATGGAAACCGAGTGGGGATATTTACCCACACATCCTGTTTAAAAACTTGTTAAAAAACTTCAGGGTACTGGTAACAGCACAGAAATTTCCTTCAGTTCTAAAGAGCAGAAATAGCACTTGGATTGCCAGCAGTAGCATAACTAAAGGGGGTGACTGGAACAGCATCCTTGGGCTTTGCCTTTGCAGGGGCTTGGGAAGGGGTGCACAAATATAGCCATGACCACAGTAGTAGCTAACCTTGCTGGTGCTGCCCCATTCATTGTGGCAGGCCTGGGTTGAGTTGTCCAGCTATGCCTCTGATTGTGATTCCATGAATCAGACTAGTTCTTGTTATGAATTTAAAAACCATCTGCCCTCTGACTCCTCTATCCTTGTTCTTTTCAAGGGCTCCTCTTTTCCCTCAGGCTGGCACAGCTTTAATACAAGCCACTGAAAGAGGTATATGTAGGTAGGCCATAGAAGAAGTCAAAGGTCCACCCAAGTCTATGTGACCCAACAGGCTAGCATGGTTCAGGTATATCCATTTCTGAAGTCCATGGCATGTATCGCAATCCAGGTGACCAGTCTAAGGGCTGTTTTTGGCATACTTCCAGAGCAAGGCTCAAACTCATGTCTTTGAAGCTGTAGACAGAAACTTTTACTGCTTTGCCACCACATCCCTGCATAGGTCTCGAACTTTGCCTTGAAAAGTATCTACCCAGGGCATATTGGTGTCTAGCACAGTGACATGACCAATGACATGTAATCTTTTATGTAGAGTCAGTATCTGGGTATACCATTTAAAAGATGAGGGTTTTGCAATTAAGCATTTGCCCCAGTCAGGCTCCCCAGGATCTCTTTTGATTAATTAACAGAGTAAACCTGAATGGAAAAAAAGAAGGCAGCAAAAAGATAGCAGTTTATTCCAGTCCAGAATCCCATCTGGCCTTATTTTCAGAAACTCTTATTGACCATCTAAGGACAAGCATAGCCATGGGCTGAATCGCATGTTGCTACTGCCAAGAGACAGGCTTGATGGACGAGAGCCTGCCTATTCAGATTAGAAAAAGTGAAGGATTGAAAAGGAGTCCAAGGAGATGACAGGAGAAAAATGAGTTGTTGCTTTGCCAGATGTCTGAAAAGAGTTCAGGGCTAAAGAAGCAGACTAGCGATACGGGGCATTGGCCACTAAAACAGATAACTAGAAAGGGGAGATAAAGGGCTGTGAGGGCAGGGACAGGGAGAGAAGAAGAGAGAAATGGAGAGAACAGGAAGCGAGGGCTGGGAGACGCAGGAGCTGAGGAACCTGGGAAGGAAGGAAGGGGTGGAATCAAGTGGAGAGAGGGCAAAGAAGCGTAAAAGAATGATTATGTTGGGTGTGAAGAAGGGAGGAAAGAGATAACGCAAGGGACATAAAGAAGTGCAAAAGAAACAATGAGGAATTAAGAGGAGACAAAGAAAATTACTGGGGGGGTGGGGTGGGGAAATGAAATTAAGAGTTGGACAAAGATAAAGGAAAAGTTCCACTTAGATTGTAGTACCGCTCACCATCTCCTTGGTAGAAAAGAAGGTTCTGGAAAGAGAGGTTTGCTAAGAGCCATTTAAAAGCATTGTTTTGTCTATAAGACTTAGCACCTAGCTTGGGCCTGGCCTAACCAGTTTACAGCTTTTAGATTGTTCCACTATGCACCTGTAGAGATAACTATGGCCAGAGCGAGGAAAAGCCGCAGCGTTACAAATGACATAGATCTGCACGCCTATCCAGTTTCCCAGGATGTGTCAGTATGCCCTGAATTCACAATTAAAGTAATTATTACCACATCAGCTGTAAATTTGACCCATCAACTGCATGGTTGGAGCACCAGACAACCACCCATATAGAAATCAAGGAAGGGGAAGTGGCTATCAAGTGTAAAGACTGTGCCTATACCTAACTGTAGCTTCTCATTGTTTGAGAGCACGCTACCCACTTGAAAAAGGAAACGTAAAATATGCAGACTGCAAGTTGCTCTCAGATGTTGTTTGGAAGCAGTGACAGCTTTACTACTGGCGTTTCTGAGCTCAGAGGTAGTCTGAAAGCTCGGAGCAATTACACTTTTGTTTTGTATGTCAAATGGAGAGTGGAAACTATTGTATACGGTCAGTAACGTCTTTTTCAGTGTGATTCTCATACCGAAAGCTTTCAGAGTTCAGTAGAAGCCAGGAGAAAATACAAAAGGTAGGATTGTTACTTTTTCCTAGTTCGTTAATTATCTTTGATTTCTTCTTTATATTAGAAATTTAAATTGTATCGTTTTAACAGTATAACCTGGCTTTTATGCAGTATATTCCACTCATGGCAATAACAGGACTGCATGAAAAAAATGTTTTCAGAATGGAAGCTAAAATGGAAAGTTAATAAAAAAGACTTGGAGGTGAATGGCTAAAATTCATGGAGGAGATACAAATCAAACGGAGAATTTGTTTTAGTATTCAAGAAATTAAGACAAAGATAATCCTGCTACATAATAGCAGGAATCTAAGTGTTTTCTCTTCATGTGAAGGGTTCATTTCTACAGATGTACATAAAATGACTTGTATATCCTTGGTGTAGAATAATATAATTTTAGCTGTAAATTTCCAACCATTTACAACTGCTATTTTGTGAACAATAAAGGAGAAACTACATTAAAATGAAGACTAACACTGTAGAGATATCTTTATTGTCACCTTTGTAAGTTTCAAGATTTCTAGAATTTTGTTAATGTGTCAAACAGCACATTTGATTATTTTTTTAGACAGAAAGTATAGATTAACTGATTGCTCTATATTAATAAAGCATCTCAAGTGGCTATTAGACACATCTATTTATCATACCCAAGTATATATAGGTGTATTTATCTAATGACCTTTTATTACTTCATCTTGTACAAGACAATGCTGACTTTAGTACATTAGCTTCCTACTGATTATGTTTTACTTAATTTGGAGAACGTAAGATAGAACTCTCTTTCCATTTCTACTTTTCCTATTATTGCCAGTAAAATGATATTTTTGCTGCCTCTGTCCCTGGAGATATTCCCTTAGGTAATCAGATACCATCATTGTGAGCAACGTATGAAAATGTTGAGAGACTGATTTGTTACAGTGATGTCTGTGACCACATTGTGGTATCTTTAAGCACATGGCAGCAGGCACAATAGAAAGTGCAAACTGAATAGTTTAACAAGAAAGCATGTTGCTTTACTGCTAACCGTAATTCATCTTTAACATCAACTTCTTTAAATGTTACAATGATAGCAAGATATGCTGCTTTGAGTATACATAGCTCATTTATTATTTGTTCTTTTAATCCATGGTAAATGTAAATAAGGGAGGGGGGAAACATTATAGCTCTTCGCATTTTAATTCTTTGTTAAAGCACCACTGACTGAATTAAACTGAGATAGACGATAGACGTGGACTCTCAATATCCCCAAATATATACTTTGAATGTATTAAAACTGAAATTCCACCCCCCGCTACCACTCCACTGACTCAGACTCTTGAACATGCAGTTACTCAGGGTCTGTTTGAACATATAGGGAAAACATCAATGCCACAATTTTTAAAAAAGCTGCAGTACTCTCCAGTGCAGCAACCATTCTGCATTCAAGTATCAAGCATAACAGTAAAAACTGCTGTATGAATCTGCATGAATACACTATTATGCCATTCTCCTTTGTGAGTACTGGACATAGCTAGGCTGCTGCGAGTATTCCAGTTATTGCATCCTCCCCGCCCCCCCCGCCAATGTTTCTCTTCTAAAGCTGGGAATTAGTTTTATTGCAGTGCAAGTTTTGCCTGAACGAAGACTTCAGGCTTAACCTTACAGAGCCAGATTCATATTAGTAAACTGGGTATCCATATGGGACAAAGCTGGGATTTATTCAGGGATCCAAAATAACCCTGTTCTAGCAGCCAAAAAATGGCCCATACTCAACAGGCTCCTTGATTCATTCAGCACTAACATTTCAAACTACAAAGATCCCAAAGTGCCTATTTGTGTATGTAGAGCAGTGACCTTGTCCAGTTATCAGATGCCTAAGCTCGGTTGCAATCCAAAAGGGAAACAAGGCAGCACCCAATACCCTGGTACAACCTGGTGATCAGTTAGGCATGCTTTGAGCACAAATAAATAGAACTGAGTTCAGTACAAAAAAATGCAGCAATTATGGCCATTTTCACTCAGAAATGAATGTGGTGGTGATTGTGCTCCTGCCAGCCATCTTTTGTTTAATAGCCTTGGGGTTACAGCACACACTGTTAGACTAAGGGGATTCATCCTTCACTTCTCCCACAACAAAGCAGAGTGCCCTAACTACCATGCTTCTTTTGTATGGCACCAGATATCAACTTCCAAATCCATCAGCCACTGTCTGGTATTACTCAGTGTGTAGACTGAACAGAAAGGACTGCAGGAATCATGGGGTCAAAAGATGAGCAAGTGAGAATAAGTAGGAATCTGGAGCCCAGAGAGGAAGAAATCCTGATCTGAGCCATACTCCCAGGGTTTTCATAGATTTCATAGACATTAGGGCTGGAAGGGACCTCGGGAGATCATCAGTTATTGCTGTTTTTCATCCAAAGACCACCTCATGTAAAATCTTTGCAGCAGGAACTAAAACCCAGCCCCCACTTTGCAGATGAGTGCCCTAATAACAAGGTGACTGTTAGGCTGCCTCTGGCTTGATCTCCTCCTGGCCCCATCACTGTTGCATTCATTTCTGCCCAGTGGCCCAACTTGAACAGGAGGGACTGAGTGTGCTCCCACACGGCATGGTAGTCAG
Organism: Crocodylus porosus; assembly: GCF_001723895.1. Lineage (NCBI taxonomy): Eukaryota > Metazoa > Chordata > Crocodylia > Crocodylidae > Crocodylus > Crocodylus porosus. Next base: position 4,170,520 of record NW_017728916.1, read on the forward strand.
GGTACTCTGCTGGAAGGGGAAGATGTGGTTCTGACTCCCCTTCAGGCTAAAAACCCAGGTCTCCCAACTTCAAGATGAGCAGACTGACATCTAGGATATATACAAATGATAGATTACTTCCACCTTGGATCACAGTAGTGGCTAGCTTGGAGTTAGGAACCTTCTTGCTGTCATGATGAAACTGGTATATGCTTCTATGCCACTATAAATGTAACAAAGTCACTGCAACTTAAAAATTTCATTAAGGCAGAAGGCAGGGCAGGCTGGCACCTTAAAGTCTTACAGAGAGGCATGAGGCTTCATAGGCTACAGCCTACTTCATCAAATGTTTCATTCAGGATTGAAGGTACAGCAGTTTAGCTCACTTGTATTGCTATAGGATCATGTAAATATAAATCCTAACAGCTGATGAATGCCCCTTGTAAAGAGGTTAAAGTTACATTTGACAATAGTTTAAGGGGGTTGTGGCTGATGGAGTTGAGTTATTCTGGATTAGGATTTGGTGTTTAGTTTGCCAGTCTGCATCTAGTCCCAGGTACGTAATTTAAAGGAGCTCTGATGCTGCAATAGGAGGCACTTAAGGGGACTGTTTAGAGCTTGCTGAGGCTTTGTTTTGGGATATCACAAGCTAGAACTGTGTGAGCATCTCCACAATCTCTACTAGCACATGGCACCCTCTAGTAATTCAGTTATGAGGGGTCAGTTTCTCTTGGACAGAGATTGCCATATATGCTGAAGTCAAGCAGGTTGAGAAATTACTGCAAAATGAGGACAAATCACCATCACTACCAATGACACTTAGGAATCCTGTGCCTAGTCCAAGTAGGCAGGCATAATTCATATGGGTAGGATGGCTGATAGGGGCAGAGAATTCTTCTCTCTGGACTCTGAGCAGATGCAGAGCTGCTTTGTGGAGGTTTCTGCAGTCTAATGCAGAAAGGAGTGCAAAGCCTGGAGTAGTCTCTATGGGAGTTCCACTGAAGATCCATTAAGCCCCCACTCCTACGTACTCCTACACAGAGTACTCCTCAATACTGAACTGCAGAGACCCTGGCCTAGGCATCCCACTTTTCACTCACCAACAGTGCTTTGCAACTGTGATGGTAGTGAGGGTATCTCTGGTCCTCACACTGAAGTGAAATTGGTCAAATCATATTTGTAGAATTGAGTTACTTACACAGCACATTTTTAAAAAATAGTTATTTAAAAAAATTAATTTCCCCATTATCCACAGGTAAAGAATTCCAATGATATATTTCTGGTGTTCCTATTAATCCACATCACTTTCCTAACATAGTTAGTGCACTATGTATAATCTTACACATGCTTCTATATGTGTATATGTATATATATTGTATAGATCTATATATAATTTTACATATACATACATATGTATATACAGATATGTAAGATTATACATAAATCTATACTATACACACACACATATAAATGCAAATTTAATAAGTCAAGCAACATTTTCAAATATAAAGCTGAAAAATATATCATAAAACTGAAATGTGTTGAAAACATCAAAACCAAAATGTTAACTGTTTACATTTTGTTTCTAGTTTTATAGTCATAAGAATTTGATGAATTTGACCCAAATTCTCAAACTGTTTCAGTTGACCTGAATGCGCTTTTTTAGCCATAAAATTATTCTGCCATTTTTCCCAGTTCTCGACAAAAGCAGCAAAACCCCTTCCACAGTTCAATTTCACCACATCCCCCAAAGCTGGATGAGAACTACCATTCAATCCTGACACATTGAGAAGAGTGTCAAATATGGAAAAATGTCAAATACAGATTCATCGATTCCTGTCAGCATCTCGAAATCTCTCTTCTAAGTGCTGCCCCAGCTCAGTGTTGCTTGGTTTGAGGGCACTGACAGTATTATAGTATCAGGAGACATGGCTAATTTCCATGAGACAAAGGTGAATTTTGCATCTTTTGTCCAACATTTTCAGCCAACATTTTTTCTCCCAACTTTTCTATGGCTTTTGCACAGCATCCACTCATTCTATATTATGTCTGTGTATGCCAGCTTGCCACAGGAGGGAGGGGCAACATGCAGCCTACCACAGCATGCTTTTTGAAGCTCATTGGATGTGTATGTTCAGAATTTGCTGTGGCACCCATTTCCATTTACTTGGCAACTAAAATGTAGATCCTCCCTTCACTCATCAAACTGACATGCCTCTGTGAGCAAAAAGTGAGGACGAATGACAGGTTGGGGCCAAGTATAAAGTATGGAAGAATTACTGCTCAGTTGGGAAATCCATAAAGATATTGATGGAAGAATGAGTAAATTTAAGTTTCCATATGTATTTATGCCAGCCTACCACAAGTCTAACCTGCAAGTCGTGACTACTTCCCCAAGATGGAGGTCACTTGCTGTACTGAATTATGTTCCAGATCTACTTCAAAAACATACATACCAGTTGAACAACTTGTTCTACAGCCTACGATGAAACTAAGAAAATAGTGTAACATACCTCCCTTTACGGATATTGAACCCCATCCCTTGAGTTGCTCCAAGTCACATTTGCTTTTGTTTTCTCCTCAAATTTTAATCATATGAATTATTTATTTTACTTTTTCGATCTTAAGGACTTGATTATGTTTCAATAAGGACTCGATCCTGTTTCAACCTCTCCCCTCCCTCCAAATGACAGAACCCCCACTAGCTAGTTGCCCACACAGCAACCCCTGAAACAGGCCCTTGTTAAAGGAATAGCTAAGTATGTGTATTAAAGAAAAACTGTATATCCACAGATAACAGCAAAGTTGTGAAAATATAAAATGCCAGTTTCTCCTGAAATGTGAAAACCTCATCATTGCCATTGCGGCTATTCATTATAATTGGAATGTGGATTGAGATAGAAATAGGAGTTGAGATATATAAAATGAACTCTCTTGACATTCCCCACACTGGTTATTTCACTCCAGGTTCACAAATTGGTGTGTATTAAAAAGCAGACCCATGAATTATTAAGCAAACATCTCTGACTGCTGACACAAATAATTAGCTTATAAGCTAACCATAAAAGCCCCAAACATTCCTGTTTTGTTTCTTCCAGTAAAGTCAAAGTCATCACAGCAAAAGCTAATATAGATTTGGCAATCTGACACACATTTAATGCATATTATGAAACAAAGGCACTGGGTGTATAGATAAAAATTCAGAAAAGGGTTGTGGTGCCCTGAGTTTGAATATAGTATAATATCCTTGATGTGATATAATGACATGAAATATCATCTGTATATTCCAGCAGTAAGACAACACTGGCAACTGGCCTTTCACACACTGTGTCAGTAGTTTTAAATTAAAGTTTTAAATAAAATTAAATGCAACTACAGTGGTTTTAAATTAAAGCAAAATTTGTAGTGTTGATATGACACCTGGCAAGAGCCTGATTGCTGCTCGAAGGTAGCAGCTACTTGACAGGAAACTCCCCAACTGTTCTGAGGACATATTCAGCCTCTACCCCGACAACACAGGCTATGAAATAGAGAAAACCACTTTCTGTTGTAAGACCGCTATTCTCAGTTGACTTTCTTTTTAAAATACAATTACAATAATTAACTGCCCAAGAGTTACCCGTCTGAACTTCTTATTCATACTACAATAAGGCCTAGGTGCCTCCAACAAATATATGAAGAGGCAATCCTTGCCTTGAGCAGCTTACCAAAACTATCCACCTCCCCCTAACTGCAGGTCACCACCCATTCTACCTTGGCCTCAGTTCACAGAATCATAGAATAGGAGGGTTGGCAGGGACCTCAGGAGGTTATCTAGTCCAAGCCCTTGCTCAAGGCAGGATCATTGCTGACTAAGCTATTCCTGTCCAGTGTCTGTGTAACCTGCTCCTAAAAACTTCCAGGGATGGAGATTAGTTGTCTTCATAGGAAAGGGAAGCCCCAGAATACAAATTTCCACTAATTTCTATTTTTTATATTCTATTTTCAGGCTGCAGAAGAGAAGTAGAAAAAGCAGAAGAGCAGTATTGCCCTCAACAGTGACCCTACAACTCCCAACAAAAAGTAAGTCAGCAACAAGCACCCAAATGCTGCCTGGAATATCCTGGTCTCACTCTCCCCATACTTTTTAAAATGCTATTTCAAGTTGATCAACAACATGCTAAGCATGGGGTACAAGAGTTGGGATGAATTTGCTGCTGATATAAAGCAAGATGTTATTTGTGCAACCATAGGATCCATTTTCTTGGGTCAGGATCCATCTGGGATGCTCACTACCCTGGGCTCTGGGAGCAAATGGGAAGCTTGAAAGGGAATTGTGTTTCATGAGATATTTGTAAGGCATAATAATGCCTCTTGCATACTACGTGGTCCAGGTCATGCCTAAAGTCATGGTCTGTCTCGGAGCTGTGTCCTGGTTTCAGTACCTCATCCTGCAGTTTTCTGTCATGTGAAAAGTCATTATGAACTAGATCTCTTTATGTTTTCTCCCTCTGAATGGTACCTTAAGTCCATTAAATCCTGAGTAAGAATTTCAGGATTTAAATCAGGACTAACAGTATGAGTTACAGTGGGACAGATACCTCAGTTAACATAAATCAGCAAGTCTCTACGGAAGTCAGGTATTAATTTATGGAAGCTATTGATTTGATTCAGCCTATATAAGAACCCAATTTGTGCACAAAGAAGTGGTGGGTGTATGTTGGGGGTCCAGATTTGATTCTGGACAAACTCAAAAGATCCATTCTGCCATGCTACATAGAGGGAATAGAGATGACCTGCATAATCAAATAACCTTTCTATATTCTAAGACTATGAGCTAATGGGGTGCAGTTCAGCCCTTCTTGAGTAGATGGAAAAGTGCCTCCCACATTACAGCTACTATTTAAAACAACTGGAAAAAAATAATAGCATATCAAAGACTTTACTAGTCTTGTTTTATTAGATACAAGAGATAAAGATATGTGCAGTGCTTACAAAACTATAGGCAGCTATTACCAAAACATACTGCTGCTTCAACAGAAAAAAACAAAAAAGAAGAAAAGGAAGTATGTATAGATGCAGAATGTTATAGTTAGTTGTATACAGTCTTTGCAACATCATAAACTGAAGAGAAACAAGTACAGAGAATATGAAAAACAAGTTTTCCCCACTTCTGAATCTTATTTGAATACCTTACTGCTTTTAATTGGGTTTCTTTAACTAAAAGGTTTCATATATTTTTAATATTTATAGATGCTGGTGTTTAGAATTTTCCAGGTGCAGTTCATGCTGCTTATATTTTTTACCCTAAGAAAAGTTTTCATTCTTTAGCGATGATGCATAAGCATCTTGTATCTATGCATATAGTGGTGTCTCACTATAGAAAGGATAATTTTAGAAGCACTCAGCATTTTTGTCTTGCTCCAATGCACCCTGGAGATCCCCAGTACTCAGGGAGTTGAATATATTGCAACCTCCGCTCTGTGAAGACGGCCAGGTAAGCAAGCTGATACAATAGAGTAGAGGCATAATTTAAAGTTATCTCTCCTTTTCCCATCCTTGTAGCATTATAGTATACCTTTAGTGATACTGCTTAGCTCCACAACAGCTGTACAAGTGCTGGGGTGTTCTTTACTTAATTTTTACATTGTGCATGTTCATGGGGTAGCAGAATTTAGCCCTTGATGAGTGATGAGAAAGACATTATTTAGTACAATAGCCTGGCCCAAGTGTTATTATGTGTTACTAATGGAATTAAAAAGGAAATATAGCAGGAAAGTAAATACTGAATGAATAATAGTTATGCTTGTACAATAGGACAGAGAGGGAAAACTAGGCTGTTTTAGTCCAGTACTGAATCAGTGTGTTGAAATAGATGGTGGAGTTTTGTTATTCTGTATTTTATTTGTATGGCCAGAATATATGTAGTTGGTATGTGCTGTACTGTATTGTACTACATCTTCAGCCACACATGACACTTTTGATGTAGATAGGGCCAAATCTAATTTGTCTTATGCACCAAGAGGAGGGTGAATAAGATTTAGCCTTGTGGCTGGATGAATGCTGATGGGCTCTAACTAAGCACCTAAGGAGAGAATTTGTGAAGATTCACCATTGAGAGAAAATTGACTTTGAAACTGCTTTAGGTTCTGGAGCTTCAAAAAATTAGCCTTACACTTAAATTTCTCCCATAAGTAGTCCTACTGAGGTAACAATTTTTGTGAGTAAAATACATGTATGTTCTCAGGACTGGGATCTGTTTATCCTGACAGAAATAAGGCACTGGGTTGGATTTTTAAAAACCACTTTAGTATCTCATTTTTAGAGCTTTAAATATAATACTGAATCCATTTCAAGACATTCAAATTAGCAAGAAGGTGTGCACTGTCAACTAATGCTGTTATGCTCAGGAAAGCAGGCAAAAGGTGTGCTAGTGAAAACACCCAATACAGAAGTCATATTTGTGTTCCTACAATAAGAAGAAAAAGTACCAATCCCAGGATCTCTAACACCTGTTACTAACACAGGATTTCAAAGGAAATTACTTTTGATCCAGGCAGCTGTGTAATGTGGCCGGGTGCCTGCGGCAGTGACAACTTCTGGTTGCTGCTGAGCTGCCAGCACAATGGTGACTGTGATGGGCGGCTGCTGGCAGCAGCCTTTTTTCCACCTCCCCCCAACACTATTCAGCACCTGGGGCTGTTGCTTCAGTTGCCCCTCCCTAGTTATACTTCTGGATCCAGATCATCAAGCACATTACAAAATACAGACATAACCCCCACTAACCACATCCACAACAATAGCCACCACCAATAGATGTGTCCCACAGTACCAATAAATAAATGAGTGCAATTTTGGACCCTAGAGAACTAGGGAGGCTTCTCTGAGCTGACATCACAAGGGTGTTACCACCAGCACCTTTCTTCTAAGTCCCAGGCGCTCTGGTTCTAGCACCTCTGCCAAGGCCTTGTGACACAAGAGAGGTGGTCTTTCAGGCAGCAAGGTCCCAAGAGACTGAGTTACTTGTCATACATACATCATAAGCACAGTTTAGAAAACTTATGCAAACAAGGCACTGGCAATGGGCTATCCTGCTGGTGACCTGCCAAGCCTATTGGGTATTATCTCCCACTTGATTCTTGTGCAGAACCAAACGATTACTCAATAATCAAGGGTTCATTTTATACACAATCTATGTTATATGTTGATCTTTGCCGTACAGGAAAAAAAAAAAAGCATCGGAAGTGTTCTCAGAAGGCTACCATTTTCTCTTAACCAACTAGTTATAACAATTATTAAAATCATTGCTTTCTTGAAATGTAATTGTGCCTATATTGTGTGACAGCTTGTGTTATTAGGAGAAGCATTTTGAATTTTAAGAAAACATGTTCATAAAGAACAGATCAAGAAAACTACTTTGAAGCAATTTCAATCCTGACTGGCCAGATTACAGTTAGCATGGGGAATTTGAGCTACAAATATCACATTTTCAAAATGGTTTCCTTTTTTGGAAACTTACTTTTTTGGTAGAGCGCTGCCTTCCCGCCCCCACTTTGTGTAAGCAAAGATTTGCTTAAGCCTTGTACAGTGAAACTGAAAGCAGCCTTCCAAAGTTGCTATATTTGAATGATAGAAGACCCGAAGCTTAGAGCACAAAAACTTCCATAAGTTATATGACTACTTTCTTTTGATTTGTTCCCTGTTGCACACTTTTTTCATCTGGAATAACTGAGTACCACTTAGTGCAGAGACTAGAGGGATGCCCGAGAAAGTTTATGAAATTCAAATAACAAATTGTGGATGTTATTCTGGCTCTGGGGGTTTGTTTCTAGGCCACTTTCATTTGAGACTAAAATAATCGCAGTTTTTTAATTTTCTGGAAATTAAAAAGTGTCTACTTATAGGCACTTTAACCTAAAAAGAAGATGATCTGTTATCTCCAGTGTGTATGACAAATGGTTGTCAGGACAGGTGTATAAGACAACTAAAGAAACAAAAATATGAAGTTCTGATTTGGTATTAAGTATGTATTTTGTGGTATCAAGTGCTGAATAAATGATTCAGTAAGCCTATATTCACAAACAAATATATTCCCTGTTGTATTTCCAAAATATAAATGAAAAAAAAATTGTGCAAAAAGATAACGCCCTAAAATGATTACAAGAAATTTTGATGTTAGCATTTAAGAATGAAAAGACCATTTGAAAACATAAAAGACTAGCATGACATCAACTAACTATCATTCCTTTCAAAAGAAAAGCTACTTCACTGGTTATTTAAGAATCAGGTGGAAAAAAGTGAATCACTGGTGGAAGAACTATGTTCACACAACACAGAAGAGCATTTCCCCCCAGAATGGACCATTGCAGTGGAACGAACTAGCTGCAGTACACTGCATGCCAGGAGATCTTGAAGGGTGCTATACCCCACCAACAAGGCTTTCTCCACAAAGGGATCTGCCCATTGACAATACCAAGGTGTAGCAGGCAAGTCACGTGGGGAAACTGGCAATGAGGGACTTGATCTGTATGGGAACAGCAGAGACTGCACCATGCCCAGAAAGGAGCCAGCGGTGGGTAGTCACAGAGGGCTTTAATCTAATTTCTCCACTCTCCAGATGCTGGAACTGACAACTACTATGGTCCAAGTCACAATTTGAGACAGTCTACAATTTCAGTGGCTTCTGGTACGTCTCAGATCCTTGAGCCAGCCAGGGCTTGAACAAGGCAAAGCCTTTGACATATCCCCTCCCTGACAAACAAGGAGCTTCAAGGCAGAAACCTAGGTTATTACAAATCTCTAGGAAGAGTGTCTTCTCGGGTTCCTCCCAACTGCACATAAGCTCTGCCAAACCAGCTGTCAATGGGGTAGTTGGGGTTGACATAGTCATCTGATGGCAGAGGGTTTGGAAACTCGTTATGCATGGTGATGACGGCAGTTGTAATGCAGGTGGAGGAACAGGGTATTGCCAGGGAAGTAGAGGAAAACAGTTAAGGACAATGGGGGCCAACCAAGGCATTGAGCCCATGGACATCACAGAGCAGGGCCCCAAGCCCCTGCATGCAGCTGAGCAGGACTGAGCCCATGGATGTCACTGAGCAGGGCTACATCTTCCCATATACCTTCTCATCTCCACTGTTCAATGCCAATGCCAATTCTCTCCTCCCCTCTGGGACTCCACTGACTCCAACAGGGCCTTAATCCCTTCCCCAGTGAAAATGATTAGCAACAAAAATTATTAGATGGTAGGGAAACATGACTTAGAGAAGGAAAGGCTGAAGGAACTGGGATTATTTAGTCTGGAGAAGAGAGGACTGAGAGGGCATTTTAATAGTTTTCACATACCTAGAGAGCAGTTATACAGAGGGTGGCGAGACTATTCCCTGTGGCTGTCGGGGACAAGTCAAAGAGCAATGGTCTGAAACTGTAGCAAGGGAAATTCAGTTGGACTATTAGGAAAAACTTTCTCTCTTGCTGAAGGTGCTCAGGGTGCAGAATGACTACCTAGAGAGGTTGTGGAATATCCATCGTTAACAGTTTTTAAGAGCAGGTTAGATAGACACTTGCCTATGATGATTCTGCCTGTATTAGATGACCTCCTGAGGAGGTGATTTTGACTACATAACCAAGTTAATTTATAGATATCAACTGATAGCACCTGACAATTGTTCACCTTGAAAATGGAACAGAAGCTATTAAGCAGATAGTATGAAAGCAGATAGTGTGATAATAAGCAGTGTGAAAGCAACTTGATTACAGCCTAAGATAGAAATCTGAGGGGACAGGACACTATAAATTAAGAAGTAGCTGTTCAGTCCATGAAGGAAAATGAAATCCTGGACATGCTGGTAAACAGATAAGCTGTGCTGGAAGCACAGGCGTGCCTGACAGCTTTGTCTTTAACCCAGGGACCTTAGAATGCTGCATTGAGCTAATAAAAGCTGGTTTGTTTTGCTAATACTGTCCAGAGTCATTGAAAGCATCTGCTGGCTGTTTGACTCCAAAAAGGGAAAAGAAAACTTCCACAGGGAATATGGGCTCCCTTGGACCCAGTAGGAGGAGCCACAGTAAAAAACAGAGGTGCTGAAGGCTGTGACCTAGTCATAGAGCAGCTGAGCTGCACTAAATGGGTACTCTCCCTGATAAGGCATATAAAGATCAGAGGTGCAGGATTCTTTGTGCAACCATGACAGCTGATGGCAAGCCAGTGAGATGCTGAATGCAACCATAGTGTTTTGCAAGAAGCAACTGCTGTAGTAAACAGGCTCAGTTAAAGGAAACAGTTCTCGTAAAGTGGCTTATGTTCTTCCAAGATTAGATTGGGAGGACAGAGAAAGAAAAAGCTAGCAGATCATAAAACTGTTCAGAGAGAGGGGGTTAACACTTTACCAAGCTATTACTAATTGGCATAATCTATAACAATGATGACACAACCCCTTCCCCCCCCAAAAAACAAAAAACCCAAAACAAAAAACATGGTCCGGACACTAGTGAGGTTCCAGGATGCACCCCAGTAACCTGGATGATACATAAATTTTGGAAGAGTTGGACAAGGATGGCAGTGGCAGCACATCGTCCTAATCCAATTCCTTAGCTGAAGAGTGGGAGTGTCAGAAACTTCAGCTAGATGCATCCCAGTTACTAAATGACTGCTAAATGGCTTCTCTAGTAAAGGAATGGGAAAGGAGTGATACCTACATCAGTGTCTGCAAGAAGATCACGTATTCCCTCTAGATACACAATATAATCTCATCTCCTTGCTGGGAGCCACAGCTATAAGAACTTCTAATAAAAGGGACCAAAGTAATTTAGGAAGCTACAGACCATTTAGAAAAGACTCCTGGTTTAAGTTTGAATGGACACCGTTGGTTTTTTGCAAAAGGGCCCAGAATACAAAAGAATAAGAGCATGACATACACGGAGGTTACAAGTCAAATGGGAAAAATACCTCTGCAAATGTGGCTTCAACTTCAGGCAACCTGTTATGGTTAGATTAATTCTATGGAGGCATGCCAGCCTTACCTTAACATGTGCCTAGTGGACTGGAAACCTAGGAATTGCCATGGCACAGGCCATTTGGCCAATCAAGATATGGGAACTATGTCCAGTTTTGTTGGGGGCAGGGGAGAAGGAAGGCTGATGTAAAGTGTGGGGGGAGCTACATAGAGGGTTTGGGTCAACTCTAACTGTAGGGAGCAGCCATTCTAGATATTCCACTGCTTGGGGATACTAAAGGCCCAAGGTGTTATGTCTCAAAAAGTATTGGGCAGGCATAGGTGGGCAGATTACTTGAGACTGAAGTCCTTGGGGTCTGAGACAGATTTACAAGAGTATATAATGGAAAACCATGCAGGGGGAACATCAGCTCCTCTGATCCTTGGGACTACTGGCACAAACTCAAGGGGGAGGAGGGCTGCCAGCTAGTTCATCTTAGGTTACTGAGTTTAACTCAGACTCCAAGTTAAAAATTGTCAGGGTGTTTGAAGAACAAATGATATGAAGGTACATCAGCCCTATAAAGGTACATGGAAAGAGGATTAGGACACTGTGGGATACCAGTGCATTATGTAGGGAACTGAGTGAATATCTAATGCTAACAGGGGTGTTATAAAAATCCTGATGACAGTGTCTGTAGCATAAACATACTTGAAATAGAGCACCAAGGAAGAACACTTAGTGGACTAGAGGCACATGACCATATATTTTCCCCCACAAATGCTGCCTTGTACAACTAACTGGTCATGTGCCCCATGTCCATTATTATTCCTCCTTGGTACTCCATTATATTATATTTATATACATATTATATACATATATAAAAATATATCTGTATGTCTCCCCTGGCAGCTCCCACAGTGGATTGGTCCATGTTAGGAGGCACATTGCACTGCTGGGTCCTAGCCCAGATGGGTCAATGACCTTCTTAATGAGGAGTACAGGGAAGGATTTCTATGGGAAGAGAGACTCCTTTTTAGGGAATAGATGCTCCCCGGGCAACAATGTTGGGGGGCTGAGCCAGACGGTGGTTTCTTAGAAATAACGCCTTAAGCCAGGGGTAGCCAAACTTGTGGTACATGGCAGCTTGTGGAAGAAGCAGGCAGCACAAGTAGAGCAGTAGATTGGGCAGGAGAAGGGGACTGGGGTGGCATCTGAGGAGGGCACCTGCCAAAAAGTGTTGTGCTTGGCCCATAGCACTCCATCAGGACATCGGGGATCCCACACAGAGAAAAAGTCACTGCAGAACAAACACATATGTCCTCTAGTCAGAGGTGAGTTTTATTTGAACATACAGCCTTTATTGCTGTGGTTTGGAATATAATTGAACTGAGTAACATTTTCCTTACCTTCTTCTGTATTGACCTGCACTGACGATAACATAGCACTGACTAAAGAGAGCAGGAGCTGTAGAACTCAGCACCTCAAACCGCTCCGTACTGGAGGGAAAACAAATCCAGTGCTTCCTTTCAAGTTCTCGTATATATACAAGATATATATTACTTAAAAAATATGCTTTCTTATGGCATTATAAAAGCAATTTTTTTCATTGTCTTTCACGTACAGGTCTGCCACTATTTTCAGATTTGGTCATTGAGAAAACTAGAAGTGAAATGCTTCAGGAAGGATGACTGAAGATGCGATTACAGGTCTAAATTGTTTACAGCTCCAGCATAGCAGATGTGCTTTCTTCTCTCCATGCAGATCTTCATCCGATCAGCAGCACAACCAACGATTAACTTCAAACAGGCACTTGAGAAGGAACACAACTAGACCTGTACCTGACTAAATCAAAGACTAAGTCTCCAGAGTTGGATAGATGGAATAACGACTGACACTGCAATATACACACCAGGGAGGAAGCAGAGCCAACAAAAATGTGCCTAGCCTCAGGACAATATGACCAGGAAAAATCTATAGAGGAACAATATCATGCTACACAGTCAACATTTTTGCATAGTTAGATTAACACAAGAGACAAAAAATAAAAAGAGCCAAATACTGTGAAGAGCCAAATAATGCTGTACTGGAAAGCAAGAGGATGCAAAGAAACAAGGCAAAGCAACCTTAAGTTTGCAGCTTCTCCAATGCTTTTAAATTGTTACCTTTCTGGGAAATTTTAAGTGGTTAAAAACTCCACCTCTTACCGAAACCTTTCACAGGATTTCACTTCTGTGCTAAATGAAAACAAACATGACAACTGACAGCCCAGTCTGCCACAACAACACAGACCTTAAGTGCTACTATGCAATTACATACACTTTTATCTTGGTTCCTGGATTAATAGGAAATGTTCTAGCTCTGTGGGTTTTTTATGGTTACATGAGAGAAACGAAAAGGGCTGTGATCTTTATGATCAATCTCGCCATTGCTGATTTAGCACAAGTTTTATCTCTGCCCCTACGGATATTTTACTACTTGTCTGGAATATGGCACTTTGGAGGAGGTCTCTGCATGTTTTGTTTCTACCTTAAATATGTGAACATGTATGCAAGCATCTACTTCTTGGTTTGCATCAGCGTAAGACGATTTTTGTTTCTCATGTATCCCTTCAGATTTAGTGATTGCAAACGCATATACGACGTATACATCAGCATCATTGGGTGGGTTGTTGTCTGTATTGGCTGCTTGCCTTTTCCTCTTCTAAGACTTAACCAGAATGACACAAATATGGGCAACAAATGCTTTGTGGACCTTCCCGTAAAAGATATTGACCTTCCCCTCTCCATTGCAATGATGACCCTGGGCGAGTTGTTTGGGTTTGTGACTCCTTTGCTAATAATACTGTATTGTTCATGGAAAACAATCTTATCATTAAAAGAAAAGAATTCTGTTTCCCATGACCTGGGTGAGAAAAAAAAAGCTTTAAAGATGATTCTCACCTGTGCTGTGGTGTTTCTAATTTGCTTTGCACCTTATCATATCAGCTTCCCTTTAGATTTTTTTGTTAAAACCAAAAAGATAGAAGATCAGCATGCCAAAAATGTGATCTCAATATTTCATGCCGTGGCTTTGTGTCTTGCCAGTTTAAATTCCTGTGTAGACCCAGTTATATACTACTTTACTACAGATGAGTTCAGGAGACGACTTTCAAGGCAAGATTTGCAAGACAGCACGCAGCTACGTAACAAAGGCTATGCAAAAAAAGCCCCTCAGAGCTCTGTAGAAGAGTAAAGTAGTTAAATATTAATTCTGCATTTTCTGAAGGGGTTAAGAGGACTTAAGATGTTCAACACCGTATTTATGTGGACCATAATTTCCCCCCACATACTGAAATCTCTACTTAGGCAAACATTTGTCAACTCCAGTGAGCATTTGGCTGAGCAAAAAACTAAGGACTTCTGCCTGCAAACTACCTATATATACTGCCTGAATTTAAACATGTTATGAATATTACACAGATAATTCATATGGTGCTCAAATTTCACTCCCCCAGCTGGAGTGAAAGAGCTTTGCTACTGTGAATTAACAAGAATGGCACTAAAGCCTAGGTGTTAGTTCAGCAGCCAGTTAGTGCTGTATACGGAGAAGGGAGGATGGAGCATGTGCCCTGTCATTACAGTATTATAAGAGCCATTGGCTATGTGTTTGCTCTGTGTGCTCACCCACCTGGTCACTGGGAAGGACTCTGTGACAACTTGCAGATGCCATTAGGGAACATTAGATTTGTGCCCTCTGAGCAGGTTCTCTGATATCTTAGTCAACAGTTATGGTGAACTATAGCTTTAAGTGCCCACATAAGCAGGCTTAGAATTAAGCTTATTGTTAAGATGTCACTAAGATCTAAATCCATATTTACTGATCGAATCTGTAAGAGCCCAAACTGGGGGAGTGGGGGCGGGGAATAAAGAGTGTTTCCAATGGACAGATAGGCATAACAGAGCCCTATGGTCAATTTTTCAGTGTAACATCCTAAATGTGTGGCCAGTGAAGCTATGCATAGGACAGGGAGGCTCTGAAGGATAAGTGCACTAGTCTATGCCCATTATCCATCTTTATGCCTTGCACCAGTGCCTATTAACCTGCACATGACAGCTGATGGCTGGGATCCAGGATGCTAGAAACAAAGTCTTGGATTTAGGTTTTCTGTATGGAAGGGATTTGGCCCTTAAAAATAATTCTTGACAGAATATTATTTATTTTTGTAAAATAAATATTAAAAAGGTGATGACTTATGAACACTGGATTCAGCTGAAATTATTTTTATTTGAGGTCAGTTCTTCAGAACTTTGGAGTTTGTTTAGTCCTTAACTCAGGCAGAATTCCCATACGCTTGAAGGAGAAATCTGATTAAATGAGGACTTCAAGATCGAGCCTCTTAATAACACAACCATTATTATTAAAATTAGTGGAAGAGTACCAGGAGTCTGCATTGTACAAAACTGACCATATAGGGAGGAGGGGATGCAGTTCTGCCACAAAGAACTTGCACTTATTAATTGATACCCCATCAGATTTTTAAGCATATCATCTTATATATTCAGCTCCTGTATTCAACAGTAGAGCTGGGTTTACTTGTTAAAAGAAAACCTATGCTGTCATCTATTTCTACAGAATCATACTTGCGCTGAATTTTTAAGGCTCAAAATTGTCCTGACTGGCATTTTCCCTCCAGTCCCAATTTCTAGAGCAGAGTAGAAAGTGCACCAAAATACTATGAGAAAGATTTCAAGACTCAGATAAGGTTCAGATACAGGCTCCTAAGCTGAAGATGCTTATTTAAACCAGATGTCAAATAAGCTTCTCACAGGGTACTTACTGCTGAAGATACTGGGTAAACTTTTTTCTAAAACTCATAACTAGAACATCTACATTTTGTGGTGTTACATCCATTACAGGTGCAGTTTAAAAATGACCAATGAAGGTCCAGGTTTATGATTCCACTTTAGGGGAAAAAAAGAAAAGAGAATAATCTTGCCCATATACAACAGAGTAAGCATTTCATCCCTGACTTTAGCAGGGCTAAGTAGTGATTACACAAACCTAAAATTTCTGAATTTTGCTGGTTTGTGTGTCAATGGAAAAGCAGTTTAAAGATGTAATGTAATTAGCATCAAAGATGCAATATAAAAGCCCTTAAGATAGTCTGTAATACATGTTCAAGTTTGACACTTATGATTTTTAAAATGAATCTGCTTAGTATTAAACAAATAAAAACCTAGGACTCCTACTGGGATTTCACATGGTATTTTACTGGCACCTTCCTGTGAACTTTTTTTTTATGAAATATTTTTAATGTTAAGAATACTGTGAACATATTAAGTTTTAATTTAATGAAAATGTAATTTTGTTATATAGGCATAATTTATAAACTGTATATTTTTCTTAAAACTTATTGACATTACAATATAAGAATGACTTGGTTTTAAATATGTCATATGTGCACACACACATTTAAGACATGCCCTTAGTGCACATGGGGCAGCACAAAGCATGAGGCAGTGTGCCTATGGTGCATTTGCGGAGTACATACTGCTGAACAGATTATTTCATGGAAACTGAATAGGAAATTGAAATCTGTTAAAAGAAATGGAAAGCAACCTATTTTCTAGTTTCTAAATGTTATATTGACCAGTATATAATTAAATAAAAAAATTACATTTTTTTAAAGAACTGTTGATCAACTTGTACCTGTGCAGTTTATCCCACCTCCTGTATTACTTGATCTATACACAGACCAAATCTTGGAAATTAAGCCTATACGCTGACACCTGAACTAAGAGCATCTCTACAACATCTGTGGAAAACCCTGCCTATTAACTGCTAAATAGTTCTCTGGAAAACAGCGACCCACTTTCTCTCATCAGTCACCGAAGAGTGCACTAGGAATTGGGGTTACTTCAAAGCCATTTTCATCCCCCAGGTTTTAAAAGGGATGCATTTTTATTTTCTAGCCCTCTGCACAAGAATGTCTTCATAGCTGATTTTTTTTTTGTCAATTTTTTCAGCTTTCTTTTCCTCTTGTTAATCCTTTTCCCTTTCCTCCTCACTCCCTGCCCCATGACTCTTTCTATTGTCATCCCCCCTTCATCCTGCTGCTTTCTTATTTATTACTAGAAAATCATAGGGAGAGGTCTTAGGAATATAGAAGATACTCCCCTACCTCCTTCACTTTCTTTCCCAAGTGCTGTAAGAAGTTCACTATCTTCATCCTTTCTCATATTGCAAAGCCTACACAGACCTACACACAACTTTCACCCCTCCTACATTAAATCTTTCTATGACTTTGGTATCTTCATTGAGCTATCATCCTGCCTATTTTAGGATCAAGGGATAAGGAAAAGCAGAACTCCTTTCACCAAACAGAGCTCATGTTGGTATCAGTGGAGCATTTAGATATCACACAGACTAGCAATCTATAAAGGTCTAAATGGATCATATCTGATGCCTTGCATTGGACTTGACAACAGCTATATAAATCCTTGCAATAATTATAAGCTTAAGTGCACTGAGTCATTTCATTAAATCATGCTCTGTGTGCCTAGGTTTCACTACCTTATCCAGCACAATCATGGAATCATAGAAAATTAGGGTTGGAAGGGACCTCAGGACCTCTTGTGCAGATGCAGCCTGAGTAATCTATTCCAGTGCTTTACTACCCTCCTAGGCAATGGACAGACATTCAAAAAGCCTGAGCCTGAATTGATTCAATCATTGCAGGTTAGTCTAACCTGACTAGGCTGAATTGATTTGTAACTGCACAGACATCCCAGACTTACAGGCACATGCCTGTAGTGGCTTAGGCTAGAAGCTGGGGGGGCACTACAGCAGCCCTTCCATAACACTGAGCTGAGGTGGGACATGGCAGCAGGGCACTATGATTAGCCCAGCAGGGAAGTGATAATAGTGTTCTTCACCCCTAACCCAATGTTTATCACCCCATTAAGAAAACAGAGGGACATTACCAGCTACCTGTTGATTTTACCTGTTGATTCAGCATGGACTGTAGCCAGTATGTGGTTGGCTAGCTAATACACAGACACCTCTCTGCAAGGCAGAGTGGAGGGAGGACTTCCTGCTTAGCAGGGAGTGACGGGGGCGAGGGGCGGGGGAAGCCTGCAGTCTCTGCTGAGGTGCAGCCAGGGAGCAGAGGGGAGGGGCCAGCCCTGCTGTGGAGCAGAGAGCCCTGCCTAGCCCAGAGAGTATGCTGCGATGCTGCGGGGAGTTTGGTTTATCTTAAACCAGCAAGAGGTCTGGAACAGACATTGCATTAACTGGTTTGACCCAAATCAGTTAAGTCTGATGCTACATTCAACCAAGTTTATCTCAAACCGGTTTCATCCATTTTCAAACTGGTTTATGTGCACTGAATGTCTGCTCTGTTACAGGTTTAAACCATTTTTGGATTGCTTAAACTGGTTTATGTGTAATGTCTGTCCCTAGCCCTAGTGAGAGAGTTTTTCCTAATACCTAATTTAAACTTCTCTTGTTGCAACTTGAGACTATTGCTCCTTGTTCCTTCATTTGCAACTATTGAGAACAGTTTAGCTCCATCCTCTTTAATACCACCCTGCAGGTGATTGAAGGCTGCAATAAATGCCACCTCAGTCTTCTCTTCTCCAGACTAAATAAACCCAGTATCCTCAGCGTCTTCTCAGAAGTCATGTGCCCCAGCCCGCTGACCATTTTCATTGCCCTCCGCTGGACTCCCTCCCATTTGTCCACAAGCTTTCTGTAGTGAGAGACCTAAAACTAGACACAGTGCTCTAGATGTGGCCTCACCAGTGGCAAATAGAGGGGAAGAGTTACTTCCCTCAATCTGCAGACCATACTCCTACTAATGCAGTCCAGTATGTCATTAGCCTTCTTCACAACAAAGGATACATTGTTGGCTCATATTCAGCTTCTTGTCCACTGTAACCCCCAGGTCTTTTTGCAGAGCTGTTGCTTAGCCAGTCACTCTACAGCTTATACCAGTGCATGGGATTGTCCCATCCTAAGTGCAGGACTTTGCATTTGTCCTGATTGAACCTCATGAAATGTCTTTTGGTCCAGTTATCCAATTTGTCTAGGTATCTAAATCCTAGCTGTACCTTCCAGTGTATTTACTATACACCCCCAGCTTGGTGTCATCTGCAAACTTGCTGAGGGTGCATTTCATTCTATCTTCCAGGTTGTTTATTGAAGGTTTTGAACAAAACCAGCCCCAGGACTGACCTTTGGGGCACTCTACTTGATACTGGCTCCCAACTAGAGGTTGAGCCATTGATCACTACCCTTTGAGCCAGTTTTCTATCCACTTGACAGTCCTTATATCCAACCTGTATTTCTGACAATACTGTCAGAGCACTCAAAAAGCTTGGTTTTAAGGTTGTAACAAACTTGAAAATTGAGATTTATAGAAAAGTCATTGGACCTTACTTCCCTTCCAAGTGTGCTGGAGGTCAGTTTGGAGCTAAGTGGGGTCAGTGCCTGGGCTTCAATCAACATTTTAGGGAAAAAAGTCTTCAGAAAGTTTCACTTTGAGTTTTTCGGGTTTGACCAAAAGTGAAACAAGATGTTGGGATGGAAACATACAGAAAGGTAAAACAGAAGAAAGCTTTATATGAGATTGGCAACCAGATGAGGAGTTCGACACAGCTCCAGAGAAGTCCATATTACAGGTTTATGACAGTCAGATTAAAAAAAAAACCCCAAACAAACCTTTTTTTACACGGAGGATTTTCCATGCAATTCCATGAAAGATGAAACATAGCAAAGACATCAGTCAAGGATTTGAAAATATCCCCCTTCCACTCAGAGGGAGAGAGGAGAGGCGGAAGCCAACTTTAGTACCTCTCAGAATCCCTGAATATCTCTAAGTTCTCCATATTAACCTTAATGAATACTCCTTTTTTGCGGGGGGGAGAGAGGGCAGGGAGGAGCAAGGGAAGGACGGGACAGGGAATACTGGCCAGAAGAGTTCTGATCATGTAGAAGAATGAGAGCTGGTCAGGATGTTCAGAGCAGTGGCCTCTACTGGAATCGAATACATTGTAGGCCTGTGCAAAGCAGAAAGTATTAGCTTTGGATTTAGATTTGGTGATTTGGAGGGACAGTGATTTGATTTGGTAATTCAAATCACTGTCCCGATTTGATTCAGCTGAATCTGAATCCGAAGATATTCAGTGCTGAATCTTATTTGGCCAGAGACTATAGAGCAGGGGCAGGCAATTATTTTGGGCAAAGGGCCATTTACTGAGTTTTGGCAAGCCATTGATGGCTATGTGACAGGCAGCCAGGGGCAGATAAATATTAATTTTCTAAATTTTTAGGGGCCCCATGGGCTGGATAGAATGGCTTAATGGGCTGCATTTTCCCTACCTCTGCTATAGAGGCAGGCAGTACTGGTGGAAGCAGCTGGAGGAGCAGTTGGATGAGCCTCGGCCTGAGCCAGCAGTCCCGGGAGAAGATGCAGCTTGTCTGGCTGCTCCCCAAGCTACCCCTCTGTTGGGGTGAGGCAGGCAGTGCTGGCAGCCCCAGGAGAAGCTGCAGGGGCTGGGGGGGAAATGGTTGGGGAGCTGGGGGATTGAACTGGGAGCTGTTCATTCCCCAGCCCCCAATCATTCCCTTCAGCTCCTGGTTCGACCCCCCAGCTCCCAATCATTCTCCCCAGCTCCCTGATCATTTCCCCCAGCCCCTGCTGCTTCTCTAGGGGCTGCCAGCACTGCTTGCCTCCCCCTGGCAGGGGGACAGCTGGGGGAGCAGGGGCTTCTCCTGGGGCTGCTGGCCTAAGCCAGGGCTTGTGTGGCTGCTCCCCAAGCTGCTGCAGCCCTCATTGCCTAGTGCCTGCCTGTATGGTCTATGGCCAAATCTCCAAATCTCTCTGAATCGATTCAGAAGCTCTGATTTGATTCGAAAAGATTAATGGGTCTCTGTTCACCAGGGCACCTCTTCGGGTAACAAGGAGCAATGGTCACAAACTGACAGAGAACAGATTTAGGCTAGATATCAGGAAAAACTTCTTCATGGTAAGGGTGGCCAAAATCTGAAATGGGCTTTGAGGGAGGTGGTACTCCCCCCTACCTTGGGGGTCTTTAAGAGAAGGCTGGATCAGCATCTGGCTGGGGTCATCTGACCCCAGTGCTCTTTCCTGCCTAGGCAGGGGGTCAGACTCAATCTGTTGAGGTCCTTTCCAACCCCAACATCTATGAGTCTATGAATGTAAGGGGTTGCATAGGAGAAAGAACAGAACAGGAGGGGGTGGGAGACTGGTGGGTATCTCAGCCAGGGCCTAGCATCTATGAATCCATGGTTACCATAGCTTTGCATAGCCCTAATACATTGCTGTTCAGGCAAAATAAATTTCAGGCCTAACACTCTAGTACCAGAACAGGCAAGTTAAAGGAATTTCAACACACATCACATAGATAAAAATGTGTCAGATGGCTTTTGCCCTTGGTGTAGTTTTAAATCATCTTTAGAACAAGATACACACCAACCAGTATTAAATATTGAGATGTATAATCTCAACAATTTGAGAATTTCTAGACCCATTGTTTAAACTTCTTTCCCCTAGAGCAGACATTCATAGATTCTCAAATTAATTTAAAACAGCCAACAGTAACACAGTGCTCCTTGTCTGGGTGCAGATTATTCTGGCAGAACTGTGATGTTGCTGCTGTAGCTTATTCCACCTCCCTCTTAAGTGAAAAGCTATACTGGTAAGAGTTCATTTTTGCCCATTTAGTTGCATCTACCCCAGGGGCCTTTTGCTGAGAATGTCCCTGTGGTCAGAGATTCTACCTCATCACATCCCTTACAAGAACAGCCAGGGGTGGAAATGTTTTTAATATAAGCCTGGCCTTGGAGAGGGTTAGCATTCCACTTCCTGCAGCACAAGGGAGAGAAAAAGACATTCAGTGATAAAAAAAGGTTGTAATCTGGCTCCCTTGCAGGGCTGTCTGACCTTTATAACTGTCCCCCATCTAGTACAGCCTTCTAGTCCTCTCTAGTAGATGTAGAGTACCAGGACACTTTGATCATTGTACACTACCTTCTTGTCTGCACCTTCATTTTCCCCCTCTGCCTGCTTTTTGTGGGTACACTCAAACTGGGTGTAGACAGGTATAATTCTATTAAAATCAGGGGAACTAGTGACATGACAACTTCGTAGGGCCGTGCGAAGCTTCAGGTGCTGATTTGATTCGAAGAAGATTTGGCCCAATTTGGCGGCTGACTCTCCGAATCCAAATCAAATCAGGGGACCAATTAAAAGAGGGGCTGGAAGTGTATAAATCAGCAGGTCCAGATGCTCTTCATCCAAGGGTACTGAGGGAATTGGCAGAAGTCATAGCAGGGCCCCTGGTGCGGCTGTATGAGCACTCGTGGGGCTCTGGTGAGGTCCCATAGGACTGGAAAAGGGCCATTGTCCCCATTTACAAGAAGGGGAGAAAGGAGGACCTGGGTAACTATAGGCCAATTAGTCTCACCTCAGTGCTTGGGAAGACCTTTGAGAAAATTATCAAGGAACACATCTGCGGGGGCCCAGCATGGGAGGTAATGCTCAGGGGCAACCAATATGGGTTCATTGTGGGCAGATCCTGCCTGACTAACCTTGTTTCCTTTTACTGCCAGGTCACAAAGTCCTTGGATGCGGGCGTTGAGGAGGATGTTGTCTACCTGGACTTCAAGAAGGCCTTTGACACTGTTTCTCACCCTGTTCTCATAAAAGAAACTAGGCAACTGCAGCATTGATGCCTACACAGTCAGATGGGTAGCAAATTGGCTCAGTGGTCACAACCAGACAGTGGTGGTGGACGGGTCATTTTCAACCTGGAGGGATATGGGCAATGGAGTTCCCCAGGGCTCAGTCCTCGGGCCTATGCTATTCAACATCTTTATCAGTGACTTGGTGGTGGGCATGGAAAGCACGCTGTCCAAATTTGCTGATGACTCAAAGCTGTGGGGAGAAGTGGGCACACTGGAGGGGAGGGACAGAATCCAACTAGATCTAGACAGGTTACAGAGGTGGGTAGATGAGAATAGAATGGAATTCAACACAGACAAGTGCAAGGTGCTGCATCAAGGGAGAAGGAACCTGCAACACACCTATAGGCTGGGGAACTCCCTTCTCAACAACACAGTGGCTAAAAGGGATCTTGGAGTCATTGTAGACTCCAGGATGGACATGAGCTGCCAATGCGAGAAAGAGATCAGTAAGGCTAACCGCACCTTGTCATGCATCTACAGATGCATCACAAGCAGGTCCAGGGAGGTGATCCTTCCCCTCTATGCGGGACTGGCTAGGCCGCAGTTGGAGTATTACATCCAGTTCTGGGCGCTGCACTTCAAGAGAGATGTGGCTAACCTTGAGAGGGTCCAGAAGAGAGCCACTCACATGGTCAGGGGGCAGCAGGCCAGGCCCTACAAAGACAGACTAAAGGGCCTGAATCTATTTAGCCTCCACAAGAGAAGACTGAGAGGGGATCTGATGGCCGTCTAAAAACTCACCGTGGGGACCAGAGGAAAATAGGTGAGTCTCTGTTCCCCTGGGCACCACCTGGGATAACAAGGAATAATGGCCACAAATTGATTGAGAGCAAGTTCAGACTTAATATCAGGAATTATGGGGGGACCCCTGCCAGGCCCCATCCCTTGCCTGCTCCCCCAGCCCCCCCTGAGCCACCCCAGACACCTGCCTGCTCTCCCAGCCCTGCTCCCCATGGCTGCCCCACTCACCCCAGCTCCCAGCCCTAAAAAAAACAAACAAACAAAAAACAACCAAAAGACCTTAACTCATCAGCTGCTGCAGCAGCCTCAGCGCTTCTTGGAGCTCATGGCAGAGCCCCCCATGCAGTGTGGGGCAGTGCAAGGTAGCGGGGATTGCCTCCCCTGGGCAGAAGCCGGTGAGTGGCGGCTTTTTTTTTTTTTAAAGCACTGGGAGCTGGACTGGGTGCGGCAGCCATGGGGGGGCGCTGAGAGATTTGGGCAGGGCTGGGGGGCTTGTGACAGAGCCCCCCACATGGTGTGGGGCAGTGAGGGGAAGCAGGGATTGCCCCTCCTGCCTGGAAGAAGCTGCGGGCTTTTTTGTTCCCAAAGAGCTGGGAGCTGGGACCAGGCTGAATTGATTTGGGACAGTGATTCAAATCACCAAATCAAATCACTGTCTTCCGAATCAGCTGAATCCAAATCCAAAGTGAATACTAGCTGCTTCACACAGGCCTACTAGTTCCCTTCAGGATCAAGTCTGCATATGCTAAGGGCCTAAATTAGACAGCTGGTAACATTCATTCAGCTCTATCAGTCTTAGCACTGTGAGATCTATCACATACAGGATCTGGCTGCTTCCACTCCTGCTCAGTAAAGCTATGTCACTACAGTAGATCACTTCCAAGCAGATAACACAATGCTTAAAATATCAGTAGCAGCAAATTACAGTCTCTGGTGCTGCTAATTCAGTTGAGGTTGGGACTTCCTGCTGGCACTGATGGAAAAGTTTTAGAAAATTTCCCTACCGTAGATATGGACAGACCCTAAGAGTGACTTGGAGATGGTGAGCAAGGGGAAGGAACAGGAATGGGGACAGGATGGGACAGGACAGGATTGGGACTTAGCTAAATGCATAATTTTATAAATTATTTTATGCCTCATTTAAATACCAGCTACCTTCATACTCAGCTGCATTTCACCCAAATCCTCATTGGAAAAAACCACTAGCAGGTACAGTGGACTGAACCAATTTCAATTTTGCTGTATGGTAGGCAAAAGAATACTCTTCCAATTTTAAGCAGTGGACTGCCTGAGCCCCTGTTTTGAATGTAGCCCTTAGAGCCTGCCTGATCTGCAGAAGTGGTCAGTGCCATTAGTCCAACTGAAGCTAGTGGGAACTGTAGGTACTCGGCATTTTTGAAAAGGTAGAAGTTAGATGCTGAATGTGTAAAGGAACCAAATGTGGGAAAAGTTTGGAAAATGTGTCTGCAAATGACTGGTCCAAGGATTCTAATTTGCTCAGCAAGTTAGTGACAGAGGTGGGAACATGACAACAATTGATCCTCTCCTTGTTACCCTCTCCTTGTTACCTTTGGCCTGCTCCCTCCGTCTAATGAAAGACTTTCTACAGGATCAAGAAACAGGGGAAATATGCCAGAGAATCACTATTTCCTCTCCCTTTCCTCATGGAAGCAAAACATAATATTTAATTTTCTATTATCAAATTATTTTTGCTTTCTGTTTTAGGTCAGGATTAACTTATAAACATATTAGTGTCGGAACTTCAGAAGAGAAATAAGAAAAAGAAAGTAGTTTGAAAAGCCCCACTAAGTTTTCCCACTCAGAAAATAACATAGCGGGTGCAACATTTGCTATAGCAGCAGAGGAAATTGCTATGTGGTTTATTCATATTAGTATTAACGGGCTCTTTTTACAGGAAACAGAGAAAGAGTTTCTGTATATCACTATACTTTATTTTCCCAAAAAAGCTATTACCTCTCTCCTCCACCATAAAACTGATGGTGATCCAAATGAGATTTTTTAGGCATGTTCTGTTGATCGATATTGAAGAAACTAAAATGAAGTGGGCTCCCAAAATGAGAATAATCCCTTCCTAAAGATACATTATCAAGCATATTCCCAGTCTTTGAAAAGAAAGAAGGGCAGGCCTTGGTTTCCTTTATTTCCATGAATCATAATTTAGCCAACCTCCAACATATCCTGTACAAGTACATTCAGGAACATGGCTCTGCCTCCCAATGTCCCGTGCATACAAATCTCAATGTTGTATTGCTTTGCTCACTTTCCCCTCACAAACTCCCACATAAATTAGAACCAGTCACATCCTCAAAAAAAAAAAAAGCAGAAAGATGGCCTGTGCTAGAGGAAAAGGATTCTGTGCATGACAAAAATCAGCAAACCTCACCAGACAGAAGATGACATTTTGACTTTCTCAGGAGACGTGCACTAAGAAAAGGGTGAAGGACACTGACATTTTCTTAAAATTCAGATCATAGAAGAACACTATTTTTTCATTAAAAAAAAAATCTATAATGGATAAAACCTTGGTTTTACACTCTGTTTTTACTTGGTTCTTACTAGGGTTCTCGACTTACCTCCTAAAAGTCATTAAAGTTGAATGAAAGTCTGTCATATCAAATCTGGGTGCTGAATGAGGACATTTCTCTAGTGATCACTGAGAGCACAGAAAATGGCATTAGTAGAAGTTTAGCTTCCACAGCAACAGTGCTTTCTTTTGTTGTCCAACAAATGCAGGTTCTATAAAGGAGATTATTTACTACTGATGAGAGAAGAGAGCGAAAAGTACACATCTGAAGTGTACTCAAGCTAGCTTTACCATTTCAGCTTTATTTTGAAGTTACAAATGACTTCATGCCATATTCCAAATTATATGCAACCTTTACTAATCAAAAAGAAAGGTATTATATGTAGAATATCTGATTCTCCTTTCCCTTTACATCCATATGATTTTCCTGAAAGGGGTTTTTATTTTTTTTCCAATTACACCATGAAAGGAGAATCTAACAAGAGACTCAGCTTGAGACATGTTCTTGAGGTTCGTTCATATTGGAAATGAAAAATAAATAGCGTTAACTAGGGCAGGGCCAGTGGGACACCAGCCCCTGGCACTGCTTCTGAGGGTGTGCCATTAGCATCCTGCAGCACTCGACAATCCCCACTCATTAGTGCTTAGCATTCCCCTGCATTCCTCCCCCAACTTTTCGGTGCTCATCAGCATCTCTATGCAAAACTACTAGCAGTAGCTACAACTCGGGAAAAAGGCCTCTGTGAAAGATAGACCATCTCTGAGCAGGACAGACTTGTACTGTATGAACAAAAAAGGACTTGATTTTACTATACTTATTAGTTAATGTTTCCATTAGAGGAAGACTCACCAAAACCTACTACTTTCCATCCATTACCTGAAAATTCTTCATTTTCAACTATTTTTAGTTTTTTGGACAAAGTAAAGATTTCAGTTTTTGGAGGGGGGTTGGTTTGTTCAAAATTTTAAAAAATGAAGATTTTCATTGAAAAGAGACCATGAAAATACTCACTTAATCAAACATCCAGTTATCTGTCAGACAAGATTTTGATAAAACCTTTATAAACAGCCATAATTTCAGTATTTTGCAGTGTGACTTTGATCTCCATACAGCAATGGTGCTTTTCACAGCACTTTTATTTTCTCTATCTCTTTGTAAATTTGTCGACAAAAGCTACTTTTATTTGAGAGAGCTGGAACCAGATGGTGAGCACTGTTGGGTCAAGGCAACCTCTGCCTGGGCACCTAAGAGAAGCTAACAGCAGGGATGGTAGAACCTGAACTAAATGGCAGCCTCAACACATGCTCACATGCAAAGGAAGTCGCAACTTCCCTTCTTAAAGTGGTGACACAAGTCATCCATGTGGGAGGGGCAGGGGAAAACCCTATGACTCAGAGGTAGAACTATATTTCATGCTCTCTATTTTGAGACATCTTAAAAAAAAATCATGTGAGCCAGAGCCATGAACAGGGGGTTTTGTGGGGGAAACTTATTCACACGTTGCACATTTGCATTACATGCCTCTGGTTCAAATAAAAGGGCTCTCAGCCAAGTTTATAGATAAAACCCCCCATCTCAGACCAGTTTCTGTATGTCTCATATCACAGCCCCTTGAGGTTCTGTTTCCATAGACTCCCACACAAGTTTCTCTGCTAACCCACACTCGGAAGGCCACAGCTGCAAGCTATTTCATCACATCTGCTGTTTTGTTTCACAGCTGCCTCCGTGTTCGGGTGATAAGGATAAACAAGACCTAACAGAATTGGCTCTTTTTTTTGGAACTTCAGGGCATAAACTTAAGCATTAAGTCACATGAATGAAGCTGCAAGGGAGCAGGGAGACCTCATCCTGTTCTTGGACTACTTGTTGTCAGAGGCTGAACAACAAGATGAGGTCACCAGCACCCCCCAACTGCCTTACAGGCCATGCCACTGTGCACGCAACCCACGCACCAACTGTGATCTGTCTCAGTAGGTGAGACTGTGGCTGTGTGGGCAACGGAGGGGAACTTAAAGGAAAAACAATTGCATATATAATACAGTATAAGCCACACCTCAAATTTCACCATCTGAGAAAACAGCAACACGACTGATTCACACTGAAGCCAAAAGATGACCAAATTAAAAAACCCACCCCTGCCAAAATTAAAAATAAGACACTATTGTTAGTAAATTGCAGTCAGCATCTGGTGGTCCCAAGGTAGAAGGCAAGATTCACTCTGTGGTTCTTTAACGTACTGCAGTCTCTGTTCTCAAGATATTTATAACCGCTTTGTAAATATAGTTATTGTGTTACTGTTTGACCGGATACAGACTGACCGATTTACACAGAAAACTTTCTTCAAAAAAATTGGCCTGAACCTTTACTATAATTTTTTTTTCCGAAGGCAGGCTAGAGATGCATCTTATAGATCAGGGGTGGGCAAAATGGCAGATTCGGCCGCTGGTCAGACTCCATTTCCTAGCAGCCGCTGCCCACGTGGCTAGGGCCAGTTTCCATGGAGACCCCAGCAACAGCTGTGCTGTGATAACCTGGGCCCAGGGTTTCCATGGAGACACACCCCAGCAGTGCTGGCAGGGCGCATACCAGAATGCAGAGCTGCTCTGCAGGCGGGCTGGGATCTTGTGGCAGTGACAGCATAGTCTGGAGCTGGGGTAGAGTCACAATCTGCTGCCTGCACACCGCTGCCCGGAGCATGAATGCTGCAGATCACGGCTTTGCGCCAGCTCCGGACCACGCTGTCACTGCTGCAAGATCCCATCCCGGCTGTGGAGCAGCTCCACGCCATGCCACCTGCCCTGCCAGGAGGAACGGCACTAGGGGAGGGTTTGAAATTCTTCATAGCCCAACCATAGCTGTCCCTCCCAGTGCTGCCACCACCCACCCTGCACAGGTGGTGGTAGCTGAGCCTGCCATGCTCCTGCCCACAGCACAGCTCCCCTCAGCCCCCACACCACGAAGAAGTTGGTGCTGCTGTTGTGATGCATAAGCTTACATGGGCCCAAGCTCACCTCATCAGATGCTGTGAAAAAACATGCACAGAGCAGTTAATCAAAGAACTATGTTTTGTGTTCAAATCATTCTAAGTGGGGAGAGGGAGAGCAGTACTGGAAAAGCCAAGCAAGTAATAATCTTTAGGGATAACCAGGGCACAAAAGCTAGTTCAGGTAATGTTATAAGAAGCCATAGTCTGTCTTTAGACCATACTTAACACAATCCAGTCTGTAGATGATTTTTTGTTCTATAATGTCATGTTTGAGACTGCTTTTAAAGCTCTGTTGTTTAAGAACAGCCACTCTGAGGCCAGTAAGGGAAGCTAAAAGTGTTCTGCCGCAGGCTTACATGAGTTTTTGAACTTGATGTCAAATCAATGTCCCCACATTCTTCCATGCAGAGTCTGCTCCATCTGTCCAATGCAGACAGCAGAGGGGCATTGTAAGCAAGTGATGGCATAAGATGTTGGTCATCTTCTTCTGCAGTCCTTTGTAGTCAAGAATGATTGTCTGCCATGGTTGTCTGATCTGTGCGTCCAAACGTAGCTGATGTGGCTTATCCAGGATCAGCCGACTCTACTGCAGCTCAGACATGTATTTGTATGGGATGGGTAGCGATGGAGTCTTGATTTGGTCTACAACGCGCTGTTTCTGCTGGTCACACTTTTTCATCTCCTGTTACTGTGAGGTTTCAAAGTAGTGAGATTGCTACAGCAGTCTCTTCTCCATTTGGAGTGGGCAATAGCCTCCCATGAATTGACATCAATATCACATTTTTTTAAAGCTGGCCTTGAGGACATCTCTGAAGTGTTTTCTCTGCTCTCCTCTTGAGCGCACACCTTGAATGAGCTGGAAGAATAAAACTTGCTTCAAGAGCCTGGAGTCAGACATTCAGATGGTATAGCTGACCCAATGAAGGTAATGTCAGATGATAATCATCTCAATACTTATGGTGTTTGCTTGCAAAAGGATGCTAAAGTTGGTGCATTTGTCTTCCCACTGGATTTGGAGGCTCTTCCACACACAGCATGGATGGTACTTCAACAACTATAAATGTCTCCTGTATATTGTCCATGTCGCAGCTCTGTACAGCAAGTAGTCGTGGGGGTCTGTACAGCAAGTAGTCGTGGGGGTCACGACTACTTGATAAACCTTGCTTGGTTTTGCATCTGAAGTTGCAGCCTTTGAACACTCATCTCTGTTTCAGAGTTTCACCATAGATCTGGATTACCAGAGCTGGGGACTGTTCATTAAGCGCTTGTTGGCGGAGGACCTGAGGCTTCTGAATGTTAAGCATTAGTCCTGTTTTCTTATACATGTCAGTAAAGATGTCAATGATTGCCTGCAGGTCTGCTTCCAAGTGAGCACACACTACAGTATAATAAGTGTACTAGAGCTCAATGATTGAGGCTGGGGCTGTCTTGGTTTTGGCTTGGAGTTGGCTGAAGTTAAACAGCTTACCATTCATTTGGTAGTTGAGATCCACTCCATCTGGAAGCTTGTTCGTGATCAGGTCCCATCAAGGAATATTGAGAAGGGTGTTAGAGCAATGGCACAGTCTTGCTTAACTCCTATTTTAACCTCAGAAGGATATGTGATAGATCCATTATTGAGAACCACTGCTCACATACCATCATGGAACAGGCAGAGAATGGTGACACATTTCAGTGGGCATCCATACTTCAGAAGGATCCTGCACAACACTTCTTGGCTGACAGTGTGAAAAGCTTTCATGAGGTTGTATACAGAAGGCTACGTAGAGAGGCTTATGCTGTTCCCGGCATTTCTCTTGCAGCTGGTAAGCTGTGACGGTCATGTCAGTTGTGCCTCTTGATGCCCTAAACCTACACTGAGATTCCAGGAGGAGCTCTTCAGCAAGTGGAAGGAGATGGTTCAGGGGGGTTCTCACAATGGTCTTTCCTGTGGTGGACAGTCAGATGATCCCTGTAGTTTTCACAGTCAGGCTTGTCTCCTTTCTTGAAGATTGTGACAAACATGGAGTCCTAGGTCATCTGGGGTTTCCTCATAATTTCAGATCCTTAGGATGTTGGCATGAAGCTCTAATGTGAGCTCTTCTATCCTCCTGCTTGAAGATTTCTGTGTGGGGGGATTCCATCTGCTCCAGATGCCTTGTCATTCTTCATCTACTTGATGGCTTTCCTTACCTTGTCAAGAAAAGCCATCAAGTGGAGGGGTTCCGAGATCATCTCTGACTGGGTGTTGCAGAATGGAGCTGAGAACACTCTCATCAACAACGAAGTCTTGATTGAAAAGGTCTTCAAAATGCTCCTTCCAATGGGAATTGATGGCTTCCCTTTCCTTGATCAGGTCTCGTGCATCCTTAGTTCTCAAGGGGGGTTAGTTTCTAAGTGCTTGGATTGTAGATAGCTTTGGTGGCACTGAAGAAACCATGTGCATCATGAGTGACATGTTGAATCTCCTTAGCCTTGCCTTCCCACCATTTGCTGTTCATATCACAGATCCTCCTTTGGACCTCTACCTTGGCTTGTTGGAGTACAAAAGGTCTTGCGCTTGCAATCAATCAACTTTTGGATCTCCTAGGCACTCTCATCAAACTAGCCTTGATGTTTCCTGGTAGAGAAATTAAGTGCCTCTTCACAGGTGCTGATGATAGTGGCCTTGAGGGCACCCCCTATGCTGCTGACATCCTCCGATGGTGGTTGACTGAAATTCACCTGTTTTTCATTGAGGCACTGGTGGAAGAGGCCTTTCTTGCTTGGATCCTTGAGTCCTTCAATGTTGATCTTCCATTGGTATTGCTGCTGCTGCAGCCATCATTTGGAAGCCAGTTTGACTGACATAACTGAGTGGATGAATCAGTGATCAGTCCAGCAATCATTAGTTCCTAGCATAGTTCTGGTTATGCAGGCATCTTTGCAATCCTGTGTACAGATGATGACATAGTCAATCAGGTGCCAATGCTTAGATCATGGCGTCTTGTGCCTGTTTTTCTGGTGGAACAGTGTGTTGGTGATAGTAAGCCCATGTTTCACATATTTGGTCAAAAGGAGAATGCCACTGGAGTCAACTTTTCCTACTCCTTCCTTGCTGGTGGCTCTATTCCAGAGGTTTGGGTCCCTTCCTATTCTGGCATTGAAATCACTGAGAAGAATAAGTCTGTCTCTCTCCGGAACATCAGAAAGGACTTAGACAAAGTTGGCATAGAATTTCTCCTAAGTTTCATTGGCAGCATCAAGAATTGGGGCACATAGGTGCTGATGACAGTGGCATATTGGCTCCCCACCAGCTTAAGATGGAGAATCATGAGGTGCTCATTAATTCCAATAGGGAATTCTTTGAGTTGGTTTATGAGTTCATTCTTAATGGCAAAATTAACTCCATGGAGTCAGCATTCTCCTTCCCGTTTACCCTTCCAGAAGAAGGTATAGCCGCCTCCACCTTCTTTGAGCTGCCCATCCTCCCACTCACCAGGTCTCACCCAGCTCAGCGCTGCTACACTGATGTTGTTACCTGAGTTCTCAGGCCATGATTGTAGTGTGGCACTCTAGGCATTCACTGTTAGGGTGGTCTATGAGGGTCCTGATCTTCCAGGTCCAGAAAATGTTGGTGCGTCTTTGCTGGTATTTTCTACCACAATAAAGGTGATACCACTGAATTCCGTCATCCAGTCAGAAAGAAATACAGAATACTGTATTAAACAGGCTATGTTTAGGACACCTTTTCTAGCCCCCTCTACATGTGAGGTGAGCAGACCATATCCTGAAGAGGGCTTCTCAGTCACAGTTACAGCTGCCAAATCATACTCCTGTCTCATCCAGTGGGAAACCATCTACTTGTAACTGCTGCCTTCATACCAGTTCACGACTAGGAGCTTCCGGACCTCACAGTCCTACTCTCATCACCATGAACTGGTCACTCAGTAAAGAGCTTGAGGAATGTGCTAGAAAAACCTTTTTCATGGAAGATGCCAGTGCGTGACTTTTCATTGTGGAGAAGCTGTTGCACATCAGCTTCCACATGGCTCTTGAAAGAACAGGACCTTGATCCTGGCAAGGAGACCAAGATAACCGGGTATCTTATTCTGCTGCAGTTTTCATCTACCTTTGCAGCTGTTCAGATTCTAACATCTTCTGCCTACTCTGCCATTGAGGACTTGTAGACCCTTGGCTGGGGGCTGGGCAGGCTTATTATAGTGGAAACCTGTACTCGCCATGTCACAGCAATGTCAAAGGATATATGTGGTTTTTCGGGAGGGACAGAATTGCCATCTGCTGTCCTCCCCATGACTGCTAATTAGCCTGTTACCCCTGCTTATTTCACAGCTAACCTTCCCTGAAGGTCATTCAGCCATCCGCCACCTATAGATGTGCTGTGTAGCAGTACAGCTTTGCCCCACAGTATGATGTTGGTAGGGTGCTAGTGAATGAACCTTGGATGTTATAATCCATATTATTTTGTATAGTGATGATGTGTTCTGTATTGATAAGGATGCACAGCCTGCATCTAGGTCCATTGCAAGGTCTGGTGTCTTTGTGAGAATGAGAGTTAGGTAACCTGCTGCTTGAGACTCCATTTGAGATTGGGGGGTAGTTTGTAAGCTGGTACAGGTTTGGGCCCTACAGCCACCCTGAAACCAACATCATTTTCCAGGAGGGGCTGAAGATCATTAATGATGTGCGTACAATGTTCAAGCTGGGGGCTGTAAGTGACAACCAGAGGGACTCTCTCATTTTTTACTTGGGGTTGGCAATGCTGCAAGATCTGAGTCTGGCTTTGTTGATTTAAATGACTTGTATTGTAGCTGTAAGAATTCCTGATCCAGATTCCAAGGTGTGGATCCTGGTCACTGGGATCAGGACAGACACAGTTGTAACACAGAGCTTGGTTATAGATGATGGATGTAGTGGTGTGCTTATGACGAGAGCTGGCGATGCAAAGGCAGCTGTGGTAGTGGGTGGGGTTCCAATACAATGTGTTGAAGGTTTGCAGTGGCCACATTGCCGATGTGGTGTCTAGGAATTAAATTGGTTGGGTGGAACATTCCAGAGTTAGTTTGATGGAGGGGTGAAAATTATTAAAATCCTGGTGAGATTTCTCTAGAGATTTCTTCCCATGTGTTCATACAGTGAAGATGTCATTGTTGTATCTTATGTATATCAGGGGATGAGTGGAGCTGTGTGTGAAGGAAAAAAGAAAAAGACTTCAAGTTCTATCAAATATATTGTCTTAATGGGGAGCCCTATGAATACTCATATCAGTGCCTTTTATTTGTAGCAAAAGGAGTTCCCCAAATTTGAAACAGCTGTGTGTGAAGACAAAATAGGAGAGTGCAATGGAAATAGAAGCCATGTTCTCATCAGGGATAATGTTCTTTTTCTTGTAATCTGTCCTCATGGGAGATGTTGGTATACAGAGATGCGACATCCATGGTAGCTAACATGATGCTTGCTGGAAACTTGTCAATGGAACCCAGTTTCTTTAAAAATCTGCAGTACATCTCCAGTGGCATCAGCATAGCTAGAAACTCCCTCTATGATGGTGCCAATGCCAGGAACAATGGAGCATCCTAGGTTGCCAGGTTTGTGGAACGTGGGTAATAGTAAAAGCTCTGAGGCCTGGAGAGGTAGAAGCATTAATTCTCTTCTGTGTTTCCAGAGGTAATGTCAGTAGGAGGTCATTTAATTGCTCCTGGTATTGTTCTGTGAGGTCCTGTTAGAAGATGTAAAACTCCATGTTGGAAAGTTATGTTTCACTTTCCCATATGCATGCTGTTTTGTACATGACAACATAACACCTTCTTATCAGCCTGTTATATAAGTTTTTCATCACAAAACAATATATTTGTAATATTCAGGTACAAGTAAGCTGAGGTCCCTTCTAGCTTTCTATCCTAAGCTACTAACCAATAAAATAAAATCATAACTAGGCAGTATTTATTCAAGTGAAAGAGATTATAGATTGGGATTGTGGATGGGAAATTTTAGGAGAAAAAAAAATTAAGAACATCTTAAATGCTGTCGGAAAGCTATCTTCTGCTTCCTTTGGGCCTTGTGCCGCAGCTTCTACAAACACTTTTTTGTTACAGGCGTAATGTTTGCATAGGTCATGTGGTACATCTGGGAGAGGCCCTACAGCCCTACTACTCCTTACCCCAGTCACTAGTATAACAGCAAACCTCACTGAAGCAGATTGTGGTCTGATGCTTTTTTTTTTTTTTTATCTTAAACCCATCTCAATTTTCTGAAGAATTACAAAGAGACTAAGCTTCTAGATCTGAATGTACAGTAAGGTACACCCAGGCTACTGAGAATGAAATGTAGCAATCTGCAAGGATTCAAATAGACTGACATCTGTTACATTACAGCTACTCAGCTGTAAATATTTTATTAAGTTCAGGATCGCCAGTGGTCTTCAGTCATTGGTGACACATAGGGGGTGCATGTTAGTACCGTGCACCCCCTGAGGTAACCCGCACTTCCAGTTTTGCTGCTGGCTCGGCCATTGGCTGCTGGAGAACAACCCCCACCCAGTGCCAGTGACCTGGTACGTCCCCCAGACTCAGGAGGCACCAGTCACTCATGTCTTCAGTTGCTCTGCTAACCCTTTACTGTAACTTATTGATTTGAACTTACAAGGTAAAGCTTCCGAGGCATTTAAATGAAGAAATACGTTGAATATTGAAATCAAAATTTAATTAACTAATGCTTCATTTAAAGATAGTTTAATGGAATAAGAAAGAAATGTAGATATTTCAAATTAGTGGACAAATTCCCATCGACTTCAAAGGATACTCGCTTAGGAGAGAGACTGGCCAGCTGGAGCAGCATAAATGGATGAGAAACTTCCGTGGTGTGACTTAGTACATTTCAATGGATTACTGCCTTTTATGAAGAACAAAAATGTTCTCCCAGACAAAAGCAAAGCATGAATGTGACAGAGCACTGTACAACAGACCTTTTACCACATTGCACTTCCACCAAGAGTTTATAAAAAAGATGGATCGAGGATATCTTTGATCGTAACAATAATAAAAACCCTATACACTGTCACAAAGGAAACCTATTTGCTAATTACCATATTTTCTTGCATACAAAACACCCCCAAGTAAAACATGGATCTTGTTTTAGGAAGGCAGAATGTAGAAATATATATATTCTTTGCAGAATCATGGCTGGTGGTGTGACAGAGTAAATCTTCTTGGAAGCACATAGTTTCAAGAAAGTGTGGCATCTTGGGAGACAGTTTGGGTAAGGCAGCAGGCATCAGGAACTTCCTTGCGTGGCAGGAAGTCCCTGCTGCCTTGCCTAGACTTTCCTGGGATGCCACCACTGGAAAATTTGGTTAAGTTCAGATATTCAAGAAGCCTGAGTCAGAAGCACTTTAACTTTCAAGCTTTACTCTAAGCACCCAAGGTTAGGCAGAGACCAATAGAACAAATATTAGCCCTTCAGTGGGAAGGGCTTGGAACCTGCCTCTATGGGCCGAGCCCAGCAGGTTGGGGGTTGGGGGGCTCTCGCATTCCTCTGAGCATGCCCCATAGGCTCCCTGGGCTGCCAAAGACTCCCAAACGCAGCCAAACAGCTGAGCCCCAAGACCCCCTGCCATCATGACTTCCGTATGCCTTTGTTTCCTGGCCTGTGTGCCCAAGTGGGGAGACCCAGGAACTGCAGCAGCTCCTGCTGGTCACCCTGTGCGAGTCTCACTGGATGGAGGACATCAAGGCCACAGGACATCACAGCAGCCCAGCTGGACCTTCTGCAACAGTTGCTCATTGTGGCATGCACCCTCATGACCATGAGCCACCAGCTGGCTGTCCTGTGCATGGCCACCCAACATACCCTGTACCTGCCAAGTGTGTGCATGTGTGTGTGCGCATGTGTGCACGTACAAGCATGTGAACCCAGGATGTCATCCTCCCCTGCCTCCAAGAAACACAGGCATCCAGAGCATGACTGGGACACCAACTTTCACACAGATGATGAGCATGATGTCTGCATCTTGCACAAATTTCTGGTCCCCAGGCTAATGAAAATAGGGTGCTACAATCTTAAGGTCCCAGACCACTGAAGATATCATCGCCTTCCCTCCCCCATTCTCACTGGGGGCTTGGCCTACCCTTCCTACCCTGGCTCATGAAGCCCTATCGGGGCAGTTGGACTGCTGGAAGGAGCACTTCAACTATGAACCGGGCCTGGTACTGCAAGCACATGTGGTGTGGGGGGGGGGGGAAGAGGGCATGCCTACCCTTGATGTAGGTGGCCATGGCCCTGCACCACGGCAGGCTGTCCAAATCCATGAAGCCTTGGCCAATTACCTTCTCAGCCACGTGGACCAGGAGCCCTCCCCAGATGAGTAAGGCCAGAGGGCTTTTGGTGCCCCCACTCTGGCACCAGGCCATGGATCTCCAGCCCTCAGGTTCTCTGGCCCTTCATTACAGGCACTGCTACCCACAACCCAGGCTGGCAAGGCACTGGCCCTCATCCCCCTTCCCCTCTCTCCCCCAAGCCCCACTAGGGGCATACACCAGAGTGCAGCGGAATGAGGCTGAAGAAAAGACTTGCTTCCTTTTAAACAAATGTTAAAGCTGCCAAACTTTTAGTATATTTATTAAAGCAAAACTGGAATGTTGCCTGCTCCAGGATGTGGAACCGTCTTCTCAGTTACCATTGAGGGAATGGGGAAAGACCCTGGCTGGACCAAATGGTTACAATACTGAAGCAGGGAGAGAAGGGAGTGGGAAGCTAAGGTGTTCAACTCAACAAACACAAAACTTTGGAGGGCAGGGGAAAACGCCACACAGAAAATGATGCCCATCAGTTTAGCTAAATGTTGCAGCCAAACTTTGTGTGCATTACAAAGAAAGCTGTGGAACAATGCCTGCTCTGGAACTTGGACCTGTGCTCCTCCCCTCCATGGCCATTCTTAGCACCCTGGCCTGGAAACTCTTGGCGGGGACCTGCACCCCTGCTGGTGACCAAGTTGGCTCTGGAAGGTAGGTGGTGACCCTGCCAGTCATGGCATTGGGTCTTGGGCAGTCTGGTCACCCTCCCTTCCCCCATTGCTTCTTCTCACAGTGGGCCCCAGCAAACACCTTCCTGGCTCCTTGGACCATAGGTCAGCAGCTCCCACATGCCACATCTTCTGTTCCAGGGCCTGCCCATCCCCCAGTATCTCCCAATCAATGCACAGTGTGGAACATTCCTCCTCAGCTGCCATCCAGAGATGCCCCCCAGGGGACCCCCAGTCATGTCACCTCAGGGAAGAGTCCCTGGGAGCAGGACTCGCCATGCCATGGGGAAGTAGGCGTCAGCTTTTCCCAACTCTCCAGCCCAAGAAGGCTATGTATGGTTTTTCTGTGGGAGTCAGCACTGACACCACTCAGGGCACAGCTGGATCCCAAGCTAGGGTTAAGTCTTTAACCCTATGCATAAACTTCTTATCCTGGCACTATGACTCTTGGCTCTATAGCAGTACAGGCCTCAGACAGCAGGTGGTCATCTGGAGACCTCATTCTTGGACTTTAGTAATGTGTTCCTTGGCCTAGGCAGCTTGTTCAAGTGCTGCAGCACTGTGAGTCATCAGTCTGTCCATTCCTTCCCTCCACATTGAGAGTCACATTCATTCCTTATTTTGCTGGTGCACGTGATGTCAGCCACCCTGGCACGTTTATGGGTGTCTGGCCAAGCCATTCTGAATCCAGTATCTCAATGCCCATGACCTGGCCTGCCATGCACAGATGCAGAGTCTACTGACAAGGGTTACACTGAGAAACCTCTACTAGCAAGTCCCCTGTCTGGACCCCAACCTGGGGCTGAAAGCTGTGCAGCCGTTCACACCCCAACACTGACCGCTCCGTGGGATGCCTGCGTTCTGCCTCCCAGGTGCCCGGATCACATTTTCTTACTGTAGGTGATGGCACCTGGAGGCATGCCAGCAAAAAGTAACATTTGCTACTGTTGGTTACATCTCTGCTATGGGGCTTGGGAAAAAAGAAAAAGCTTTCAATGCCTTTTGGTGTCTGTTGGTGTACCAGTTTGATTTTAGTGGTTCTGCATCAACACATTGCTTTCTCTCAGAAAAGCAATGCAACTCTGAGGAATAGGGCAGATAGTTGTCAATTAACCAGATTTATGTTTCCATTCAATGTAACACAGACTGATAAGCCCCCCAACAGCAGTAATGACCCTGGTACGTCAGATTTGTTCCAGACCAGTGGCACAGGGGCAAGTTGTTTGAAAGACACAGTGTCAGTGAAGAGCATCAGTAAATCAGTATCATCACTCTTCCACCTGGACAATCACTGAGCAAAAAGCATGCTGAATATCAGAGTAGGTAACCACATCTTTCCCCATGAGCATACCCTAACCTACCAAGGAGACACGTTAGACCATTCCCTCACCTATAAACAAACACATTAGGAGGTCAATAGTAAAGTTTCTACATGGGGAACTTCCTTAAGATGTTTAGCCAGCATAACATGGGGTGTCAACTTTAAAGTGCTCAGAACCACTATATGTGCAATGGTATATGCTCCAGCAGATCACAGCGCTCCCACATGGCCCAGAAGTTGTTGCACTAAAGAGCTTGACATCATACTTAACAGTGCACAGAGACTCATAAACAGGCTGCACAACTTGCACATTGTCCTCTCAGGCATTAGACCAAGTGACATAAGAAAGACCATAACCACTCCCCTGCTGCCAGGTTTCTGGGCCTGTGGAGAGCCTGGCAGTCCAAGTACTATGACTCTGTATGTTGCACTAAATTTAGTTAAAGGGTGGAGTGAATGGAAATGGTCAGTCAAACTAATTTGGTCTGAAATCTATTCCTACAGTGTTTTATACCAACACCAAACAAGTCCCCCATTGTGACCTTGACAGAGAAGTGTTAGGCAAGTTGAACAGACTGAGATTGAGCTACAAACACTTCAAAATAACACTGTACACAGAGTCAGCCTTAGGGAAAGTGGTGCCTTGGGCAGACTTGTATTTTGGCACCCCGCCCCCCCTAAAGTAGGCAGTGCTACTGCAGGCAGAAGCGGGCAGGCAGGAGCGCAGGGCTCAGTCCAGCAGGCAGACGGAGAGGCATGGTGTACCAGACAGGCAGACACCGCTGCTACTGCACACGCTGCCCAGCCCCACTTCTCCTGAGCAGCTGCCAGAGGCAGGGGGCAAGCTGGGTTAGGCACTTCTCCTCCTGCCTGGGGCAGGGATCAGGTGGGGCAAAGTGGGATGACAGTACTGCTGTGAACGCGGGCTGCTCAATGTACAGACATGTGTGTGACACCCCCCACCAATTATGGCATCCTGGGTGGTAGCCCACATCACCCACCCCTAAGGCCAGCTCTGGCTGTACAAGATGAACACTTTGAACAGCCCCTTGTGTAAATGTGGTGTCCAGCAAACAGCACAGCACTTAACTGAAAGCAGAAATCTTTTAAAATGCTCAGATGGGGTAGATGGAATCCACATGTGAGCAATAATACCAGACAGTGGCTCTTGGCTGGTCAGAGGGAAAAAGGCTTTGTCACCTCAGGAGGTAGGACTGGCTTGGCGCTTGGGCCGAGGAGACAAGCTCTGGCCTAGGTTAGACCACTGCCCTGCATGGATGGTGATCAGGGTGCCACAATGCTCCATGAATGTAACCTAATGTGAGTCACAATGAGATCTAGTACAGATGTTCATTATAGTGCTCTAACCTACAGTGCTGATACCACATCCATCCAGGGTTATCTTAGAGCAGGATCTGCCATTTTTATAGCAATCTATGTGCCCTGACTGTCTGTTCAGTTATGGCTGTAGAGTGTTTTCTCTGCAATAAATGTAACTTCGATATCTGGTTTCTGTGACCAACTATACATGTGCCCAATACCTGCTCTGATTAGCACACTTTGGAGCAGGCTTGATTAATTAATTAGCATGCTGCGGCAGCCTTGGTGTCTTGTGCATTAGCATCCCTGCACTTCAAAATGGCAGTGGAGCTGCTTTAACTAATGCTCAAATGAGCTTTGGTTAAACCACCCCCATCACCATTTTAAAGCATGGGATGCTGAATACATGAGATGCTGTGAGCGCTTCAATTAAAGTGACTCCTGAGAGCTGCTCTAATTAAAGCACCAGCCCCCACTCCAGAGCACATGTATAGGCCCTATGTTTCCAGGAGAACTGACTTTATGTCACAAAGTTAGACCTCAGACTCTTGCAATGGCATTAGCAAGACTGTTAGCTCTTTTCTGTAAGTAGTTTTTAATATAAAATTCCTGTAAATACAGTGTTTCCACATCACAAGCCTTATCAAGATACTAGAAGCAGTGCCGTTAATGCATCAGGCACAAGCTACAAGGCTCAGCCACTAGCTGTGGTTGAGAGGGTTGACACAAGACTTTAGCCTTTCAGCTTGCCGAGTCAGACCCAGAAGCAGCAGCCATCTTGGCAGCTTCTTTTCCAGAGAAAACAGCTCCCCTGCTTAATGCACCCAATCTTTTGGGGGAAAATTACATGTTGTGTGAGAGAAGGCACAGGACTCGCTGGCTTACTAGCAAATCAGAAAACTTATAGCCCATAATAAAGTCCCCCAATCACTGGTGCAATAGTTTTACGCATGAATTCAATTACTGTCAGAAAAGCAGATGCATCAAAAGGTAACTCTGTACGGCCAGACAAAGTTCTGAGCAGCTAGAGAGACAGAGAGAGTTCCCGGCAGCTGTGCCTATAGTCAAACCAAAAGTGCACCCAGTCTAGATTTTTGAGTTTACTTTGAAGTTTCTTGTATAACCAAAACTGCACAGACCAGTGAGTCCCTGGCCACCTTCTGTCCCTGCAGCTGAACAACTGTAAAATCCAAACAACATGAACCAAAACAGAAAGATATTCCAAGTGCACTCCCCCCTAGTCTTGGCTTTTGCTCAACAGTTCTGCATCTCTTAGTCACACTTGAGTAGCCAAATTCTTTATTCAGATGTTATCTCTGGCTAGGCTTATCACAGACTGGTTCTCTCAACTGAAAACCCTGCTGGGATTTAAACCAAAAGCACGCCACTTCCCAGCTCTGGTGTATTTCTACTAATGACATCACCTGTTTACCATCCCTAATGAAAGCTGCAGGGTATGAGATGTACTTGCAGCAGAATGGGAATGTCCAAAGAATGGTCCCAAGACAAACTACGATAGATTCCAGGAAAATCTCATGTAGCCAAAAATGTCAAAGTTCCCTTTTACTGGTAAGACTGATGTACTTTAGCTAGATCAGTCACTTAAGAGGAAGTGGAGTAGAAACTTCCCACAATGAGTTGGGGATATTCTGCTTACAAGAGCCAGAAGTGCTGACAACGGCTGGTTTGTAGTTCTTTAAGGTACGAAACACCAGTGTGGCCTGCAGATGGGGAAGCTGCCCTACAGGGTACATGCATGTGATGGAACAGTTACATCATCAAACCCACAGAGCAACACAAACTTTAAGTAACCCTGTCCTGTCCTTCCTCTGCCTGTGTGCAAAGCCTTGTACAATGGTGTAATAGATGGGGAGGGACAAGGCTACGCTGCCAAGCTATGTTCCCCATGTGCTCTGTAAAGATAAAACAGTTGTTTCGGAGAGCTCGAGTCTGATGGCAAACTGTTCACGCACACACGCATGCTTTTGGATGCTGCTGAGGGTACGTAGGGCAGTGGCACAGAAACAGGCCTTCTACTTGGAGTCCCTGCCCCAGAGTTATGCTCCCTACCTATGCTGCAGAACTGAGGAGAGTCAGGAACACTCTTGGACAGATGGCACCAAAAATCCTTTTAAAAAGAAAGGCGGTGGGTTTTCTCCTGTTGCCTCCCCAAAAGTTTGTTATAACAAAAGCAAAATAATGGATTCAAAACAGTGTTTCTTCCCTTTGTGATTCACTGTTAAGGAAAGTTCGTTGCACAAGAGGGAACATTTTTTTCACTATCAATTGTGAAGTTTGTTTTGCTTCATAGACCTTGGAGTAAGGCATGCTCTTACAGTGAAAATTCCTTAGAAAAATATTGCCTCTAGAAAACATTAAGAAAGCAAAATTTTCTCTCTCCTTTCCATTTTGCTAAGAGAGGGAGGGAGAGAAATGGGGAAAATAAATTCCAGAAGATTATCCTTTTTTTAATGTGAAAACAAACAAAAAGCATTGGGGGGAAAAAAAGTGGGATAGGAATATTTTATTAGAAAATATCCAATTTTCAAGAAATAACATTTTTTTTTGTTTCAAGGAGCTAACACTTTAAAGTTCTGAGAATCAAATTGTGTTTGATGACAGTTTATTTGGCCTGTGGGTTTCCAGTTTTTTCACCGCTACAGGATTGGCTCCATCAAATATTTGCTCATGGAAAGACAACTATTCTCTCAAGTGAGTCCAAAGGAAATGGTTTGTTTTGCTTGTAGTTCGGTCCCAGCAAATCATGCATGACATTGTTTTCCCCAACTTGCATAGATTGAACAAACAAGGCCTGGCCATAAGTTTTATATGCATATTTTACCATTCTGCTTTACTATACACAAATACTGAGTACCTGCATTTCTCCTTCTGTTGACCCAAATATCTCCTTTTCCTCAGATTCATGTACTGTAGGTGTAAGACTGTTTCACAAGTTATGCAGATTGTGGTTTAACACATTTTAAGCCTATAGAATCTCAAGCAGATGCGTTTAACAGGCATTTCCATGAAATATATAATTGCACTGTACCCTAAACTTAAGGCCTGGCCCCTGAAAAGTAGTGTTCATTTAAAATATCTCCTATGCTTCAAGTATGGTTTTGGGGAGCAGTTACCTTGCAGTTACCACTTTTGGTCTCGCAGCTATCAGACAGTCTGATTAACGTGCATGGTCATTTTTCAGGATCAAATCTCTAACAATTTATTAAACTAGGATTATTCCCAGAGGACTTGGACATTGTTAAAGTTATTTACAATACGCTAAAATTCAAGGATTGCCTACTGTCACAGAAGGATAATAGGATGCCTTACCTAATTGCTGAGCTGAGGACCAGCAGTATATTTCCATTCCCATTTACTTTCTCCTTAAAATTTAACTTACACAGGGAAGAAAAAGACATCCTAAACTGTTTTTATACCAGTTGAAAGATTGCTTGGGATTTTGGCCCTTCTTTTATATTTTATTAAAAAGTTATAAGAACACCTAGTGTCTTTTAGCAACAGACTCTTTACAGAAAGCCAAACAAATAATTAAATATTTGAAATCCAACTACCCAAAGCAGAAACACGGCCTTTAAAAAAAATAATTAAAAAACAGAAGTATCATGTACTTCTATTTGTTATGTGTGGCACACTCTCATGTAACAAATACATTTTCAGTTTAGCAGCCAGCTGCCACAAACAGCATATGTTTAAAGGTTATATAATAAAAAGACACCCACACACTCCTATCTTCCATAAAATGCTAACAATTCAGAGGCTGTGTTTGTGACTCACTGCTAAGGGGATCTGAAAGTTAAATTATATAATCTATAAACATAGTCTCCTGTGTTTTAAAACCCAACTTTTTAGAATCTGTAAGCCAAACATTCACCTGATACTTATGCGTGCGTCTAGATAGTCAGTGGGAATATCACATACCTAAAATTATACAAAGAGTTAGGGGCTTCTGGATCAAGGCAAACAATGCCAGCAGGAACAAAATTTAGCGACAGATCTTTAAACATTTTTGCTTAACAGAAAATTTACAACCTGATGATCATAGGTGGTCAAACATGCAGCACATATTCTATGGTGCTTGGGACATAGCTGAGTCTCTGCAAGTCAGGAGGGTAAACACCACGTGCTGTAAGCCAGTGGTTCTCAATGTTTTTGAACCTGGACCAATTTGTAAACATCAGTGCCCAGTCCTGA
This sequence comes from Crocodylus porosus, assembly GCF_001723895.1. Taxonomy (NCBI): domain Eukaryota; kingdom Metazoa; phylum Chordata; order Crocodylia; family Crocodylidae; genus Crocodylus; species Crocodylus porosus. Next base: position 4,215,288 of record NW_017728916.1, read on the forward strand.
CCCAGCACCCCTCATTCCTGGCCTGCTGCCCCCCCACTCAGGCCCCAGCCCCCAATTTGTGGGGCAGGGGGACATGGGGGGGGCCCCCAAACAGCCCCCTGCAGGCTGGAACTCTGCCAGCCTGCAAGGGAAAAGCCACCGTTCCCATGTTTTTCTCCTTTAAAGGAAAATCTATTTTTAAAGTATGTTTATGACCTTTTCATGTATTCTTGCAACCCACTTTTGGGTTGTGACCCATGGGTTGAGAAATGCTGCTATAAGCAACAGACATGTGCAGTGTGGGTAATGGAAAAAGTCTTCCTGGGGGGAGACATGAAGTTTGTATGTTCATTAATCTATATAATCTGTGATCCCTAGGAAATAACAGAACCATCAACATGTGATAGTGTAAAATTTCAGCACTGAACCCTAAGAACTAATTGCTCCACCAGAAAAGCTATGGATTAGCTAATATAGCATACAGCCCTGACAACAGTTGGTGTAAAAGTTGTTTTGAAATTAATATTGGCAGCAGAAAACAACAAGATGCACATTAACTGATAGCTCCTTCACCAAATAGCTGTAATTCAGATACGAGATTTCTGCTTTGATCCTTTATGCTCAACTGCTTAGAGAAACCCTTATGGATCCTGCATGGCTCCATGTCTAAGATTGGATCTAAATTTGTATCATGTTCAAGACTGACTATCAACTATAAACTGTGCATTAGAAGATTTGCTACTTGCTCAGTTTTTTAGAAGTGCATAGCAGATAGAAGCAAACACACACATACACTTTGCACAGAGCTTCTGAACACCCATTGCTTTTTATTTAAGAGCATTACACGTAACAATCTTTGCTTAAAAAGACCTTGCATACATTTCCTGTTTCTAACTCACCTATTCCTTAGAAGTCCATCTGTGCTTAAGAATGCAAGGTTCCTTCCTTCCACGTAAGACCCCTTCATCATGAAATAATTAAAACTGCCCCCACATTAAAACAACTCCTATCCTTGTTATAACCTTCTAGCCCCCTGTCAGGAAACCTCCTAATTAGCCCCAACAGGTGACCACAGCCATCTGCCAGGTGCTGCAATTGCTAAGTAGTTTCTCTCCTAACATTTTGTTGGAGGTGGGAAACAGCCTATACTTTAGATTCATTGAATTTCAGAGAGAATACTTCAGTCAAAGACCCTTTCCTGTTAGCGCTTTGAACCTGCCCCACGGGCATTTTAGTTCAGCATGGAAGGAAAGACAACAGAGAAGGCCCAGGGTTGCACATAAAAATAAGAGTTTGCAGTTTGATAAAGATCCAGGTAGAGAGACCATAATTTCCCACAGAAGTTTTAAGTGACAGATTCCTCCAGTGATCACACCACTCACAATCCCAGGTTTAGGGCATATGAGCTGGCGATTAGGTGGAGGGGGAGGGTTGTCAAGGGTGTGCTTAGCCACATCAGCAGCCATACAAAAGTGCTGTTGAGTGGTAAGTGCTGCAGCTCACAGGGCAGCTTGGAAAGGCAGCTGTCAGATAGGCATACACCTGTGGCTATTTAAATTGCCCTGGGAATCTCTCCAGTCCCCAGAACAGCCAAGGAATAAGAAGCAGCATGATACTTAAGCACATATTTGCCCCCCTCCTCCTTGGTTCAGGGCTTTGTGCTATGCCTCTTAGGGTCTGTGTATACTAGGAAGTTGTACTGCTTTGGTATCCTCGTATAGACAGAATAGTATTGTGGGCCCTTGCCAGCATAGTGGCAGGTGTGCCAGTATTGCTATTGCCCTATGAGCCAAGCACCACAGCTGCAAAGCATCTTGGCAGCAGTCTACACTTTTTAGCACTGTGACGGTTTCAGTTTAAAAAAAACCACACTGCTTAACAAGATAATTTTGCTCGGTAAATGAAATGTCTCCTTCTTGTGCAATGCATCCTTTCCTGAGATAACTTTGCGATGTAAGATAAGAAGCATCACTGAGAGACAGTAGGGGCTAGAGGCTGGAGTCTAGTCCTGGGGGTGATAACCATGGATTCTGGTTTTCTCTAATAAAAAAAATCTCATATTCTCCGATGAAAAAATAACTACATTCCCAAATCTGTTTTTTACACGATTGAATGAAACGCCACTCTATAGAGTGGTGTTTCATTTTAATTGTGGAAAAACGTGGATTTGGGATTTTTTTTTATCAGACACAACCAGGATCCCTGGTGACAACCTGGGCTTCTGGGGCCTGCTGTACTTATCACTGCCTTATCCGTGGCAGGTCGCCCAGCTGGCATGCTTAGAAGTGTCCATTACTTTGATTGCCTCCATTTTGTGAGGCCCAAATGACATGTGACAGCCACAAGATGGTGGCACCTAAAATGAATGGGCAGTTTTGAAAATGTTGGCTTTTACTTTCTGCTTCAGTTTCTCTGTAAGAAACTGGAAATAATATTTCCACGCACCAGCCTTGTGAGATGCCCTGTTGATTAGTTAGCAACCTGTACCTGATAAAATGATGTATAGTGTTACTACTATGGGATTAGCTTGGATTCCCTTTGCCTTGGGAAGGATGCAGCTGTGCCTTATGCTTCCTGCTGCTTCTTGTCTGTCTTCTGTGCTGAGGCACTGCTTTGATCCTCTAAAGACAAAATGAGGCAGCTTTCATTAGTCCAGTTTCCTATCACGAGAGACCCTAGGGCTGCTTCTGGTACTGTTGGGGCTCAGGCCTGGCATGATCCTAAAAGCGGTCATATGTGGGAGATGGTAGCAGCCCTGCACTGGTTACCATAGCATCTCCATTCAGGGGCTGGCATGATTCACAGAACTAGACATGAAAGTGATAAAATTTGGCATGTCACATTCTGCTCCGGCACGCTTAGTAATTAGATGACTTTGAACAGTGTCAGTTATGAACAGCCCACAGGCAGGAACAGCCCCCTATTCCACCGCAAGTAACATTGCTGCCAGTTACTTAACAGCCCTATATGAACCCTGTCATCATTTAATCTAATGCTTCATAGGGTCCTGGGCAAGTAGGGCTGCAAGGGACCTCACAAGCAGGGCCAACCTTAGGGAAAATGGCATCCTGGACGAACTTGTATTTTGGTGCCCTTTCTACTCCCCTTCCCCCTCAGTCAGCTGCTCCGCTGTAGGCAGAGGTAGAGGCAGGCTGGCAGGGGCGCAGGGTGCAGTGCAGCAGGGAGGTAGAGCAACATGGTGGGCCACTGCTGCTGCTTTGCAGAGGTAAGGTGGGCAGACTGGAGCAGGTGCCACCCTGCCCGTACGTGCCCGGCCAGGCTCTTCCGACATAGTGGCTGAAGGAGGAGGGCAGGGTGGGCTAGGCTGGGCTCCTCCTGCCTATATACAGTACATTTTTGACCCTGCACCAGAAAAAGAAACCACTGTAAGAATAATACTGCAAAGCTGGTATTTCACAGTCACTTAAGCTGTAAAAAATTTGCATGCACCTTGAAGAAGAAAGTCACACGACTGATTCCTGCACCGCACCAAGATGTTCTTCCCTGAGTTTGCCATGTTGCTGGCCCAGCTGCAATTCCCATCAGTGTTGCCAGGTCTTAAATATGAAATTATCGCATTGGTAGCTCAGAATTATCGTATTTGCCGACAAACTATTGTACACTGAAAAAATATGCAAATAAGAATACAAATAAACCTTATTTACTTTATATTGCTCACTCTACCTAGTCAGTGAGTGTGAGTGAGAACTGGGTCATCAAAGCTGAAGCATGTCTTTGAGGCAAGCAATCATAAGAAAGTGCTAGCAACAAGCCTAAAAGTCAGCTAAGATTTCCTGAAAATGACTTGCATTTTGCATATGGTGCATCAATTTGCTGCCTCAGCACCAATAAGATATTATTATTGTACATTTTGAAAACTTCTACTGTTTTTGGTTGTACATTGCACAAGGGTTGAAATTATCATACAAATATGATAATTACCATATACCTAGCAACGCTGATTCCCATCCATACAGGGGGTCATGAAGCAAGGGAAAGGTCAGGGAGGATCAGAGACTCTCCGGGGAATTCTTTCAGAGAATGACATTTCTCTTGCAGAGCAAAGGCCCAGACTAACAACCAAGCTCCAAACACACTTGAACATCAGAGGAGTCCAGTTACAGAACCGCAGTCTGCTGCCAAAATCTATCTTTGTTTTGCAGTGCTGGCACATTTTGGGAAGCAGTTGCGTTTTTTAAGGTAAACTAAAATTTGAAAAGCAACAAAATCTAAACATGCTAAGAAAATCATTGAATGGCGAGGCTCCACAGAGAAATCATGCTAACTCCATTCAATAGCAATGAGTGCTATAGTAGAAAGGGGCTATAACAGCAAAATCAATATACAAAAAATATTCTTGCAAAGAAGAATTTCATCAAAAAACAAGAAAGATCAAAATTACACAACTTGTTACACTTATCACCAGCCAAGAACTGTTTCCCCTGACTGGATCTGAGTCATTACTCTGCTAAAATCAGTGATGGTTCACTGCAGTGGAAAATAAGGTAATATCAGAAACTTCTGTTAGCAGCAGCTGGCAATATCCAGTCTCAAACTCTTCCCACCCCACATACATTTTCAAAATCTTCTGCCACCCTCACCTAAACAAATGAAATTTAACATGGGCTTTCAAAAAACCTCATTTTTTTGAAATTTAACATGGATTTTCAAAAACACCTCATAAAAATAGAAGGCAAACATGCCTGGGGAACCTTCATTCCTGGATAATAGCTGTCTAGAAACCAATCTGATACTTGTTTAGCAGTGGTCATATTCAACCATCAACAGCGATAATATATTCAAGGTTTGGAAAAAGCACTGGAAACTTAAGAATATAAAAGGGATCACTCCTAATGCTGCAGAACAGCATTGCTGTATAAAATCAGTTGGAGAGAGCTGTTAATTTCATAGCTGAGTTATTGTTGGAAACCATCATGCAAATGACCGATGATTATGGTTCAAACCACAAGCCTGAAAGTGCTGTCGTTTACATAGCATAAAGCAGTTCATTCCCCATCTTTATTATCAAAGGATGAAGAAGCAGAGGAGTTAACTACAAAAGGCATCTGGATAATATGTGAGCCGAGTCCTGAGGTATATGGCAGGTATGAATGTCACTTTGCTGCTTAGAATAGAATTTCACAGATGGATACCCCTACTTCCTCTTCATTTCCTTCCCTGGGAGACAGCCAGGTTTGCCAAATGGATGAGACTATGAGAGATGCTAGCATACTAAAGAGGTTTGTTTATTTTCTCTAAGTCGGTACTGGGCAACAGGAGTCTGAGCCACATTGTATGAATGAGAATGCAACATGGCTGTTCCCATCTTGCAACAAAGGCAGACACAAATGAGGAGTTTATGCTGGCAAAATACAAGCTTATATATCCATTCCCTTATTTCTGATTAATTCCAGATGTGGACAGTCTTTCTCCAGAATAAGAGTGCCTGATTCTACTATCAAGGTGAGTTAAGCTAAAGAGGAACAAGATGCACCTATTCTGAAATTAGGGTTGACCCAGAGTTAATTTGGGATGGCCTGCTATGTAGACAAGTCCTAAAGTGGAATAACTTGCAAATAGCTTATATGACCTGATGATGAGTCTAAACTGCATTAAATCCCTAGTCAGAAAACAGCTTTGGATAATAAACCCCAGTCATCTGTAAATGGATTTTTTTTCTGCTTAGTTGAAGTATGAAGACTATTTCAAAGAAAAAATATATAGCAAGGCAAACAGAGTTGAGGTAGATCAAAACAACTTCCTTTTGAGGTAAAACAGTACCAGTTAAGTGTTATGTAATACAGACGTGAACCGTGTTTTTCTAGCCTGCTTTGAACAGATACATATTGTCCAAAGCTAATTATTTTAATGTAATGAAATAAATATAATTATATTTACACATAATTTCATAATTTTCGGTTAGAGCTTCAGTGATGGCTAGCATTAGGGTATCGTGCCACATTCCACACTGGGTTGTGCTGTGCACAGACAGGACAGTACTAGTACTAGGGCAGTACACTGCGTAGCACCTATCCTTCCTGAGTTCTGCAGGCAACCCACTTGTAGTGATAATTCACCCTTGTGACGGAGAGATCTCTCCGTCTCAGAGAGGGCTCTGAATTTTGTGTGTTTGCTTGTTTTTATGCCTCGGAAGTTCAGTTCTTTCCTGTTCTGCATTTTTTTGAATTCAATGGTGGGAGTCAATGAATGAACAAGGTGGGAATGGTTAGATATATAGTTGTTGTTTAACACAGAAGAGGTCCTCCCGTCTTTATCCTGTGAAGAAAAGTAGGAGAAGGACTGATAAGCGAATAACTGACAAGTGCCGGGATGAGTCATGGCCAGAAGAAGTAGATTATCCAAGTTCTGCTGAAACCGCAGTTGTAGCAGGGTGGTAACTGGAACTCCTGAGGCACAGGACTAAAACTAACAAATACCAAGATGGAAATGTCAGGGAGAAGGACAGGTAGCTTGGGAAGTCCAGATTTAGATCTGATTGGTAAAGCTAGTATGCTTTTGAGAGAAAACCTCATACCATCACTAATCATACAATCATAGAAAGTTAGGGTTGGAAGGGACCTCAGGAGGTCATTTAGTCCAATGCCCCGCTCAGAGCGTGACCAGCCCCAACTAGATCATCCCAGTCAAAACTTTGTCTAGCTGGATCTTAAAAGCCTCCAAGGATGGCAATTCCACAACCTCTCTGGGTAACCTGTTCCAGTGCTTTACTACCCTTCCTGTGAAAAGGTTTTTCCTAATACCTAACTAAAACTTCCCTTGCTGCAACTTGAGACCACTGCTCCTTGTTCTGTCATCTGCCGCCACAGAGAACAGTCCAGCGCCATCCTCTTTGGAGCCCCTCTTCAGGTGGTCGAAGGCTGCTATTAAATCCCTACTCAGTCTTCTCTTCTCCAGACTAAATTAACCTAGTTGTCTCATTCTCTCCTCAGAAGTCATGTGCCCCAGCCCCCTCACCACTTTTTTTGCCCTCTTGCTGGACTCTTTCCAATTTGTTTACAATTTGTTTGGTCTCAAAACTGGACACAGTACATCAGATGTGGCCTCACCAGTGCTGAATAGAGGCAAAGAAGCACTTCCCCTGATTTGCTGGCAACACTTCTACTAATGCAGCCCATTGCTATCAGCCTTCTGTGCAACAGGGCACACTGTTGGCTTGTCTTCAGCTTGCTGTCCACTGTGACCCCCAGGTCCTTTTCTGCAGAGCTGCTGCTTAGACACTTGGTCCCCAGCCTGTCCCAGTGCTTCACATTGTTCCATCCTAAGCTTGGCAGAAGGCAGAGTAGATATGTGCCTTGCAGACTAAACTTTCGCTGTTCACGTTGCTTGCTGCCTTTCGCACCTTCCCACATTGTATGGAAAATCAGCAAGGCCATTTCCTTTCCATGACTAGTGATAGACTAGCTCCTCCTCTTTTTCTAGAAGCGTAGTACACCCTGGTTCTTGATAAAACTGGTCATCAGATGCACCTCATATTGATTAGGTGTTAACTGGTAAAATCCCATGTTTTCAAGGCACAGGACACCTTATTGCAAGCTCTAAACCTTTTAAATGGTTTCATTTAAACCTGTGCCTTCTCTCAGTTTCACTTGTGTTGTCATTGTAATGTTAAAAGTTCTCAATCCTTCACTGTGTCTTCTGAGAAAAATAAGGGAGAGCATACAAAATGAACTTCAGTAATATGGTTTTGGAGGGAGAAAAACATCTTTTCAGTTACCTCTGCAATGCAATAAAGAAATAATGAAGGATGACACCAGTATTTCCCCTTTGCAACTCCTCTATAAATATTTCAACAAAGAAGAACTGTTACAGCAATATATACAATACCTAATGAATGAGGCCCAACCTTGATTGGCGCCTATGTGTAATACTGTACTACAAACATCATAAGGTGAGTAAAACCAAAATAATGGTCTGTTGATATGTTGAAGATGTAAGTGATCTTAGTTTAAATACGATAATCTTTTGAAGCTACTCCCAGAGTAATGGTTCTGTTTCCAATAATAAACTTTTTTCAAATCACAATTCTAATATTGCCCTGTTCAAAATAATACTACCTCTTATGCAAATTTACCAGCACCAGCAGTATTTTTTTTTACTTATTGACTTCATGTAATGCCCGACAATATTTTTGTTTACTTATTGACTTTGTGTAACGTGCTGTACATAACAGTATTGTTTGAATGTTTTTATAACTTAATAGCATTAGCATTTTATAGTATTAGCTATTAATGATTTAAACCAGTACACTATTTTTCAAAATAATAAGTATAGCCTGGCTTTAAAGTTTCTACTGTTTCCTCTCAATAGTTGTTCTAATATCTTTCACTGTGCTTTAAGAGTTTGCCTCTTACTAACACCTTGCTTTCTTTTTATACTTAAGCTTATTTATAATGAGCAAAAATGTTTGATTAAGCCTGTCCTCTGTACCCCTGCTCGCTCCTCTCATCTTAGCCCTCATTTTCTCCACCATTTATCTGCTACTGCCTTTACTGGGGGAGGATAGCTGTCTGGCCAGAGACTGTTCCCGAGTAGAGTCCAGGCTCCTGAGTTTCTAGGCTTTTAGCACACCTCTTTAGGATGTCCATTTTCCAACATGGCCTGCATAAAACTATCCATCAGTAGTCTTTAAAATAAGATTAGAAACAAAACAAATGGCATCAAGTTTCCCATTTAAAAAAAACAAACCCTCCAGCCCTCATTGTGGTAGCTTCCCTTCTTTCTTCACAGAAAACAGCATCTCTCTAGACATCGAAGCCCTATTCTGACTATTGACTTGGTCTTCGTCAACAAAAGTGTATAGCAAACATCCTAGTTAAGCAAGGAATTATCTGGTCAATAATACCTTGACCTTCCTGCTGGGCTGTGTTTTCACTAGGACAAAAGGCTACTTGATGTAAAGTCCTAGTAAAAAAAAAGATAGTTTTTAGTTTTCATGTGTGTGAAGAGGCTGAATTCTAGAGATTATGCAGCACCTACAGGTCACCCTGCTATGGATTTTTCTTTAAAGACCACCCCTTTTCTTCCTAGTGAAGGCAAATCTGAAGGTTTTACCTTGACCGCTTCACTACAGTAGAATTTTAATATTAAATTTACATGCTAACTGAAATGTTTAAAGATGTATCTTTCTTGTACTGCAGACCTAAGTCAGCCTAACAGTCTCTCCTTGCTGTAATAAGAAATCTCCATTCTTTCACACAAGCTACTTATGTCCCAGTTGCCAGTGTTCATTATCATCATAATGGACTGATGTTCTTTCAATATTTGTGTACAAAGATGCTTTAATCAGGACCATCTACAGCAAATATCAGACAGTTAATTCCAGTGGGCTCTAACTCCAGGTGTTTAAACACAAACAGCAGTTGGATTTCCACAGTAGGGCTGGAGGAAAAGACAGCTGTCATGACACTTCACTGCAAACCTATTTTTACGGCATCTGTAACCTACAGAAGTGCTGTCTTCTCTATAGCAATATAAAGATTAACACCTATTGCAACAACTGCTCATCTAGCTGAAGTGCCACACACGGACTTATCTAATAGAAACACTTTAGAAACTGCTGCAAAGTTGGAGCATCAGCTACAAAAACAGGAGCAGCCACTTCTCTTTAGTATAGCTCCAAGTCCAAATAAACTTTAAATACCTCACATGACAGTGTAAATGCAAGGAGTTGGAGGGGGAGGGGAAGGGGGAGAAAGTTATGGACCATCCTCTATGCTAGGCTTTTACAGGCACATGCATTTTCTTAGCAATTTCATAAAACTTCCTCCCATTCTTGAATATAAGCTTTAAAATTCCTTATACTAGCTAAATATATACGTAGTTTTAAAGCATTAGGAAGAAACCCTGTATTATTGACCTCCAGACAGCTTTTCACCAAGCAGATATGCAAGTATCCCAGCCATCCTGCGGGCAGGGGCTGCCAGTGGATAGCAGTTTAAACAGATCTACAATAGACAATGAGTACGAATGTGAGTAGAGTGTTCTTGTATCTAAGTTACAACACACAGTTGCTTTACCAGTTTTGGAAAAACTTAGATGGTAAATCCTTTCTGAAAACTTGTATAATATAATATAAAATATTATATTAAGTATATATAAGTATTCCATAACAGGGACAAAGCCAAGTCTGGACTAGCATCAAATACAAAATAGGACATTTGACATCCTTTTATTTGTTAGTGTTTCAATCATGGTCAGTTTCTAGCTCCCCCAAAAGATGTTACTCTACAAATACATATGAATGATCATTTTTGTTTCCTATCTTATACTGAAAATTTCTTATATTGAAATATTCTGCTTTCACAAGCCTCAAGTACTTTTTTTTAGTACAGAAAATAAGACCTTCCTTTCACTTGGCTTCCAGTAATAAGCTTTAATAAATGCTAAAGTTTGCTTAAAGCCCCATCTGCTGGTCAAACATTGCACTTAGTACTAACGGTATGGTGGTATAATTGCCAGTCCAAGAAAGATGCAAGAGACAGATTTTTGTGGATGCTATTTTTTTTATTGGAGCAACTGAATAGCTAGAAGAGATTTTATACAAGTTTTTAGGCACAATGTACTTTGTACTAAACTGCTAGTTGACTGCACATCCAAAGGAAAAATGTCTGAATAGATTATAAGCAATTCCTCTAACCATGACCAACTTAATTTTTTTCCCCAAAAGGGCTTTACTGGCAGAAGGCAAAGTACCAGCCTGGCTGTTTGGAGACACTCACTGGTCATGCCTAATAGTTTCCCAGTAGCCCCCATGCACATGACTGGGGCAAGTCTCCACGGAGACCCCAGCCACAGCTCCACTGTGATAACACAAGGCTAGGGTTGTCTTGGAGACCAGCCCTAGCCTTGCTGGCAGGGCAGGGGGCTGCTTCGGAACCGCTGGGATCTTGCAGCAGGGTCAGCTTGGTCTGGGGCAGGGGTGGGCAACTATTTCGGGTGGAGGGCCACTTACCCAGTTTTGGCAAGCTGTCAAGCGCCACATGGGTAGCCCCACCCCTTGACAGGTGCCCCACCCCTGGTCACCATCTCCGGACCAATGTCCCAATGTTCTTGATCCCAAGACATTGGGACATTGGTTCCATGTCCCAGGGCCAGCACCGGTGGGGCCCAAAGCAGGGCACAGGCTGGCAGGGGTCTGTGGGGCCAGGCTGGGCTGCACCAGCAGGGTGAGGGGGGAGCTGGCCTGGCTCCAGAGTCCCTGCTGGCTGGGATCCTGCACACCTGCCAGCACTAGCCCCAGGACTCTGGTATGGGTGCCATGCTCCTGGTCTCCCCCCACCCCATGGCTGACGCTTCCTGCTGCAGCCACTTGCAGCCCACAGGGCTGTCCAGAGCAGGCGTAGCCAGCCCCATGAGCTGCAGGTGGCTGCAGCATGGGGCAGGCAAGGGGCCGCTTTCCCCCCCACCCCGCACTTAACTTTTCCCCAGGCCACTTTTCCCTGGGATCCCCCCCTTCCCCTTACCTGAGGTTCCGGCCAAGGCAGCCATGTGGTCCCAGACCAGAAGCCCCTCCTGGGGCTTCCAGCTGGGGAGGCGGGGCTGGGCAGGCCCTGCTCTTGTGGCAGGGGTGTGCAGGCAGCAAATTGTGGCTCTGCCTTGGCTCCTTGCAGCAGTGACAACCTGGTCCCGACCTGGGACAGAGCCATAATCTGCTGCCCATGCCACCCCCGCCCAGAGCATGCAGGCTGCAGATAGCAGCTGTCCTGGCCCCAGGCCAAGCTGCCCCTGCCACAAGATTGCAGCAGCTCCAGATCAGCCCTCCTGCCTTGCCCTGCCAGCATGGTTAGGGCAGGTCTCCATGGCAACCCAAGGCTTGCATTTATAACAGCATACTAGCAACTGGGGGCCATGGAGACTGGCCACGCGTGCAGGGGCTGCTGGGAAATGGAATCCACTGCCAACCAGATCCAGCCTGTGGGCCAGACTTTACCCTTCCCTGTCCTACCATTTTTTCCCTTGCACCTACACCCCCCGGTCCCTCCCCGCCCCGCCGAGACTTACCATGAGCTGCAGCTCTGGCTCCGTGCAGTTGCAGTGGTGGTAGCTCTAGCCCCAAGAACTATTATGTGCTCCATGCCATGGGCTAAAGCCACAACTGATGGTAAGCAGACCATGAGGGTGAGGAGGTGGCTGCTGTGCCTTGGACTCCAGCCTTGACCTGGGCTTAGGGCTGGAGTCAGAACCACAGCAGTTGCTTACTCCCTGTCCCCCCCGAACTCTTGCATTGTATTCAAATCCAAGGAAAGAGGTGCTCTTCCCTCCCCCCCACCCCATTTGGGGGTGGGAACTCATCTTGGATTTGAGTAAATATAAGTCATGCAAACCAGGCTTTGAGCAACAGGAACAGCAGAACCAAAGGAGACACTTTGTATATAGGTAAGTCATAAGACATGTTCCCTCTTCAGTTTTAAGATAAAAAACATACAGGATTCCCTTAAAAAATAAGGGATAAAGGATGAAAAGTTTTGCCATACCAATTCATCCTGGTTGCCATGCAGGTGCAGCTGAAAGCTGTCCAGCCCCAGTTCAGCTCCCCACCTGCTGAAAGCTGCACTCAATGCTGCAGCCAAGGAGCCAGGGGTAAGAAGCAGCAGTGAAGCAGTAGAGGAGCTGGGCAGAGGCAAAACCTTCTGGATCTGTGGGGTGCACATTGCCAACCCCAGTTCTAGACTTATGGATGGTACAGCTCATTTCAAGATGCACTTTGTCTGAAGAAAGTGTGAAAGTTTTGTTTTGTTTTGAAATAAAGACTATATATGCCTCAACATCTCTTCACTGATGTTGACTTGCAGAGGAAATCTTGTGAAGGTATTTTAGTTTCAGCTCTCCCAGAAGTGTAAGGTACAGACCATATTCCAAAGTTTCCTTACCTAGTGAAGTATAGTTTATGGCTCCCAAGAATTGTTCAATTCAGTCCCGAAGGCAAAAATCCACGAGAGGTTTGGGAGACTCCTTCCCCCATCCCCTCCAAAAGGACGTGGAACTTTTAGAAAGCTCCCAGGAAACCTATACTTGCAAGATGAACTTAAACATTCTTTAGTAGTACTGGTTAGGAACTGGCTGGTTAGGAACAGGGATAGATCAAGACAGACAGAAATCCATGGCCCAAAGACTGTAACCCTCGTTGCTGCTTTTTCAGAGACATGTTAGGTGATGCCCACTTAGACCCCCTCCTGGATAGTTTAAGTCTCCCAACCCCCCCATAAGAGTCAAATTAGAGACAAAAACACCACAGATCTAGAGAAACATTTATTATAGGGTTGCAGGATTTATGCCAATATAAAGTCCCTTATTAAAACAAACTCAAGTTTATAATATGTAGCACACTAGCAACTCTCTACCTTCTTCATACTGCAGTTCTCAAAAGAAAACAATACTGACTGCAGTAGTAATGCTACTTGCTCATAAAAAGTTCTGATCTAAAAAGTTTGTGTACAAGCCAAAGTAGTTGAAATTTACAGCTAGTCACATTCACAATTGGGCCATACCAGAAGAGATTTCATGAAATAGGAAATTACAAGATAAAGCAACTCAGAACCAAAATACTGACAAAACAGTGAAGTGTAACTGCATCTTAAATCTAACTAAATACCACAGAAAAACAAAAGCAAAACAAACAAACAAAAAAAAGGATAAAGATTTAGAAACATAAGTTTGGGAAGGTTCCAAATATACATACAAGTTCAATACAGTAATTGCACAAAATGAAGAAAGCAAGTTAGAGGTTTATGATCACTGAGGTTAATTTTACATGCTTCACACATGGAATTTAATAAACCTTTAAACAGAAAAACTTATAAGGTTTTCTACCAAAACACTGAGTGCAGAGCTATTCTAAAGAACTACACAAAAATGTGCAAACCACAGATTAATACATTAAATTTAATCATTCTGTGAAAATAAAAAGGTGGACAGAGTTGGTTCTGGCCAAGGAATTAGTTGCCTTTTTTTTTTTTTTTGCCATTCCAGATTATTCTAAAATCTGATGCATCCAATGAATGAAATGATCTTTTTCTTTTAAATTTACTCAAATTCCTGTTTTTACATGAAAAACTAAATATATGCTGTTATACCAAGGATCAAAGAAAGCTGAAACGGTGAATTTGTTTTATAAACACAAGCAATACACAGAAAATGCATAAGGCTTTTGATTATCACTGCACATTTTAATTGAGAAGTCAGGCTGTATAGCTCAGACTTCCAAATGAAGATGTGAAATAGTTACTTTCTATTCAGTGCCATTCACTGTTGACAGATCTTAGTTTCAATGACAAAAGAATTTTCGAAGTGTCTGATTGCATGACAGTTCTCAGCAGAGCGCTTCTGGAAACCTGCATGGAAGACAAGACAAAAATCTAGGTAAAAACTGAATAAATAAACAACAGCTGGTGGCAAGTTGCTTTTTTCTTAGGACAGGGATTGTTAAGTGGGGGCGTGCGTACCCCCGGGGGTACCTGGAAAGGGCCTAGGGGGCTGGGATGGAATGCAGCTACTCACTGCCCCATGCCACCGCTGCCCAGAAGCAGGGATGGAGCGGGGCTGGGGGAGCGCACAGACAGCACCTGGCCAGATGTGGGGGGAGGGGGGAACATTCATGCAGTGGCTGCCACTCCACATGCAGTCACGCCCCCCCACCCCGTCTGCCTGCCGGGGGGTACATTTATAAGACAGGGGTTTTCAACCTTTTTAATGAGATAGCAGTGGCATGACAAGCTACAGCAAGATAAACACCCTCTATTAGTTCCATCACAGTCACTTGTCCATACATTTGTACACAGCCTTATGACTAATTTAAAAAAGCCTGCACCTATCTCTTAGAGGTGTATTAACTTTCTAGTAAGTAACTACAACAGGTTCCTTAAATTTACAGTTTATTCTCATATTTAATAATTTCCCCATTTTTCTCCAGTATCTTCTTACCGTTTACTATCTGACTAACTAACACCAAAATAAACTACTCAAGGCTATGCCATAAACCCATCTAAGCCACAGACTTCCCAATGGAGGTTTCCAAGCCCTTTTATAGGTATGTTCAGATCTGCCCCACTCTACTGTTCAGAATATTCTGAATGGGTGCAGAAAGCTATTTTTAGTGCTCAGCCATTTCATGCATTGGTACCAAAACAAAGAGGAGGCTTATTCCTTTCCTAATGGAACAAACAAGATCTGCAAGTAACAGAACCTGGTTCTTCATAAGCTTTCTGACTCTGTTAAAACACTTAGGCTGCATACAGATGTTCGTTTCTCCCAGATATTTCTTCCAATGAAAAAATAGCTTGGGAATTGGACGGTACACATGTTCCAGCACCGTAGCTGGACAGCTTCTTAGGTGATCTCTTCAGCCAGGAGCACTAAAGGTTGCCACCTCTTGCCCTTAAGAGAGCCCATATATTGACAACCTGTTCTCTCCTCTGTCAGGGACAGGTGCAGGCTGTCAAGCAGCAGCTGCCACAGCCAGCATCAGGAGGGTTCTTGCTCTGGGAAAGTATTCCTCTTTATCCTGCCAATAGACTGACTGGCATTCTCCTGTGATGGGAACCATTCCAGGCCTCCCTTGCAGGGAGAATAGCCCTGATCTTTGTACTTCTTCAGGCTGGACGGGAGAAGTCCAGGGAGACTGGGAGTACTCTGCTGCCATAGCAAAGTTCTGGGTATTCTGCCATATGGGCGCAGCAGCCTGTCTTGTCCTGTGCTGCTCTGGGCTAACCCAGAACAGTGCAGGGTGAGGCAGGAGCATTTCACTGTGGTGGCAAGGCTCTGCATGACAGCAGCCTGCCTCACCCTGCTCTGGCTTGGATCAGCTGGGTGGCAAGGGGAACACCAGTGGGCTGGGAGCCAGGCTGGGGAAAGTCTCTGTAAGCCAAGCTCCTGGCCACTCTGGCTTTTAATCATGGCCTCCACTGTTCAGCTGAGCAGCAAGGATGAGGGGGAATGGGGAAGGTGAAGGGGAAGGGAGAGGAAGCTGAAGGGACTGGAGAGACTTGGGAGGCTTTCCTGTGGCCACCCCCACCAACTGTTTGGCTAAATGAAAGGGGCTGGGCAGAGAGCTAGCTTGCAAACCCAGCTCCTCCTCCCCCTCCTCCTTCAGCTAAGCAGGAAGTAGTGGGGAAGGGGAGAGGGGAAGCAGGCACTAAAATATGTGGCACAGGAGAAACATGCTAATTTATGATCAAATGTTTTGCACTAAAGGGCTCTCAGAATGATAAATCTGACAGAGAATGACTCAGCAGCTTACTACTACCAATAACTTATGTAACTTAAAAACAAAGGGCATGATTTCTTCCATGAGGAAACAACATTTTGAAATATGCTAGCTGCCTGGAGATCCCCAACACTGCAAATACAAGTGACAAACAGATGAAAGGACCAATTTTTACTTGAAGTTTTAGCTTATAAAACTGCATATTTGAATAGTTTAGTTCCCCCCCCTCCTCCCCAGAATAGCAGCTTACAAAGCCATTGGGAACTTTTGCACTGTATCTTATTCCGATTAATTTAAGATTTACTAGAACAATGCCCTCAATCCTCCTCTATCCCAGGTGAACCATCTTGCAGGAGTACTTCAAGAGGCAACAAAATTGGGTCTGTAGCAGACAAATCTAGGACATGAATTCAATTCAAAATGCTCTCAGAGAGCCTAAATTTTAACCCTTAATACCCAGCCCTGCATTTACTTGTTTGAGTTTAAACAGTTTCAGAGTCCATGATTGTGCAGAGGATGTAGAAAGAGGCACTTGGCTACATACTTAAGAAAAAATGTTTTGTTAAACAACAATTTTAATGCTGAGTTTTAGTTCTAGGCATTTCTGTCTGCATTCTAAAACTCTAAAAAAAAAAAAAATTAAATTAAAAAAAGGGGAGGCGTAAACAAACTTTAGTAGAGCAATACTCCCTGCATCACTATGACATGGCATTACCCATTTCCTGAAAAAACAGACTTCCATATATAAATAACTCTAGGGGAAGGGTGGTGCCATCTGAATTGGGGGGAGGGGGGGGCATGTGCCCCTCCCCCCCCAGCAGCCAGTCAGTGACCAGAAGGTCCTGATTACGCCGACCGGGAAGTGTGAGCAGAGCTCCCAGAAGTGACCACAGTGCTCCCAGAAGTGCCAGCAGCGCTTCACCTGGCACCTCCGCTCCCCAGCCAGTGCTCCTACCTATCACAGAGTAGGCACCAGTGCTCCTACCTATCCCCCCAGCCTGCTGCCTAGGCAGCACTCCCCGCTTGTCAGGAGGTGCACCAGTACTCTCAGGGGATGCACGTGCACCCCCTACACGAAACCGCTGGTGCTAATGCGTATTACTAACATAACACATTACTGGGCAGTCTCTCCTGCACTCGCTGCTCATTTGGACTGCAATCTTTAGCACAGCACTGGTTAATTTAGCTGCTATAAACTACTCTCTGAACTGAAAAGCATGCCTGTCATTTTAACAAGAGCTTTAAAGTTAGCTTTTCCCCACCAACCATTAGTCCTACACTCGGGAACTTCAGGACTAAACTGAGTACCTGCTTCTGCTTTCCCAGTGCTTTAAACAAAACAGCAAAGAAAAACCCCAGATTTGTCAAAACTTTGATAGGCTGATGGCATTTACATGAGAGGGACAAGCAAATATTCCAGTACACATGAAGTAGAAAGAGGAAGAAGAATGGCAACTCCATCTTATCTACTTCCTCCAGGTTTTGGTAGACAAGATGTTACTACAGACCCTTACACCCAGACAAGAAGTCTCTATGCCATTTGTATTAAGAGTAGCGACATAATTTCCTAAAAAGTGGGAGGCAACTTAGCTCCACACTAAAATTCTAATGTAAAAAAGACATCAAACACTGCAAAGATCTGCAATGCCAAAAAAGTTACAAACTTCCTTAGGACATGACAGACATATTTGTGTTAGCTAAAGACACAAAAAGCAAAATAAAAACTAAAAAAATTGTTTTCAAAAAGACCGGTGCTCTTGGCTTGCTCAAGTAATGGCTGTTATTAAATCTTGCACCAGAATATTTAGGATGAGATAGTAAAAGCCTGAATGCAATAGAAACAGGGTGTTTGTTTTTTTTCTGGTTATGATTTCCTCCCAACTGTTTATTACTTATGTCAGATGCCAAAAAGAACTCTGAAGTTTTCCCAGAGTCCAAAGAACTGCACTCCTTACATAAAGCCTAATAATCCAAGTTGTAGTCTTAATGCTCTCACTACATGCATTTAGGACTGATAGTTCTCAAAATCCATTTTTTGGTCCTGACAGAACAACTGAAGTGAACCAAGTACCAGTTGAGTTTTTGGGGATATAATTGAAACATCTGTATCCTGTAGCAGATACACACTAACTTGAAGAAAAAAATTTGTACTCAACAGCATTTGAAGAGAATGCTAAGAGTCAAAAAAGTGGAGAGGATTATTATTCTAAAACAGGCTACTCTGGCACCCACCTACATTTTCATCTTTCTTAAGTGTAACCCTCCTGCTAAAGTAGGTTTCCTTCTCTGGAGAAACCACTTACCCATTATCTGATCCCTGCGCTGCAGTTTGAAGGTCTCTTTTCCTACACAAAGCTGATAAATGAAGATGCCCAAGTCAGATACATTATCTATCTCTTCTGTTACCACCATTTCTTCACGAACCAGGTAAGTCTGAGGCAAGTACGAACCAGTCTATAAAAGGAGAGAAAGAGAAAACACAAGAAAGCTGTTAAAATTGTTACCAGAACCTTCTTTGGTAACTTAACTGAACTTGAATCTTACGATTAGAGTTCAGTCAAATTTCTTTAATGAATATTTTATGAAACTACAGTGATCTTCTGAACGATCACTTGGTAAATCAATATTTGACAACTCGATTTTAAGTTGTTCTGTTTTATTGTTAATATAGCCAGATTAATGCAATACAATAGCAAAGTTGTAATTAGTAACTAGACCCCTTTAAACAAGACTAGCAGGGGACAAATTGAAAGACAGTCCTAAGCACAGAAGCCTAAATGTTAGTTCTATATCTCATCTTAACTATACAGTACAAATACATATTATGCATACATACACATCTATTATGTAGCTCTATATATAGAGATACCTATATTGGAGGGCTGTATGCATAAAACATTGTTAGCACCTACCTTTAAAATTTTGAATTGGAAGCGGAAATCATTTTTTCTTTAACCTTAAAAGCACAGCTGAAAGGGCCTTTTTTGGCCAACAAGGTGTTTTCACATTTGCATCACAATGTGTGCTCAGATATACACTTCAGGTAATCAGAAGTCAGTAACTTGGGAATATAACATCATACAGTTCTTTTCCTAAGTTTTCACTGAACCGACACAGCTGGTCATTCCAGTAAATGACAACTAGGTTTAGACTTTATTCTGTTTTACCCAATATTAATTTCTTCATAGTGGCCAGATCAGCCGTTACTTGCAAGATTTTAAATTTCATAAAAAGCCAGGTACTTCACATATGAAAGTAGCAGACCTGGGGGAAAAAAAGTGAAGCTCTCTCTATTCAACAGGTGCAACATATTTTATGATTTACCACAATTCAGCAAGAAGAAAGAACTACACTTTTGAGGAATGAAAGAACTTAATATAGCAAAAATGCTAGACACTGCTCCTGAATTTCACTATAAATGAGAAGTCACCACATTAACCATATCAAATACAGTTGTACATACCGCCAGTTTTGCAAACAGGTCCATCAGATTCCTTGGTGGCATAACAATGGATGTGTTCAGAGGGATCACATAGCAGTTACCCAGTTGCAAGTCAAGATAAGCAGTCAGAAGCTATTATGGAAAAAAATTAAACAGCTGTTTTTGACAAAGCAAGAGCTACCTCAGTTTGTGACCATTATAATCGACTGTTAGACTCTGTAAAAACAAGACTCATTAGGAAGTCTAGGAATCCAAGATCAGAACAATAAGAAACATCAGAAGAAGGCTATTTTTAGAATTAACATTAACAGTTAAAGTAAGCTTACAGCAGATAAGCCATGGTCCATACAAAAAGCTTACTTACTAAGAGGAACTGAAAAACTGACTACCAGACCATAAATGTTTTTGTTCTTCAGTAGTTCGTATCACATAGAATACAATTAATAACAGAGAAAGTCTTGGTATCTTGGAGATGTATGTTTGTAATTACAGAAATCTAATTAAAACGTGTCCAGTTAGAAACAGTCCAACAGAGTACAAGTGATTTGATCACAAGTTACAGTGCTGCAAAGAGCAGAATCCTTCAGGGTCAGTACAGTTTCAATACAAACACTAGTCTATTTATATGAATTATACTTTTTCCGTGGTGCTTTATAAAACTCCTGACAAAGATTCCCATACAAAGTGCCCAATCCCTTTAGCTAATGGTACAGTTCTATGACATGTCTATCCTTAAGAACCAGGGAAACCAGATATCAAAAAAGCAGCAACTTCTCAATTTTCTGTATCAGTTATCACTTTCAATACTGGATAAGAATAAAGCTGGTGCCACAAAAACAGGGGAAAATCCTTCAAAATGAAAACAAGAACTTCACTAACCACTGGTTTAAATACCAGTGATGGGAAAGCACAGAAGGGTGGGGAGGTAAGAAATTAAGATTAAATTTTGTTTGCCTACTAAACTATTAGCTCTAGGAAGTCAGAGAACAGCTCTACTGTTCTGATAGCCTTCCTCTTTGTCAATAGCATGTGAGCAGCCAGTACTCATTAACATCGTGGAGTTAAATTAGAAAGAGAGAAAGACTGAATAGTTAAGCAGAATTATGCCATTTTAAAAGTTGCCATATTCAGTCATACTAAGCAGAGAGACAGGTTTTATCATGTGATAATAAAAATACTGTCCCAAATAAAAAACAAATAAGTCTCTGATGCAAGCTTTCAACTGTCCCACATTTATATGAAGTCACTTCTACAATTCACTTTTGTTGAAAGACTGAAAGTTGCTCCCAAACACTAAGAGCACTTGCAACAAGAAACCAAGTGGTGGCTCATAAGAACATCTTTGGATTATATCATTATTTCTTCTACCAGTCAGATGACATGAACTGGTTTCAGTACTCTGGAAAAAAAAAAAAAGTTGCTTTCAAAAACCTGGGTGACTTAAGAACTGTCAAAGAAAGTTTTCAGACTCCCACTGCTAAAGCGAATTCAGCCTCACAAAGGCAAAAATCTAGACACTGAAGAGATTAGCTGCAGTACAAGTATAGCATATACAGGCAGAGGAAAAAGTGTATACCACATGAAGAGCACCAAGACTGTGAATGAAAGAAAGCTACACAGTTTATCCAAAAAAAAAGTGTGTGTTCCAAATGCACTAATGAAAAACTTTTGCACTTGTATGGGTTTTCCTAACTGCATTCCAAAAATTAAAATCTACCTTTAGAAATACTGACCATCCAAGGATTAAAAAACAAAGCAAACAAAAAAACCCCAAAACCCCTTAGTATACATTTTTAAAAGCAACTTTAAAATCATTTTTGCTTCCATAACACTTTGGAAGAGTTTCCCCAAGATAACACAAAATCAAGTTTACTTCCTCTCAATGAGAGCTTTGTTTCTCCTATTCTCATGCAAAAATCTGCATAGCTAGGTTTTCAAGAGTACTTAGGATAGACCTTATTGAGATCATTCTTGCTGTGCTGGTAATCCAATTTTGATCAGCATTGGTAGTTTCACTTATAGCTACTCAAGTTCTGGAAAAAAGACTGGTTAGGTAAGGATTCAAGAATTAGACAGGAAGTGGCTCTGAAATCACAGGTATGTCTGCACTGCCCATAGCAATGTAGTGCAGAAATATCCAGGCTAGCTCAGGTGTTGAAAACTGCCTGGCTACAGTGGCACAGAGCTCCATATGAGCTCATCTGTTTTGCTCCTTGAGAAGTAAAATCAAAGCAATTTTCTTTAAGTGTAACAGAACTAGATGTCAAGCTGTAGAGTTTACATCTATGTTAGTAGTACAGCTAAGTTTGCTTGGATAAAAGAAACTATTTAGTTCTTCAGAGCCAAAAAGATAAATTTTCAAAAACATTTAAATTGCAGGAAATAAGAATTGCACAATTTTTGGTGCCAAGTTTATGAGTCTCAAGAATAAAGTCATGGCAATGCCATTTAAGAAACAATCATCTAGGAAAGTCAACAGTAAAGCCAGTCCTTTCTTAACAGCTTTAAAATGTTCCTTTTTAACTCACCCTGTCGAAGTCATGAACAATAGCCGCTGGGTCACTGTCTGAAAACTTTGGAACTGGAACATCAATGATTGCAATGTTATCATCCTCCCTAATATCAGCTTCTTCTGCAATGGGCAGGAAGTATGGTTCAACAGCACGATCCTGATTTTCATTTTCGACATAGCACATTTCTCCACGGAACACCTTATGCTATAAAAGAGGAGAGCGTACTAGCTCAATTATTTTGTCATTGTATACTATTTTTAAACACAAAATCTTAAGTTTAGGGCAGCCCTTTCTTTTTACTACTAATGGTTTAAGTGTCACAGGATGGCACTGAAGGTAGAAGGGGTGCTACTAGGGCTCAGTCCTCTCCTCTGCCCCTCCAAACACAGGGCAACGCAGGCTGCTGTAGCAGAGTGGGGGTGGGTGGCACACACTCAGATACACACTCAGCCAGGATCGCAGCCCCAGTGCGTGGCTGCCCAGTACAGCAGGAAAGTTCCAATCTACTTTCTTTGTGGCTGGGCTTGGTGGGGGATAGATTGCGACCTCCACAGTGCAGGAGGGAGGGAGGGGGCAGATCAAGGCCCCCACAGTGAGGAAGGGGGCAGGGCACAGGCAGGAGGAGGACCTGGGCCCCAGCTGGAGAGTGCATAGGCAGGAACAGGAGTGGGAGCCCAGCTGGGCAGTGCAACAAGCAGAGGCCTGGGGAGGCACATGCCCCCTTCCCCTCCCCCAATCTGTGTGTAGGGTGGAGGCGGCTGCTGCTGCGCTTTGCTCCCTGCTTCAGCTACCCCGAGGGCAGCACAGCTATGTGTCTTCTGCTGCTGGGCGGCACCATACACCCTGCCTGCCTGGCAGCAGGATGCACATGGCGTTTCGCAGCTCTTGGGGCAGGAGGGCTCAAAGCACACCAGCATGTGTCCCACACACCGGGGGGGGGGGAGCCTTGTTCCACCACCCAGCCCAGCTGGGGTCCCACTCACTCCAGCCCCTGCCTCGATCCGCCTGCCCCACTCTGCATGGCCTTTCTCCTCAACCCGCCCCTTTCCTCACAGACCTATCTATGGGGGGGGAAGGGTAGCAAATGCTAAATCCCCCCAGATAATTTCTCTCCCTCTGCATATGCAGGACAGTATCTAAAATTCCATCTAAGGACTGAAATAAAAGTCAATTATCACACTGGAAACCCTTTAAGTTTTACATTTATTACTGGTGAATATTTTGCTTACGTCTATCAAAAAGCAGCACATGAGAAAATGAACAAAACACTTATGTTACCCTAGGCATGAAGTACTTGTAGATGCAGGCTCCACCAACCACAACTCCTGCCAAGATGAATGCAAGACCCAAAAGTGTCAACAGGCATCTTCCAGATGAGTTTTCATTTCCATGCGTGGCAATTTCTGGATCCTTTAAAAAAAGGGAAGGAGAACAAGAATCAACAAAATTTCATTGGCTTGAATTTAATAATATTTTTTCTTCTTCTAAGACTCAAGATGCTCAAGCTTGACTTGAAATCAACAAGGAGTATCACTGTATAACTGATGGGAATAAAAATGTAGGCGTCAGGCATCTGAGAAAGACTCCATTGTTATGAGAGATTAGGATCAGTCAAATTAATGCAATGAAAACAACTTTATTATAAAATATTATAGCTAACAGGAGCTAATCCAAAAATCTATTGGAATTCTGGTTCTCCTTACAGATTGGGGGGCAGGGGGGATTTAGGAAATGATATCCTTTGGAGTCGTAAACCAGGGTCTTCGAGATTTTAAAAGCTGCAGGCCAAAGCGATGCAACTCAATCTGAGGTGGGCCACTGCTGGATCCCTCTGTGACTGCTGTGCTTGTGACCCAGTTGCCACCACATTGCTGCTGCCATCCCTACTACCTAATTTATACCTACACTAATACCCAGACAGGAAGGTCTCCAACAACATTAAAGCTGGCCACTTCCAGCTCTTACAAAAATAGGTAAAACTCCCTCCCCTCTTACTTTCAAGATATGCAACATACTTCTTAATTAACAGGACCTGTTTTTTTAAGCACCGGAAATAAGCTTTAATTCCATCTGTCTAGATTTTTAAGCTGATTTCAAAGGGTTTGTTTGGTTGGGTTTTTTTGTTTACTATGGTGACCTGGTTTATCCCTAAAAAGAAATGAGCTTGAATAGAAGTGAAGCCACCAAATGTCACATCAATCACCAATTCCCTAATTCTTACCACCAGTTTTCAAGGTTTACAGTCAAATCATGTTTTCCAATTCTTTCTATACTTCTTTCTAACATCACACAAGAACCCCACAAACATGGCAAGTGAAACAAATGTATGCCATGTACTTCTGCACCCTTTCCCTTACCCAACCAAGTGAAACCCAATACTTCAGTTAAAAGGAGACCTAAAGCTCATAGCACCCCTTGGACTAGGCATGTCAAATGTACAGCCTGTAGACCAGATCTGGCCCCTGGAGTGTTTACAGGAGCCAGGTATTCAGAGATACAACCCACCACTGAAAATCCAGGGTCCAGAGCTTTGTTGGACATACATCAGTGAACCAGGTCTGCATTAACCCTCAAGGTCACTGATGCTTCTTGCCACACAGTCTGGATTCAACCCAGGGATGCCAGGCGAGTGACACCTGTGCCCTACACACACGACACCTTACACTAAATGAGAATAAACAAACACACACACACACACACACACACACACACACACACAAAGGGCTGGAATTCATATAGCAAGTCAGAGTAAGAAAGATAAATATTTTTCTTACAGATTGCAAGTTATTTTAGGACTTCTGTTATGCAAAGTGTGTATGAATATGTGTGTGTATGTTTTGCTGAGTACAGCAACATGAAAGAATATGAACAGGAAAACCCCACATAATTCCCAATAAACTGTTTAATATACAACCCCCCATAGTAATGTCTGATACTGGCTAGTTGTTACACTAGTATTCAGCAAGACTGGCATTCCTGGAATTCTATTTCAAATCCATGTCCAGCTTGTGCAAAATTTTCATCTGACTAACATTTGGACTAAAAGTCATGGTGGCAGAAGTAAGGAGTCATATTACTCCTCTGCAGAAGTATGAGCCCTTTTCCATCTCCTGCTGAGGGTGACCTCCAGGTAACCTGGCTATGAATGGGTTCTCCTAATTCAGGCTGGGGAATCCAAGGCAGCCAGTCCTGGTGCTGGCAGCACCACCCCTTTCTGTGCTCCTAGTTACAGAACCTGGAGGGCCTTAAGCACATTTGTGTACAGGGCCATTCAGTCCATGTGGACTTGGGCCTTTTGATAACACAGCACCTCTTAAAATTAAGATTCTTTAAGGCCATTTTGCTTTCTCATAGACTTTTTCTGCAGTTTTTCCACACAGAGTCCACTAGATTTGTGCAACAGCTTTTCGCAATTGTTTTAACTAGGACTGCTCTCCAAGTCTGTAAGTATTTATGGTAGACTACAGCTACACTATAGCCTTATTTTAAATTAATTAGGGTAGGGTCTAAAACCCTAATGAAATTGCCGCTGTGTTGCACTACATATACACTAAAGACAATTTCTGTCCCAAAGAGCTAATCGTTTAAGTAGGCCAGAAAAAGAGAGGTTGAGAGGCACCCTTTCCCCCGCCCACAGTCTGTGCAATGTCACTAGACTAGAAGTCATACCTGGAGCTCCATCCTGCCTCTCAGGTTACAACAGAATCAAACACTGGTATGCCAGGGGATACTTATTGTTAAATTCGCTTAAGTAGTCAGGGTGCCATTTCAATTTGTAAGGGGGAGGGGGAAAGGAACCCACACACCAGACCACAGCTGCATTGATTTGTGCAGGCAGGTCGAGAGACACCATTTGCCTCTTCTTACAAGGATACCCTGTGTATTTCACAAGCACTAGTGTCCCGTATAAAATTCTTGTTCGTGTTTGTTTTAAAACATGCCATTTCAGCAAATCTTCCTGCCAGCAGAGTCCTTTGCATTCTGCAAGCAAGATAGTAAACACAAAAGCAAAAGGGAAAACTGGACGTTAGCAGTACTAGATGAACTGTAATTGAGGGGGCGGGGGATGAATTCATGCAAGAGTAAAACACGCAAATACCTTTAAATACCCCCCCACAACAAGCGCTTTATTCCAATGCAATGCTGAGGAAAGAGTTTAGTTGACAGAGGAGCACCTACACCCTATAGATACTTAATGCTCAGTAGACTAGTTCTACTGCACATTCAGGCATCATGACAAAAACTGTGCTAATGCGCAGTAGAATTAAGTCTACTGCACAAAAAGACAGTGCACCCTTGCTACTGCATATTAGCAATGGCTACTTTGCGTTTAGATAGTACCTCATATTAGAAGTACTAAACTTAATGCACAGTTGCAAGGGCACATCAATGCGCACATAGATGCACGCAGACAGCTGCAGCTCATTTCGACAGGGCATTTTGCAACCCTCAAAAGCAGCAGTCGTGATCGCAAGCACTGATTTCATTTAAAGCAAAATGAAACGTGGCAGGGGCAAGGCACCGAGGTTTACTTTGCCAAATGCAAGCCAAGCTGGGAAGCCCGCAGCCCTGTGAATCACTCTGTTAAAGATGCACGTTATTTCTAAAAAACAGACGAGTGGGGCCAGCAGCCTCGGCCAGAACCAGCCGAGTGCACTCGGCCCGGCCACGCATGGCCTCACAAATGGAACCCGCTCCTTGCCGGGTCCGGCTCGGCCAGACTCCGCCGCTAGGACCCAGGAGGCCCGGGGCCGAACTGCTCCTCCCTCGGCGGCGGCCTCGGGACGGGAAGGAGGCGGCGGCAGTCTGTACCCGGCAGGACCCACCGCCATTTTAGCCCGTGCGGGAGGGAGGGATGGCGGCGCCGGGCTCGGCCCCCGCCAGCCGCCAGGAGAAGATGGCGGCGGCCCAGACCCGCGTCACTGCGCAGGGACCGCAGCCCCGGCCCGGCGCGCACCTTGTCGGCCACCAGCGCCTCGGCAGCCTCCTTCTTGGGATCGTCCTTGCGGGCGAAGGGCGAGTGGAAGGCGATCTTCACCATGGCGCCGCGAGCTCTATCCGCACCAGCTGAGCCGCTGAGGAGGTTGCGGAAGGGGGCGGAGCTAGGGGAGGGGCCAGAGGGGCCCCGCCCCTCTCTTCTGTTCCGCTCCGGCCCGGCAGGGCCTGCGTCTGCGTAACGGTTGCGGGCGCTGGGGGGTGCAACTGCCTTCGCGGACGGTTGGGGGGTGCGGACGGGTACAGTGCGGGGTACGTCACAAACAAGGGGGCGGGGCCTCCCGGCTTGGCACCGCGGTCATGGGGGCGGGGCCGCATCAGGTGCACCACAGTACCCCATAAATCCAAAACCAGTTTTCGAACAATTAATTGGTCTAATAAAAAGTTTCACATTTACCCGAAGACCCTTGTAGCTAAATACAGACAGTTAAAAAGCCTGAGGCTGAATCGATTCAGTGTCTGCAGGTTGGTCAAAGCTGCAGATTTAACCCATCTAAGCAAATGAACAGACATTCACCGATTCTAGAAATGCAGCAACATTGGGGGAAGCACGCTTCCCTGCTCAGTAAGAGCAGACAGCTTGGGCCAAAGCTAGCCTGCCCTCCCTGTAAGGTGGGGTTGCAGGGGCAATGCAAAGGATTCTGGGATACTGGGGGACTGTGAGTTAAATTGAATCTGGAGCGGATTTGGGACAGAAATTCAATAAACTCATTCAGTAGCTTAAATCAGTTCAGTCTGATCCTCCATCCATCCAAGTTTTATTTTTAGCAGGTTTCAGCCATTTTGAAAGTGGTGTATGTGCACTGACCTTTTGTTGTGTTACAGATTTGAACTGGTTTCTGATCACTTATATCAATTTGTGTGTAATGTCTGTCCCTAGCCACAGACTGCCCATGTCCTTAGACTAACACAGCTACAACCAACAACCCTAAACCAGAGAATTCAAAGAGGAATCCAGAGAATTCAAACCCCAGAGAATTCAAAGAGGAATCCCACACCTCAAAGCCAGGCTGCAGGCTCCCCGAGTTGTGTGCAGCAGAAACAGCTCTATTATTTGTCTATAGTAGACAATCCAGTGACAGCAAAGAGCTGGCATCTTCCCAGGGGTACCCGAGTCTTGTATGGGGGACGTGCCTCTGAAAAGGCGGAGAGCCCCAGTTTTGACCCTTTGGTTCCCTTGCACTGAAGCAAGTTCAATGTTTGGAGCCCTCCAAAGTCTGCTTCACAAACTGCTATTATAGACCCCAGCATCCTGACCCTGTGTATTGGTGACTTCCACTTTCTGCTGGAATTTCTTACATATATGCTAATTAGTATGATAGGTTATTAGCGTTAGTATTTACTTGATTAGTGTTATAGCTGTATTATGGGCAAATATAAAGACGAGAGACCTGCAACCTGAAGCTACTTTTTTATATGTATTTATATTCATCAAGGCCAAATCAGTGCTAAACTCAATTGGCGAAAGCCAGTAGTCAAGTTCCAAAATTTGAATGAGTAGAACTCAATTGTCAAGTCTGTGGGGCTTTGCCACCAGGCTTGTATCCACCCTCCCAGACCCATCAATCTGTGGCTTTGGATACTCCCCAAATCCAGGCAGGCAGGCATCCAATATGTAGGCCCGAGGCCTAGCCCAGGGGCCTTGGGGTTCAGATACCACTCCTGCTCCTGTGTCACTTGATTTTAGCTAAAAGGCCGACCTGATATTACCCTCTAGTCACAGAAAGGGCAGTAAAATGTGAATGGAGAAAATGAGCTGAGGAGGACAAGGGGGTGTGCAGCTGAAAGTAAATGCCACTTACTTAAAGAGAAACTGGTCTTTGTTATGATATTATATATTAATATGTATACAGGTAGTCAATGCATGCTTGCACACATACCTGCCCACATGCTCACATTTGAGTACAGAATATGTAATTAGCACACATTCATTTAGAAATTATATCACTCACCAATATAAAGCAACTCTCTTATGATGGGGTGGTGACCAGAAAAAGACCATGTTTGTGGCTGTGTTCTGGGGGGAGAGGGGATGGATTCTGGCTAAATATACCTGTGCAATATCCTGCTTCTGAAACGTGACCTATTTGACTGTATGGTGCAAACAGGACTTTCCTGTTCAATAGCTGTGAAAAGACCTTAAAGTAAATACCACAGAGCCTAATTTATCTTCTACTTCAGACTACTGAAAGTATGGATTAACCCCCCTAGGATATGAATATCAGTAAGGAATCTTGTTGATTCATCCATCTCCCCAGTTCATTGAAATTAATCAGAACTAATTATGGTATACAAATATTGCAACAATTCATTCCTATAAATGTAGGCAAACTGTATTGTGCTTTCCAATTCAAACATACATCATTCTGTTGAACAGGAATATCACTATGATTTACACTGCAAGTTATAAGCCTGAGAAAGCTTCTTTTCATATTCACAGAAATTTTGCCTTTGACTTCAGTGAGAGGAGGGTTCAACCATTTATTTCTGATTAACTTGACCCAAATGTGCCCATCAAAAACAGTCTTTTCCTATTTTCACAGAGACCAGCTAATGATTTTTTTCCATCCTAGTTTAAGCCTGTCAAGAATGAGTTCAGCCATGTTCCTCTTAAAATTCATAAAAAGGACAGCCCCCAATAGATCTTTTATTATAGACAGTTATCACTGTTATCAGTTATGTCCATTTTTCTTCTGTAGCAACTGTATAAACACCACAAAATCTAACTCTCATATACTTTACTTTTATAATTTGAATATTTTTTAAATCACCCTGATCTAGTACACTTTCTTTAAGCACGCTATTTCTTAATCATATTTCTCAATCAATGTCTATTACCTTCCATTCAGGAAAGCAAAAACTTTAAGATTTCTTGATAAGATGGCAGAATCCCACACTGATAAAACTGGGAGAGACCCAAGCAACTGATCAGGACTTTTATCTGTGCATAGCCATAACTTTACTCTAATTTCTATACTTCCTCCAAGGAACTGGATGCAACTCAGAAGGTGCAGAATTCTGGTAAGAAAATAAAAAAGCTGAAGGTTTTTCTAAGCTTGTCCAGATTTAATGAATTTGCAAAATTTAAATAGAATTATCACAAGATCCCTTATGAGATTTTGGCATTTCTGCTTCTAGTTTCTGCAAGCAACCACACTTAAAGAAAAAAATCATCTCAACATTTCAGAACATCCACAAAGTTTAATTTCTAAACATGAGCAATGTTCAAGAAAAGGACTCTTCTATCTATTTTATCTATTTTTCCATCCCTGATGCTGACACATGCCTAGTAATCTCTATTCCGCCAGCAAATCCTCCTGTCATATACTTACATATACCACATGTTAATCAGATCAGACTTTAGGTAGCAGTTGCAACCCAGGGCAATACAGCTGGAACAAGCTAGCCCATGCAGAGGAAAACATACATAAAGAAATTCAATTCCTTCATGTCCAAACTACTATATCCAATACTAATAGGGATCTGTGAAGGGTCTTTCACATGAAGGGTCTGCAGGGCCACCTCAGCACTTTGCCTACAGAACTTCTTGAGTCACATAATTCATTTAAGCATTGGCTCTCATTTCCTTCAGATTTTCCAACTTGTTGGCTCCAATCTAGGCAATATACAAAATCCCAAGGTAACTAAACTGGTTATATCATCCCTTCTTTCAAGACCCATGTTTGGGGGTTTTTTTGTTTGTTTGCTTTTTGGCTTCCTTTCAACTAAATACTGTATTTTTAGTTTTACTGGTATTTACTCCAAGTTAATAGGTGGATTAAGGATGGGCCAGCTGGGCATGAGCCCAGGGGCCTCCACCAGTTCAAGACCTCGGGATCCTCATTACTAGGGAAGTGAAAGCTGCAGTTTTAAACTCGGTGCCCATTTTTGTCTCTCAGCTGGGAGACAAAAATGGTGCCAAGTTTAAAATCATGGCTTTTGCATTTGCTTCCATGGGAGCTGGGGCCCCTCCACCAATGGGGCTGGGCAGCAGCAGGGCTGGGGCCTGGCCAAGAGAGCTGTGCCATGCCTGGGAGAGGGCAGGGCAGGGCAGGGCAGCAGGCAGGCCTGGTGGCATCATGCCTGGGGGGAAAGAGACTGAGCTGGGCCATGAGAGCTGCAACCTACCTGGTGTGTGTGTGGGAGTGGGGGGAGGTGCAGTCAGGCCTGGGCCAGACCAGGAGTGCCACATTGCACTTTTGTGGACTGCAGCACTGGGAGGGCCTTGGGGACCCAAAATTTACCTTAGCCCCTCCTGCAGCCACCCCTCCCAATGCTGCTGCCTGCTCAAATAGACACAGTGTGGCACTTCCAACCCAGCCCAGCCTGGCCCTCTGCATCTGCATGGGACAACCAGGCAGCAGCTCCCTGCAGGTCAGTGCAACAGGAGCTGGGTGGCTCGCTAGACTGAGCTGCAGGTGGCTTGTGGTCAGGGAGGAAAGGTTGCTTCTGTGTGATCAAGAGTGGGGAAGAGGGGAGGTCCTGTGGGGGGAAAAGTGTGTGTGTGTGTGTGTGTGCGCGCGCCTCCATCTGTGATTGTCAGTGTGTGTGTGTGTGTGTGTGTGTGTGTGTGTGTGTGTGTGTGTGTGTGTGTGTGTG
>NW_017728916.1:4247137-4279347 GCF_001723895.1 Crocodylus porosus
GTGTGTGTGTGTGTGTGTGTGTGTGTGTGTGTGTGTGTGTGTGTGTGTGTGTGTGTGTGTGTGTGCGTGCGCACCTCCATCTGTGATTGTCAGTGTTCATGGCAGGGACAGTGTATTTGTACCTGTGTCTATGTACAATGAGTGAGAGTAGAGTGGACGTGTGTGTCTGTGTGTTCAGCTGTTGTAGGGGTGGGGATTAGGGAGAAGTGGGCATTTACCCCCCAGCCCAGCAAGGTCCACCCAGCATCCCCCAGCAACACTAGGAGGGGGAAGGGGCCCCTTTCCACCCACTGCAGCCCAGCTTCTGTGGGGGAAGGGGCCTCCCACCTTAATCCACCTCTGTCCAAGATCATTTTTATCACCTAATGCAAGAGATTATTTTTTTATATAAATTACCCTTTTAATCCATCTGATGTTTAATCCAGCTGGTGGTGATACTAGAGCAGCACTGCAGTTTAAAATATGCAAGGTAGGTTTTCATAGAGATTAACAATGAGCAGCAAAAAGAAAGCCTAAGTGGCTGATTACTACTCCTGGGATCCTTTCAGCCTTTGGCCCCATTGTAACAAGTGGATATCCTGGGGCTGGGCAAATCGTTGGCCCACCGATTTGTTTCAGGGGTAACTGGCTCCTGCCTTGTCTGCTACGTCTTTGCTGATACAATTGAAAGATGATAACAAGGCAGGAGACTGTCCATTTACTTGCCCTGATACCAACAGGCTTATATACATGACTCTGACCTTCCCTATACCATGTCCCGTGCCTTGCAGATGGCATCCATATTACTCCAGTGCCTCACACTGGGACCCTCCCACCACTGCCTCATGTTAGTTAGGACTCTCACGCCCGTACCCTCACACTAGGGTTTGCAATCTCTGTCCCTCATGTCAGGACTCCTGATTCTTATGCCCTCACACTGGGACTCATAAAGCCCCTCACTCAGGGCTCCCAGCCCCTACTTTTTCCCTCAGGCTTCCACCTCAGCTCGGGACCCTCTTGGTCCCCTCATGCCTACAATGGGGCCTCAATCCCCTTAATCCCCTTGCCTGAGGAGCCTTATGGTCTATCTCCCTTGTAGCCTCACATCTGACTCCTGAATGCAACTCAGGACTCACAGTGAACCTGGGCTCTTCCTTTGACTTTGAGTGTGCTCCCCCAGCCTTTCCCCTCCACAGGATCACCCACAAGGCAGTGGGGGCTGAGGCTTTTTGGCACCCCATACATGCCCTTCACTGGGGAGGCACAGGTGTGACATTTCCTGGAGACTGCCCCACCACACCATTCAGCCCCAGCAGGGTCTAGCCTCAGAACCAGGAGCCCTCACAACCCTATAGCTCCTTCCTTGTACCTCCAAGGTGTTGTGAGCAGCAGCTCCAACAGGTGATAATCTCCCCTTGGCTGCTAGCAGCAAACTGCTGACTCCACTGCTCAGAGTCCTATTCTTATAGGAAACAAGCAGTTGTGCCTGATTGGGAGTGCAGCCACCTGTGAACTGCTTTGCTGTCTGCTCACGCACCTGTGAGTAACATATCCTGTGCTTTGTTATACCCATCCACAAAGTACTGAGTACTGTGATCTTGAAATGGTTTTAAATCTAGTCAATCAGCTAAGTTAGAGCATGATTTTTCATGGAGGTTGGCCCACCCTTTCTGGTCAACCTAAACAGTATTTAAATTATTTTAGTATGTAGGAATTGCCATACTATTTTCAAAAACACTTTCAGAAACATTGGCCTTAAACTCTTTCTTAAACTTCCTTTCTGCAGTTCCCTACCTGTAAAACACATATAATATTTTATCTCACAGGAATAGCATGATACATTTATTGCTGTTTATAAAGCACTCGAGACCTTGGAGAAGGTACTGCCTAAGTGCATAAATTTTATTAATTTTTATTACAGTTTCAAACAAGCCATTGGTCAGTATGTCTGCAGCCTGGCAAAGCCAAATAATAAAGCACATAGTTAATTTTTCAGTGGGAAGCTCACATGCTTAAAGTGCACTGCTAGACAAGGGTCAAGTTGCATACTAAGATCTTAAACTGCTTAGTCAATTAGTATCGTCATGACATTCAAACTGCACTTTACAATGTAAGCAATAAATATGTCTTCCTGTATATCTGCAAGGTTACTAGTACAATGGGGTTTCAGCGTAGACTCTAGACACCACCACAAAACAAACAATAAACCATAACAATTCATAACATTTTTAAGTGTAAGGTATTTTTATCATTTCAAAGTCTTTAGGAATTAAATAACTAGTGGAGGCTTAAACAACAAGTAATTTGTACATACCATTTACTAAAAATCAAGCTACCAAGGAAAACTACAAAGGTGGTTATGACAACTTATGATGGGAAACTCAAAAAGTTTATTACAGGCAAACCTCAAGAAGTTTATCTATATTTATCTAGATATTGAAGGTTTCATCTGGTTTTGTCTCCTTTTTCACTCCATCCCTCTTCAGAAACCTTTACACCTTTTCTTACCTGCTTCACCCATTCACCTTGTTTTTCTTTCTCTCCCAGCTCAGATAGTTCTCTCTTTCCATTACTTTTCCAGCCAGTGACCCTAAGAACTTTCTATTACTTTTTTTCTCTATAACTCAGTAGATATCACCCATAAGAATTCTTCTGTCTAAACATTACATCCATATTTTTAGACTCTGAAGCTGGTCCTGGTGAGCTCTGTCAATGTAAGCCATTGCCAGAGAAGATTATTTCCACTTGCCTGTGATGAGTTTGGCCTTCTATTGAGGGTATCTTTTTCTGTATACTAACTTCTTTGTATTGTTCACTCCACTTCCTCCCTTCACTGGTTACAACAGTTTTCTTTCCCATAGTGATATTGGATTAATATTTGTTTCCAAAGATTTATGATACTATTTTGAAGAGTTTGTGAAAATATTTTTTCTGATAGCCTATTCTTATAATGCTACAATTTTTATTTGATCACTAGCAAATTGCCTGTCAAGAATGATGGGGGGGAGGCCAGTGGGGATGGAGGCCAACCTCTGGCCCTGCGCCCCCACTCCCCCCATCCTTGTCTGGCCCCTCCCCCCATGCTTCAGGCCCAACCCTGTTCCTCCCCCTTCCCCGTTGCTTCGGGCCCAACCCCATTCACCCCCAGCAGTTCAGGTCTAGGCCTGCTCGCCCCTACCCCTTCCCACTGTGGCAGGCCTGACCCCATTCCCACCCCCGGCATGGTGGCCTGACCTCATTTCTCTCCTTGTTGCAGTGGGCCCAACCCATTTCCCCCCTGGTGTGGCAGGTCTGACCCCATTCTCCCTTGGTGCGGTAGGCCTGACTCCGTTCCCCCCGGGGCAATGGGCCTGACCCTTTCCCCCTGCCATGAGGTGGGCCTGATCCTGTTCCTGCCTCCCACCCCCTCCTCACCGCAGTGGGCCCAACCCCATTCCCCTCCCGTTGCACTGTCGCCACCTCCAAGGAGCAAAGGGGGAAAGCTTGCCTTGCCATCCCTTCTGTCTGCCTTGGCCAGCAGCCCATGCTGCCACCACCTCCAGGAAGCAGGGCTGGGGAGGCAAGGGCGACACTGCTGGCTTCTCCCCCAGCTTCGTCCCCTCTGTCCCCGCTGTCATGGTAGTACTCCACCTCACTACCACTGCCTCCAGTCCAGAACGCTCTTGGAGCACTCTGATTGGCTGAGGCAACCGATCAGAGTGCAAACAAAGCATTACGGACAGACAGACAGACAAAGGCTTGTATATATATATATACAGAATTGTTGAAACAACAAGAAAGTTGCTGAGAGAGAAAAGAACCATTTTATATGAAGGAGAAAATCAGATGAGTCCATTTTTGTGTATTCAGTGACATAGTGTAGGAGTGTTTAGCTGAAGAGCAAGCCCAAAGGAGGCTGAGAAGAGGAGGTGATCACTGATTAAGCAACAGAGGGGAAAAAAACCATAGCCACTAATGACTGTGTTCAGACTGACGACTGAATAAAATCATACTGCCCACACACCAATTGCCTTACAAAATAGAACTCTGTGAAAAATTCTCAAACTCTCAAAAATCTGCAGAGCAAGCAGCAACACAAAATGATTCGGGAGCCAAATTTACTTCTATGTTTGCTCTAATGAAGTAAGCAGAATGATACCAGAGAAGAATTAGGTCTCAAGTTTCTGTTGGCAGTTGTCAGTAAACATTGCAAATATTAAAGAAAACCCAAGAAGTACTAAGGCTAGGGAGAGAAATTGTAAGCAAACCAGTATAAGTGATGAAAACCGGTTCAAATCTGTAACGCAAGACAGGTTCAGTGTACGTAAAATGCTTTCAAAACGGCCAAAAACAGTTTAAGATAAACCTGGAACGATATTGTATCAGACTTAACTGATTTAGGTTAAATTTTTTTATTGAACTTCTGTCCCAGACCCCCTCTAGATTCAAGTTAACTCCCAATGCCCCAGCATCCCAGGATGCTTTGCACCTCCCCTGCAAACCTCCCCCTGTGGGGGAGGAGTGGGGTAGCTGGGCTAGCCTTGGCTCAAGCTGTCTGCTCCAACCAGGCAGGCAAGCATGCTCTAGCAACACCCCCCCAGCCTCTGATCTGAGCCACTGCAGGCATTTCCGGAATCAAAAGTGAACATCTGTTCACTTACTTATCAATTCAATCTGTGCAGCTTAGACTAACCTGTGAAGATTGATTCAATTCAGCCTTGGGCTTTTTGACTATTTGTATTTAGCCTAAATGATCAAGATTTGTCCTGTAGAACTGA
Source organism: Crocodylus porosus (assembly GCF_001723895.1). NCBI lineage: Eukaryota > Metazoa > Chordata > Crocodylia > Crocodylidae > Crocodylus > Crocodylus porosus. The sequence goes on from NW_017728916.1 coordinate 4,251,874, forward strand.
CTTTACACATTGTATATATAAATATATATATTACTAGACATGTATTATTTTTTACCTTGGCATTGAGGGATGTCATTTGAGGTCCCCCTTTTTCTCTCTCATTTACATTTCCCCCCACAACCACCCTCAACGACTTCATGTCCCAGCCTGGAGGAGGTGGGCTGAATGTGGTTCGCTCTGTCACTTGTTAGTACCATTCTGTAAGTTGACCAGGGTGTGTGTCATTTTAGACTGACCCCAGGTATCTCTCCACTGCCTGATCAACAGGCTGAACAAAGGCTGTTTCCTGTCAGACTTCCTAAACGGGGAGAAGATTGTAGTTAACCCCACCCTTTACTCTTTGGCATCCTCTTCATTTTCTAGTCTCCACCTGCTCATAACAACTGCAATAGGCCCAGAGCGTGTGATTACCTGGCTGCTTTGCTTAACTGTTGCACACATCACATGGAATGAAACGTAATATGGCACAATGACAAGGCCCACACCCTGCCATGACAGACACAGCTAATATTTTAGCAATGTCCAGCTTCTCTTATCTACATTAGGAAAACTGCCCATTGCTGACAATGTGTGTGAGCACAGCTGCAGCATGAACTAAATTTAACTACAAATGTAGCCACGTGCAAACTACATTAATCTTTGCATGACCACATTTTCTGAAAAATGCTGAACACAATTTGTGCTTTTCTACAATTGCAATTAAACCCAAGATAGTTCTATGCCACATGCATCTATCTACCAGCAACGCTATGCTGGTCAGGGTTATGATACCTGAAAGACAGAGCTGTGTTAGCACATGTCTCTGTCTTATCTGAAAAAGACAGAAAAATTGTGCTCTCACTGGTCGAGCTTGTTTTACTTCTTGGAAGCAGTCTTATCCTACTGGTACAAAAGGTGGCATTGTTAATATAACTGCACATACACTAGGAGTACTTCGTCTGGATAGTATAAAATAAACAGTAACTATAACAGCAAAGCACACATACCACAGACACAGCCTCAGTTCTGCACTGGTTAATCTTCCTAGTGCAGGATTTGCAAGTCACATGAGGCATGACAATCTCTCACTGGTCTAATTCTCCTGACTCCCTAATTCCAAATGAAGCAACATCATGCAGTAGTGTTTATAAATATGCCTGTTAACATAGCATTAGTGATATGTCTATAGCGCTATAATATTCCACCACAAATACATCTTTATTTGCAAGGTTAGTTGCAGATCAGTATACAAAATAATCCAGGTAGGAAGTACATGTTGAGTAGCTACTGACCTGAAGAAGTTTGTGGAAGTGGGGAGCAAACTCAGGAGAAACTGCAAAATATTTCAACAGGTTTTATTATCAAAGAGATAGTTCAATGGGAAATGCATAAATATAATTACATCATTCTGTCAAAATAGATGCATTGCCTGCAATATATACTAACTAGAAAAATTATGATAACAATCTATCTCCAGTAATTTTTGGGTGGAGTTCTACAACAAAGTATCTCAACAAAAATTAACATGTTTTGAGAACCTACCCCCGATGTTTAATGCAGCAGGTTGCCTTATGGGTATAATTTCTGTTTCAATCTATAATGGAATATATACTTTAAAATAATAAACTCGCATGGGAAATGAAAAATTCTTAAATCGCTATCCACTCCTATTAACTTTTTAGAGAACAGGTGCTCATGTCATATAGTCTTTTACACCTGCCTTGTCAAAAATAGAAATACCACAAAACACCTGTGATAACCACAGCTTGCAGTTCAAATGTGATCAGTTAAAAGAATTTGTCATTTCTTTTTTTTCTGCACATAATAACATAAGTTGCACATGGGTGTACAGATCAACTGTTAAGGAACAGAACATATGATGGCTTCAGCCTTTCAAGATATTTATCTTTGTAAGCAAAGAGACTCTTAGCACTGTGAATGGCAAAGCCTCGACAAAATTACCAGATGTCTGCTCATGAATAAGGATAGAAGTTAGTTCCCTAAGCCCTAAAGTGTCACAAAAAGTTTAAATTTTCTCTCTGTCATGCAGAGAAGCACTATATGATTTAATATATAAAGATTTATGTGTGTACATACACATAAAACTAGTCATATTAGCAGAGGGGAGCCAATACTGTTCTTAAATTGTTTTCTTCACTGTATTTTTCTTCTAGTTGAAGGCTTTTGATTTTAAAGAAAATAGAAGGTACACTCTCTGCATCATTCTTAGGCCACAATGTTGAGTACAGGAAGTGTACAGAAATCACATGACACAACAGAGCGATACAGGAAATTACTTGTGGTATCTTAAGTCTGTGCTGAAAGAAGTCTCCACATAGAGACTGTATTCATACTCAGGAGACACCTGGTGAATGTCAAAGCCTTTGATAAAGTCCCTTCCATTCTATTTTTAGTGATATGGCAGGCAGCTGCATAAAATTTAAGTTTTTGAAGGAGTGGAATTAAAAACATTTAGAGCATTTTTATCATTTGCTTCTACCATACTTCTTCAAAAAGACTCCCAGACAGGAAAGCTTCCTCATTCAGCTCAACACTTAAGCATATATTTCAGTCAAATTGAAACCTATATGAAAAGCAAGCTTCTATGCCAACTTGAATCAAGATTAATAATAACATAATGAATGTAATCTTGCAGGTTTGCTGTGTAGTCTTAAGCAAGTCTGTGGGTGCACCTACACAAGATATTTACTGCAGAGTTGCTTAATTAGCTTTGCAGTAAAGTGTCACCATCTCCACAAGCCATGCTATTAGATCAGAATAAACTAATTAAGTCTGCTGGAGGATATTGCCCAACACAGGTACTATTCTACAGCGGAGTTATTCACTGATGAAGATGTTGAACAGTGCGGGCCCCAGGACCGAGCCCTGGGGGACCCCACTGCCCACATCCCTCCAAGTCGAAAATGACCCGTCCACCGCCACTCTCTGGGTGCGGCCCTCCAGCCAGCTGGTGACCCATTTGACTGTGTGGGTGTCAACACTGCAGTCCCCCAGTTTCTTAATGAGAACAGGGTGAAAGACGGTGTCAAAGGCCTTCCGAAAGTCCAAGAAGACTATGTCTACTGCTACCCCTGCATCAAAGGATTTGGTGATCTGGTCATAGAAGGCTACCAGGTTGGTCTGACAGGACCTGTCACTAATGAACCCGTGTTGATTGCCCCTAAGCATAATCTCCCCTGCTGGTCCCTCATGGATATGCACCAGAATAATTTTCTCAAAAAGCTTGCCCAGGATTGAGGTAAAACTAACTGGCCTATAGTTTCCCGGGTCCTCCTTCCTCCCCTTTTTGAAGATGGGAAGCATGTTGGCCCTCTTCCAGTCCTCTGGCACCTCACCAGAGTACCATGAGTGCTCGTAAAGCCGTGCCAGGGTCCCGCAATGACCTTAGCCAATTCCCTCAGTACTCTAGGGTGGAGATCATCTGGACCAGCTGATTTGAATACATCCAGTCCCTCCAGAAATTCCCTAACTAGATCCTCACTAACTCTTGGCCTAGGTGCGCCTCCCCTGGGATCTAAGGGGGGGCCCAGAGGGGGGGTGACTGTTCCGGTCCCTGCTCAGGAAAATGGAAGCAAAGAAATTGTTAAATATGTTAGCTTTGTTGTCTGGTGCGACGACCAGATTTCCTAGCGTGTCCTGCAGGGGCATGTGTTTAAAAAAGGACTTCTTGTTGTCCTTGATCTGGGAAGCTAGTCCCAGTTCCATCTCCGCCTTGGCCTTCCTGACTGCCCCCCTGCATTCCCAAGCAACCGCAGTATAGTCCTCCCTGGTGATGGCCCCTCCCTTCCATTGGGTGTACACATCCCTTTTAGCTAGAAGACATTCTCGGATGCTTTTGGTGAGCCATGGGGGCTTATGTGCCCTCTTTCTCCCTTTGATCCGTGTTGGGATTACCTCCCTTTGGGCTTGGAGGATCGTCTCCTTAAGGAGCGACCACTCTTCTTGGACACTTGGCTCCTTTCCCCTCCGGGACCTCAGTGCTTCCCTGACTATTCTACTTAGCTCATTGAAGTCCGCCCTGAAATCTAGGGCTGCTGCCTTGCTGCAGGCCTTTGCCACCTTGCGCTGGATGGTGAATTCCAGCAGGCGATGATCACTGTCGCCCAGGTGGTCAAGCACCCTCAGCCCCCTCACCAGGTCGTCACCCGTGGCCAGCACCAGGTCCAACAAAGTGTCTCCCCTGGTGGGGCTGGGTTACATGGAGGTCCTGCATTTGGGCTAGAAACCTACATGAGCAGTCAGACCTGGCTGACTGCTCTTCCCAGCAGATGTCTGGAAAGTTCAGGTCCCCCATGATGACCACATCCTTTGACATAACTACCTCTGTGAGCTGACTTAAGAATTCCTGGTCTAGCTCTTCCCCTTGGTTGGGAAGTCTGTAGTAGACCCCACCGTTAAGTCTCTTTCCTCACGACTGCCTTGTATTCTAACCCAAATCACTTCCGTGTGCCCCTCCTCTGACTCTTTGCTAATTGACGAGGATGTATATTCCTCCTTAATGTAGAGTGTCACGCCCCCACCTTTCCTTCCTATCCTGTCCCTCCTGTACAGCCTGTAGCCCTTGACATTTACTGCCCAGTCATGCGTTGGGTCCCACAACGTTTCAGTGATCCCCACTATATCCGCGCTGGTGTCAGCTAGCAGGAGGGTAAGTTCCTCTTGCTTGTTTCCCATACTATGAGAGTTTGTGTAGAGGCATTTGAGACCTCCTGTGGATGGGTGCACTGGCCCCCTACTTTCAGCATTACCCTGGCCCCTGTCACTTACCTGTGTATAAGTTCTGCTCGTTGGCCTAGGCTGGGCTGTACTTGTGGGTGTTGCTTGGTCTGGCAGTCTGATGTTTCCGATTTTGACCAGGCTTAGCAGAGTCTGTATAGATCAGGCACTTCAGCAGGGTGTTTGGGCGCTTTTATTTAAAGCCAGGTCAATCAGCTATTAGATAAAAGCACCAAAAAAGCCCTACTAAAGCATCCAATTTATACAGCTGTCAAGTGATCCGGGTCCAACTACTGCACTGCCTCTTTGGGTATGTGTTGCACTTAGCACATAAGCACAAAGAGTTTACAGTAAAGCGCCAATTTTTTTAAATGTTTGCAAGCAGCCTAGATCATAGAGAATGTAGACAGATTTATAAAAGAGATTTGCACCTTCTGTTTTCAAGCAGACAGAAACATGTGTATAGTTCTTGCAGATTTACCATTATTTTAATAATTTATGTGTAGTCCATAATGCAAGTTTTTTTGCACTGATTTGGCTTATTTCTTGGATCTAATGATCTTCTAAATTCAGAAGCAGCCAGGGGTATGGTAGGATGTTTGTTTATTTCCCTCTTTGCAGAGAAACAGCAAAATGATTCTGAGTTCTCAACATCTATATTGTAAGGTTTTCTACCACAGATAACAGGAAGCCAATTTCTGCCCTGATGCACATCCAGAGAAACAACATAGGACCTGAGATTTGCACAGATGTTGGTGACTTGCAGTAGATCCAGGCCCATTTGCACAAAGGTCTTGAAATTCTCCAGAAGTTCCAGGATTTTTCAACTCCGTGGTAGCTTGGCTTTATTAGGACTGTTCCCAGACTACAGATACCACTGATGTGTGATTGGGATTCCACAGATCAGCAAGTCCCAGCAGGAAAGTGTGCAATATCCAAGGGAAACTTTCCTTTAATGTCCCATGGGGATGTTTGGAGAACACTGAGTGTCCTTTACTTTCACTGCTCACCTTATCTCAGATGTGGGTTTCTCACAAGAAATGGCACTGTTGTCCCAGAGTATCCACCTGCATGCCATACTGCATATTCTGTGCTAGATGGTCTGATATTGCCACCTTGAATCCATGCATTATCATGACTTTTGTGCAGATATTGCTACTCAGCTGCTCCCTGCTGATTCTATCTTCCCAGACCATGCTAATGATTGGGGCCAGCCTGCCTTAATCCTGTCAGAGAGCAGGCCAGTGCCATTAATAACTGTCTTTCCATCCACATTAGGCCAATGCAGTGCAGCTCTATGCCTTTACATTTCAGCTTCCCCCTGCTGTCTGATAGGATAGGGAAAACAGAATGAATGTGTTTGTGGGCTCTCTCCAGTGACTGTGCTGCTCGTGTGCTGGTCTCTCTTGAATAGCTATTTCTTTAATACCATATTTCACTCCAACCTTTACCAGAAAAATGGGTATGGATTTTTCTTAGCTGTTTCTGATACTTGGAAATTACCATGTAATTTAAGTTTCCTTGCAGTAGTTTACTGTCCAAGCACCCCTTAAACATAATACTTGTGTTCCAGAACAGCCTACATGGAATATTTTAAAAAGGTACATTACCTAACTTCATTAGCTAGGGCTGGATAAACCTTTGCAGTTTGTACAGATGACACTGGTCCTAGAGTACAGTATTAGAAGATATTCTACAATCTCGAGTACAAAAATAATAAAGTAAGAGGGAGTAATGAACAGGAAGGTCTTTGGGATTGTTTGCAGGGGACACAGTTTTTAGTTATTACAGCCAGTTGCTTTCATCCTAATTAGCAGAACTATTTCTGGCCATTTTCAAGATTTATTGAAGATTAGTATTAACTGAGGTCAGTTTTTCTTCAGTTACTGTGCTGAAAAGATAAGGTTCAGCCTTAGTCCTGGGTTCTGTCATGTAGTCACTGTGAGAAATGATTCTGCTAAAGATATTGCACAGACTGTTGTTTTTCTTAATGAAGCTGCTGGGTATGTTTTATTCAGCCTGTACGGAGGGAAAGGAGAAATTATGAGAAATAAGAACATGAACACTGTTTGGGAGGGAAAAGAAAGTTGGCTGGCAGGACTAATAACTGGGTGCAAAGTGGAGGAAAGGCCCTGCCAAAGCATATAAGCCAAATCCTTAGAAACCTGTTCTGTCCTATTAACTTTCATTCTACCTCTCTATTTCTTTGGGCAAATTTTTTCACTCATCCAAAACACTACCTTAATAAAGACCATTTCTGAACCCTGTTTATTCTATTGAATTATTTTCTTGGTATTCAGAAATTTAGAACATCTGGTTCTCCTTGAATCTGTATTCCTCTGTGGAAACCCTGAAATTTGGCATTAGGAATAAGAGAAACAGAAATAAATTGTTTACAACCCCTGAAAAATATTTACATAGTCTATGGATTCCCTGAATTTGTGTATGGGATTTAGGGTATCTATGGCAAACTCAGTAGCAATAAGTGTGTCTATAGTATACATGATATGTGTGTGTGTGTGTGTATATGCACGTGTGCACGCGTGCATGTGCATGTTTTCAGGTGTTCCCTACAAACATACACACCCATCACACTCCCTTTCCCGATAACTTGAACATTTTAATCTACTTCCTGGATTCTATCCCTCACCAATGTCCCATAGCACCCACTTTCTCTATACATCTTTCTATTCCTCCATCTTCCAGCCTTCTGTAGTTCACCCATTCACCAACATTATTCAACAGTGGCACCTTCAATCCAGCACTCACTCCATTTGCCAGCTATACTGAAGTTGGAATAGGGAAGAAGAGGGTCTGTGACCGGCATGAGCAGAAAGCATGGTGATTGTGTGGTGTCCACTTCCTCAGTCCCCTTTAATAAAAACTTTAGTGGACTCACTCCATATTTACAGTGGCAGAGCTGAGAGCTGATTATTGATGCAGCTGCTGTCATTAATGACTACACAGTATGCTAAGGGTTGTACAAACATAGGAAGATATGACCAGAATAGAATTCTGCTTTGTGTTAGGATATCACATTATAAAAGCAACTCAGCCCACTCCCACATCCACTTGGCAGGACTCTAGCTGAGTACCTCCTCCAGTGCTGACCCAAAGAAGTAGCTAGTGCACCCACTGATATTCTAGTCTTATGTATAGCCTGGCTTCTAGCATCTCTGTGTATTTACTCTTGTCATCTCTAAGGAGATGGTGATGTACACTAGTCCTTTTAGAAACAGCAGTGAAGTTCACTACTTCACTGAACATTTCTTCTCCCCTCATCCCTTGAATCCTCCCGCCTGTGTGAAGAACCTGCCTACCATTCTGCTTCTCTCTGCAGTCCAAACCTACAAACACAGGCAGCTGCCTAGGTCATACCCTCTGTTACATTTCCTCTTTTCCACCGTATGCTCTTAACAGGAGCCCAAGCACCACAAAATGGACAGTACTAGAAAACGGATGACAAGTACCCCATGGAAATCATAGAGTAATGGAACACTTGTTATTGAAGTGAGAAAAACAGCACATCTGTACCCCTCTGTAGGCAAATATCACAGGATCATTACTGCTTGTGCATCAATATGTTTGCGAAAAAGACAAAATAATAATTTAGCTTTATTCTCTGCTATTTTTTATTCAAATAGAGCTGGCACAAGAAATCACACAGAAGGGTGTAGACTCTAAAATGAGTATGCCTGCCTCACCCAAAATGATATATTACTCAATAACCACACCCACAGCTGGATGCTGCAGGGAGAGTTGCCAGAAATAGGAGATACAAGGAGCAGCAGATTAGTGATGGTATCCTGAAACAGTCTCACTATTAAAGTATAGTATCAGGTTAACTCTGCAGTTGAGATCTGGCAGCAATGTCCTGATGCAGCACCTCATTCTCCCAACAGAAACCTCAACAAGGAGAAAGCATATTTGGCTTTTGCTGTGTGTTTTCCACATTCAGTTGTACAGCAATATGCGGGAGGAAAATTCAAGAGACAGTGTCAATTTAAAAACTGTAGGCAGGTTCATTCCTCTGTGAGCCACATATGGAAAGAGAGTCAGGATTTCTGACACTGAGGTGAGGCAGGAAGGCACTACTAAACAAATATAACCTGCGATAGGATCAGGCTCTTTGGGTTTTCAACCTATGGACAAACTCAGGGGTTGAGGTCTGGAGGGTAACGCTTGAGAATTGCTCAGTTTATGGTCTCCCAGCCTTGCACTGGATGCCATCAGTGGCTTTCTTTTAGAAATTCTGGTGCCATTGGCTGGTAGCTGCTTAGTAGAAGCCATGGAGCACATCCAGAATAAGTACATTTCTTGGACAGATATTCATATGGTAAAATGATAGGACAGGAAGGTAGGACCTGGAAAAGGCTGCTTTTCCCTAGTGCTAGGACCAGGTAAAGAGCTACAGGGGTGACACTCCCCTGTGCTATAGTGCTAACGGTTCAGTCCAGGAATGGGAAGGATGTTTTCTCTGAACATCATGGGAATAATTCCTTATCTTTGGGGGTTTGCTTAAGGTGGTAGCTTTCAGGAGGCAAAATCTGAGACAGTTCTGGCTGTTCTACAGAAGGTGATTTACAGCTTTGAAATTGATGGCATCTAGTCAGTTTTGTGGCTACTAACCATAACCCTGAAATTGCCAGAGGCTTTTCAGTTGATTCAAGGCCTTTTTTTGTCTTTCAAATTTGAGAGGAAGATCTTGTTTCAGGAAGTCCCATGAAAACTCTATCCCCTTCCACCTTCATCAAAATTTAGGATTGTGCTGGAATATCCAGAAGATTTGGATGCTTTTGCTTTGATAGATAAGAGCAAGATCTCTGTGAGACAGAGACCTGACAATCAGGAACAAATCCTTCTCAGGGGTATGGTTCTGCCACAATCAGTGGAAGTAACCACCTCATTAAAGTGGACCAGGCTTGCTCCTCAGAGGGTGAGGCTTGTTTCTCTTGATTCATTTAAGCTAAAATCATTGCTAGAGTTCTTTGAAACACTAACTATGAGCTGAGAAACCACGGGGAGCACATTCTGTCTTATTCTCCTCCTTCCCCTGGAATTGCAAGTCAAATTCAAAGTTTTGGTCATCATCTTACAAGTATACTAGCTATACCTGGGCTAAATTTCCTGAAAGTCTGTTTTTCATAACCGCTTTGACAAAAGAACTACCAGCCTCAAAAACAAGACCTACATTCAGAAGGCACTTCTCTTTTTCTGAAGCTGCCACACAAATATGAAACTATTCTGAAATGACCTTCTTAGAACTTGAACACATTCAAACAAATCTAACCCTCATTTCTCTTCCCAGCCTTCGTAAAATAACATGCACAAATAAACACCACAAAGAAGCTTTACAAAATAAAGAAGTCCAGGCCCTTTAGTGAATGGAAATGAAAGAGAAAAAAGATACCTTTATCGATCTGATTTATTTTTCAGGAGGTGCCTAGATAACCTGATAAGGGTCTCACCTAAGAATATAGCAAGGATAGACAGACTAACAAATTCCTCCTTGAATAATTGGACTCCATTCCAGTTCTGCTGTTAACTAAAAACAACCATGAAAAGAGCTGTGCAAGCTAGAAGCTAATAAAACCCTTTCAATATCTATTTTGATCACTATTTAGAAATAATAGTAGGACATACAATTAATGCATATGGTAGAAACAACATGTAATGAGAAGGCAAATGAGAACATTTTTTTTTCCTGATTCATATGTAGACAAAGTTACCATTTCTTCTGTCCTCAAAAGATGCTACGATACCAGAGCACGAGTTGTTGATAAAGAAAAGTCACATTGCTTACCATATTTTTGCTCTGAATGATACCAGAAGTCTGGGAAGTCTGGTATCATTGCTATGTACATCTTCAGTTTCCTCAGCTTCTACTTCATAACACACAGGGAAAATTATAGTTCCTGAAGGAGCACAGACAATCCACATGAGAAAACTGAGTACATTTATCTTTTTAGTTTAGCTTTTAGAAAATAATTTTTTTCTTTTAATAATAATCAAATCTCTTTTAAAAAAATAAATAAATCTGAAGGCTCCATCTTGTGGCAAGGGAGAGCAAATTAATCCACTGTGTATTTTTTATTTTCTATTTGCTTCTCTAGAATAACATGAAGTAGACTCTGATTCTACAAATATGTGATACATGCTTAAGAGCTGTAGTTTCACAGAAGTATATGAGATGGGAGCACTGCATTACTTCACCTATGCTGTAATGTATAATAAGCTTTATTTGCTGAAGGATCCTTTTTGCTCAGCTGTGTCCGGAGTGCTTCTGTCACCTGGAGGTCTATTGATAGCAAATAAGCACTGCTTAGAGTCGTATGCGTTAGAAAGATGCTAGTGAGTTAAAGTACCAAAAGACATTCAAATTCACAGCATTAGAAATACTTGGAAATGGGTGTGCCTATTCACTGTATTCTACTGTGATTTATACTGGTGTAAAGGTAAGGTTTTTTGTGACATCTTTTATTGGACCAGCTATATAGTTGGGAGAGCTGTTGGACAAGCCTCCAGTATTCAGAAGCTGTGTCCTTCCTCAGATTGCCCTTCCCTATTAACTGGTATAATTCCAATTAAAATCAGAGGATTTATACCAACAAAACTTGTTAGAATGGGGGGAAGTCCGACCCCATGTTTTTGGTATTCTGTGGCATTTTTTAAAGTGATTACATAACTCTGTGCAAAAAAAATAATTCTTCAATTCTGATTTTCAGATGAAAATAAACTCATATTTTAGACATGCCTCTTCTCTGAAACATGTAAAATATTGTGAAAATTTGATAAAGTGACCTGAAATCAAATGCTGAAAAAGTAGAGGACATTTGTCATCCCTTCTGCACAGCACAAACAGTAGCTGGGGCACTATTCTTGCAGTTGGATCAGTGCAATAAAACCTGCTTAATTCAACACTTCTCTGTATATGAGCATAGTTCTCTGCATGTGACAATTGTCAAGGGTTTGTCTGTGAGGATCCAACTACAGAACTGGATGAGTCTACACGTTCATTAATATGCTTTAGATAATGCACATAAAATCTAGTACCTCCATTGTGAGGTACTAGAAAAAGGCATGTTGGCCTATTTTAATGCACATTAGTAAAGGCTCTTTTTTGTGATGCTTTAATGCACATTAAAATAGGCTAATGTGCATTAAAACACACATGTAGATGCACCTAGGATAAATTACATATTTATGTTTGGCCTCTATCTTTCCACTTTTCTGCAGCACACATCCTCTTTTCAGGAGATTGCCAAGTTATTATTATTTTTTAATGATTTTCCACTTGAAGCCAGCTGTCTGCTGTGAGTTGGAGTAGTAACATACTAAGCAGCAGGAGGGTTTCGGCTCCGTATAGAATGTGGAACAAGAAATTCTAGTAAATTGCTACACACTTCCCAGTGTGTCATTCAAGGGAGCACGTGGCCTTACACCGTTAATGGAAAAAACATACCAAAGAGTTTTGCAGGCAATGGGAGAAATCATCTATCCAACCAACAAACCCCTGGAGGTCTCACATAATGGAACTCAGGCTAAATATGTTTATATTTGAATGCACTTAGGGGACAGTTGTCCTACAAAAATGTAAGTTTTTTTGTCTAGTGCTGGCTGGGTTCTCTTGTCTAATATAATTATGTCCTTCATTTAAAATTACATCTGTGGTGCAAAGCATAGCAAGATTCAGAGTAAAATTATTATTACGAGTGTTTTTGTATCAGTTGGCAGAGATACTGGTTATGCAACCAGCTCTTGGTGATAATAACAATGTGCTTAAAAGTGATAGGATTTCCTCCTTCATCTCAGGCATTCATCACTTTGTTCAAAAAGATATATTAAGTTGCATAAAGATGACTGAAAAAGCTATGGGATTTTTACTAGCTCTCTGAAACACACAAGGAGAATGCAAATTCAGAGGTTTGGATTCAAAATTTATTTTATTTAGAACCTGAAAGTGTTTTACATTTCAAAACTAAATTTGAACAATTTTTTCATAATTGGCAAAAAGGAGAAGAGATGTTTCCAAGAAATGTAAGAGCACTATGCTTCCTGTCAGTCAGTCAGGTTTATATGTAGTCAGCTAATGGACAAAAGGATTCCTCTGGTCTTCCATTTGTGTTTTTTTACTGCTCCCTACCCCAGGTGCATGGGTACTATGAGGCAGCAGGTTCAGTTTTAATTCATGTTAATGCAGTGTTCCCCCCTTCTGTCTCTGAAAAAAAGGCTTCAGAAAAGCAGGCCATAGTAAGATAACATATTTTGACTGGTTTTCTACTGAACAGTTGGATAGGATGGAAAATCCTGTTGTCTGCTGCATCTTTCTGTGGATATTTAAGAACTGTGTGTGTATTTTTGCTAAAATTTGCCTATTTTTAATAAGGAAATTGAACATATGGTTCATCGAACTATCACTCAAGCAGTCACCCAAGATATTAGTCAAAACTAGCTCCATAGTTTAAGTTACCTGATCTAGCTAGCCAGCCAGTCATCATCTGCATCTATCCAAGTATTTTACTAATGTGTCCATCTCTAGTATTTGAGTACTGAAAGTCTTAATATAAAAGTTAAACAAAGATGTTCTGGGAACCTTGGGACTACTTTAAGGAGGTAGCTTCCTGTGCATTATCCTTACTGCTAATTTATTATATTTCATGACTTTAGGCTTTGCTAAAATCATATTAAGGGCATTTCAGCTATTTATATGTTGACACTCATTGTCAAGCCCATGTATTAGGTAGAAGTTCTTTTTTCCTGTGGGTACATATAGCACAAGAATAAAATATTGGCTAATACCAGAAGTAGCTGTTCTGCTTGCCTCACATGTGGAGAACTATTTTAGGTTTTTTTGTAATGGCAGATCACAAAAACATTTAACATATTAAAATGCCACATTTCATTTGTGCTTTTGTTTTTTCCCCTATACCACCTGCAATATTGAGTTATTAATTAATGCAGCATGATGCAGTAGTAAGTTTAAAGCAATCTTTTCCTGTAGTTATTCCTTACATCTCAGTTGCACTGTTGATCTTTGTAGGAAATTTACTTTCAAGATTTAGTTGATCTATACATATGCAAGTACCAAGTGATCAAAACCAGGCAATGCATATTATGCGTCTTATAGGCTTTTCCATTTCCCCCCACCCTTATTTTTCCTATCCCTTTTGAAAAAAATACAGGAATAAAAATCTTACTTTTAAAATGACTGCATGATATCTGGTACCTGACCACTCTCTTCCAGACTGCGGGTTGAGAAAGAAATGATCATGAAGTTTCATTCTCGTGCAATCTTTCATTAACTTCTCTGTGACTGCTTACTGCTTGAGTCATTGAGAAAACTGAGACCTGTTATGATGGTGTTTGTATCATTTGAGTACAAGGATGAGTGTGCCTGTGCACTGTGATGAGACCAGTAAGTTTGTATACAAGCTGCAAGAGCTGTTTGAGTAGAGCCTGCCTGGAAAGTTTTATTTTTTTTTATTTGGTTTGCAACCTTGCAGAGATCCCATTGGAGTTTACCCTGTGCTTGTGACCCTAACATTGAAAGCAATTGTTTGGTTCAGGGTTATCAAATGGATGAGAGGTTTGGGGTGGGGTGGGTCCATGAGCTAGATCAGGCCCAAATACTGGCTCTGCATGGTAGAGCCAGCACATGCCCCAGACTGACCTGGTGCAAGGCATGCAGCATGTGCACTTGCTCAAGGCCTGCACGCTGCATGCAGCATGCACTGGTCTCAGCTTCACACACTGCATACAGCACACAGGGCTGGTCTGAGGCATGCACCCTGGTACATACTGAATGAGTTCCCTATGCCAGACCAGACTAGAGATCCAGCCTACAGGCATGGTTTGGTATGGGTGCTACATGCAGTATGTATTGGATCAGACCTCCATGCCACACTTGGCATGACGTGCTTGAGGACCACAGGGCCTGTCTAAGTCCCCCAGGCAGTACCACAGGTCAGATGATAGGGCTCCACAGGCCACATCGCCGAACCTCTTTCTCTAGCTAGTCTCTCTAGCCTTTTTTTCTCTTAATATGGTCTCAACATTGGATTTACTCAGCCCTTTAAACTAAGCAAGAAAGCAACGGGTCTTATTCATACATTGCTAAGATCCAGGAACAAATTCAAGTGAAAAGAACTCAGGATAAACAGAACCGCTTCATCAATCTGATTTTGTTATTGTTGTTTCTGTTGCTGCTGCTTCCAGATTCCTTACAGATTAACCTGCAAGGCAAGTGACACACATCCGTGTGTGTGTAGTAGGGCTATTTCAACTTATTTCGAACTTGAAACAGTGAAAATGAAACAAAGGGCTTTGAAATAGCCTTGAAACAAAATAAGGGTGGTCAAAAAATTTCGAAAGTTTTGAAACATTTCGAGTTTCGAAACTGAAGCTGGGCTTATCTGCAGGGAAACAGAAAGTAAGGAGAGGGCGGGGGAAGAGGAGGGAAGGACTGCTCTCACATTGACTGTGTAGCTGGCCAGTGACTGTGATCCCTGAGGTCCCTTCCAATCCCAGTGCTCTGGGGGAGGGATGGAAAAACAGCATTAAAGGCGGCATTGTTTGAACTTGCCTGCTTTCTGCCTTGGGGTCTGACAGTTATTGAGCTATCTTCCAGCAGCTCAGGAGCATTAAATCAACAAAGGCTACTACTACCATGTATTTGATTTCCTACTTGCTAGCCTAGCAAGTGGGACTCTACAATACCTTTTGCTTTCTTTCTAGACCCTTTTATTTTATTATTAACTGATTTATTCTTTTCAATTTTATAATTATATTGGATATTACACTATAGAATTTATATAGGAAGGCAGATACATTTATATATTTTTATAAAAACAAGACACTATGAAACACACCATGAAGTGTGGTGGAAAGGCAGCTGGCAAGCCTTCATGGAGGGGTGGAAGAGGGGGTAGAGGGAGAGGTGTAATTTCCCTCCCCACCCCCAAACTGAGATGCAACCTCTTTCCTACAACTAGCAAGGATGAGGCTTCCAGAAGCAGCAAGGAGAGGGAAGCAGTGTCTGCATCTGCACCCCCTCCAATAACACCAGACATAATAATAACCCCCAGCACCACTAGCATGACAAGCAGCACCAGCATGATAGTCTCCTCCACCCCCATTTCAGTTCCCAGACTGAGCCTTCCAGTGCCAGAGGAAGAGCTGGATCTGGAAGGAGGGGACCCAAGTGCCCTAGCAAAAGAAATTCTGGGGACCAAGGAAGAATCCGAGTTTGTGCTCCACTGCTGTCTGAGTTCACCTAGAGCCAGGTCTCCTTCCCAGAAGGCAGTTCAGAGGAGGTTGACATTGAGGCTGTGAAGGCAAGTGGCTCAGCTGAGTCAGCTCCTCCTGTTGTTGTGCTTCCACCTGCTGAGAAGGGGGTTCAGGCAGGATCTGCATCCATGCCCCAGAAGCAAGGGGGTAGTGTGGTGTGGGATCATTTTGAGCTGGCAGATGATCTCAAGTATGCTATCTGCCAGCACTGCCAATGTAAGACCAGCTGGGACAAGGATGTGAAACACTTCAGCACTACAAGGGATGCTGATGCATCTAAGGAGACACCACCCCCTTGCCCTTGCTCCTCCTCAGCCTGGCAGCAGTGGGAGTGTGCCCAAAGGGAAGTCCCCCTCGTGCTCCAAAGTCTCCATCTCCAAGAAGCAGAGGCAGGCCACCCTGGAACAGTGCAGCAAAGGCGGAAAGAAAGGGGGGCGCATTGCAAAGACAAGCGAGATCACCCAGAGCATCAGAGACACGCTTGCTCTGGGTGGCCAGCTCTTCTCCCTAGTTGAGTGGCCAGGGTTCAGGCGGCTCATGGAGCTTGTGGCCCCAAGTGTCTGCACACACCACCTTCAGCAGGATGGTGGTGCCCTCCCTGTATGAGGCATGCAGGGAGTACTTGAGGGAGGAGCTGCGCAAGGCAGGTCCACAGGTAGCCTTACACTTCACCTCGGACATCTGGAGAAGCCGGGGTGGAGATCATGCCTACCTCTCTCACAGGGCACTGGTGCCATCAGTCAGGCCATCAGTGGGCTCTCTTTCATGCTGAGGTGATGGACGAGTCCTACACGGCACTGGAGATCATGGGGGCCATGAACCGCATGGTGCAGTGGTGGCTCGTTGGGCAGGGCGAGCTCGCCTGTGGGTTCATGGTCACCAACAACAGGGCCAATATGGTCAAGGTGGTCCGTGATGCCAGCTTTGTTGGCATTCGCTGTGTGGCACACAGTTTCCACCTCATAGTCAGGGATGCCTTGGAGGGGAACAGGTTTGCCATCACAACTGGCCAGCTCATTTTGAAATGCAGGAAGGTGGTAAGCTACTTTTCCTGGTGCATCAAGGTGGGCAAGATGCTGTGGGACAAACAAACAGAGCTGAGCACAAAATCATCCAGGATGTGAAGACTCGATGGAATTCCACATACCTCATGCTGGAAGGCCTGGTGGAGCAACAGAAGGGCATCCATCAGATGCCTTGCACAGGGAGATTGGGATCAGTGGCCCACTTAACAAAACAGAGTGGGAGACCATCTCCCAGATCTTGGTAGTCCTCAAGCCATTCCTTGAGGTCACCGAGACCGTCAGCTCTGGTGATGCTTTCCTTAGCCAGGTGATCCCCATAGTGAGGAAACTTGAGAACCAAATGGACAAGTCCCAGGGGATTGATGTTCCTGGCTGAGGCAAGCTGCTGTCACCACAGGTGCAGAAGGGCACAGGAGGGGTGATGTGGAAGAGGGGGATCCAGTTTCTCGTGCCAGCACTCCCAGCAGCAGCCAGTCTCCTCCACAACAGCCACTGCCAATGTGGGCCAAGGGCATGGCTTCAATGGTGGGGTCCAGAGCCACCAGACCCCAGCCTTGGGCAGGTAGTGCCAAGGCCCCAGTGGCTACCTATCTTGGCAAGGATGTGAAACTGCTGAACTGCGACTCTTTGGCCTGCTGGGCAACCCATAGTCAGATATAGCAGAATCTGGCCACAGTTGCCCGGGAACACCTGTCCTGTTCACTGACTAGTGTTCCAGTGAGAAGGTGTTCAGCATTGCTGGGGATGTAGTGACACCTCACTGCACCTGCTTGGATCCTGGTTTGGTGGAAGAGCTGGTGTTCCTCAAGGTGAACCTCCTGCTGCTGGGGTTCCCCAAGCTTCACAAGCAGATAGAGTGAGTGCCATCCTCCTCACTCCATCTGCACCTATTTTCTTTTTTAATGTTTTAAAAACCATTTTAGGCCCCACTCTCAGAGCTGGAGGCAGCCCTCACTGTATCACCAGCCAGCAGAAGAAGAACATATTCCTGCTGAGCTCCTGTGCCAGGATGAACTTGGAGGTATGGGCTGGGGCTATGGGGAAGGAGGAGACCCCAACTCCTGGGCATGACCTAAAACTGCACTCTGGCAGAGCTGGGAGGCCTATAGCTCTCTGGTCTTTTTCTTTCAATACAGGGTGAGAGGACCCTGTCACATTCATACACACACAAAACAAGTTATGCTGGGCTTAACATTGAAAGTGTTAAGTAATTTTAGCAACCTTAGATATCCGTAGGTTAAGTATTTTACAGCGATACTGTAATTATCGCAAACCGTTTGTTTTCCTGTGATTAAGCCATGACACCTCTTCAGGGCACTCACTAGAAAGCAGAGTTGAGCTTGTTTGGCCACCTCCTTTTTGCATTTTTTTCTTTGATGCATTTGGGTTGCTTTACAGTGGAATTTTTACTCTGATTTTCCTGAGCTTGTAACTCTTGGTTTTGGGATAATTACCTTGTGATGTTTTCACTCTTAAGTTACTGATGTATTGTCTCAATGTTGACCCTATCCCAACATCGTTTCAAGCCTAGGAATAAATAATAGGGCTGAGTTTGACATCTTCTTATCCTCAGTGTGGCAGGTTCGAGCCCCAAGGGCAGCTATGATGCCCCGTGGTTGCTGTGCAGCTCCCATCCAGGTCAGTCTCTAGCATAGCTCTTGCTTGCTTGCTCACCCACCATGCCTTGCTCTGATTAAGGAGTATATCAGGGAGTCTGCCCATTGACCTTAGTCAGTGCAAATCACCACTGGGTCCCTCCTGGACTCCACTAGCCTTTATTCAGCCCTCAAGCTCAACAGGCCCTCTCGATTTATCTGTGCCTCTGTGGGGCATCTGTAGCCTTAAGAGCTCATTGCATACCTCTGTCCTTGCCAACACCACACCCCATGCCGCATGGGTGTTAATGTATCGTCATTAGCTTTGTGGGGGTCTTGGCTTTATTAGTCTCCTCCCCCTATGCTCTCATTGGGCTTTTTATCCCTGGCCCACAGTATCAGATCTGGCTTCCTGGATCCAGCCTCCCTGCCTGCATGTCTCTAACCCTATCAGCCTAGGGTAGTGGTCCCTCTTGGACCTTTGGCCCTTCCTGCTGCCAGGAGCTCCTCTTCTCATGGCTCCCAAGGCAAGATTGCCTGACCAGCTCAGGCACAGGCTTATATGGCTCAATCCAACCCTCTTCCAGTCAGGTGAAACCCTCTTATCACCAATGAACTGCCTCTCAGGCTGATTGCCATCTTAAAGGCTAGGGACAGACATTACGTATTAACTGGTTTAAATGATCAGAAACTGGTTTAAACCTGTAACAGAACAGACATTCAGTACACATAAACCAGTTTGAAAATGGCTAAAACCAGTTTGAAATAAACCTGGCTGAATGTAGTATCAGACTTAACTGATTTGGGTCTAGCCAGTTTATGTAATGTCTGTCCCAGACCCTTTGCTTGTTTAAGTTAAATCAGACTCCCCCAGCATCTCAGTATGTTCTCTGGGCTGGGCAGGGATCTCTGCTCCACAGCAGGGCTGGCCCCTCCCCTCTGCTCCCTGGCTGCAGGTCTGGCAGAGACTTGCAGCTACAGCAGGTTCTGCTGGTTTCACCATGCACCTTTCCCCTCCCCACCTCACCACTCCCTCCTTAAGCAGAGATCCCTTCCTCCTCTCTCCCACAGCAGGGGCCGTATCCAGCATGTGGTATGCTAGCTAATGCTGTGTAAGGCAGATAGGGCAATGTCTGCTTAGGGCTGTTTGGAGCTAATCAGCAGATCATCTGGTAATGTCCCTGCATTCCTTCCTTTGGAAACAGTGGTTTAAAAAGAGCTTGAACTAATGAGTGAGGCTTTGTTTTCTAATGGGGCACGAAATGTTGATAACAGAGCTGGTAAATGCTCTGTTATCAAAGGGGGGAGGGGGCTCTCCCTAATCCCAGCATCCTGCCAGGGCCTGGCCACGCCCCCCTCAACTCAGCCCTGTAGAAGGAAAAAGAGGGCTTCTCTAGAGCCCTCAGCTTCTAGCCTGAGCCACTGCAGGCATGTGCTGGCATTTCTTCAGTCCAGAGTGGATGTCTATGCAGTTATAAAGTGGTTTAGCTTAGCCGGGTTAGATTAACCTGCAAAGATTGAATCAATTCAAGCTCAGGCTTTTTGAATGTTTGTCCCTAGCCAAAGGAACTGGCATACAAGTCGCCCTATCATGCTCAGGTTCATAGATGTTCAGAACAGAGGTTATAGTTCTGGTTCATGTCTACTCCTGCATGCAAAACAGAGCATTTGCCACCCATACAGAGGTGTAAAGTACTGAAGAATGTAACTAAGTTTGGAAATAGGGAATTGCTCTGTGCTTCTTGGTGCAGCTCATGTATAAATAGTACAATATGAGTATGTTGCACTAAACGGAGCTACTTTCTTTACAAAATTGAAAAATTCCAATCAGATATACTGGGTCTCAATTCTTTCAGCAGGTATGTGTGTGAGCCATGAAATTGAAAAGACACTAAAGAAACAAACTATTCAGCAAGGTTTCATGTGTTCTGCACTGTTAGGAAACAAAAATTCTTGCACCAGTTCTTCATGCTCAGAACACCTGCTTCATCTGAAGTCTGGCCATCCCAGGCTGTGCAGATCATATTACAGTGTCAGGGGAACCTAAAAGTACAATAAAACACCGTTTCAAAAATAAATTTCATATAGTATTAAAAAGATTTAATGTTATTACTTTGTGGTATTTTTGGAATGAAGCCCTAGGCCTTTGCCATTATCATCTGTGGATACAAGCTGCTTGGGGAATCAGCTTTTCTGTGCAAGAGTGGAACAAGATATTTTTTTAGCTCTGCCTATGATGTCACAGCTTCTTTTTTGCCTTTTAAAATAGTATTTTATAGTTCCAGCTGTTCTGAGTTCCAAGGGTCTATTCTAGTAGATAGGGAGTGTAGGGGCACAGGGACATCCTAGCCATAGCCTTTTCTCTAGTGACTCCTCTCTGTCTCGGAGGGTAGGCTAGATATTGGAGCCACTAACAATGGGTCTGTACCCCCTGAGGACTCCCCTATGACATGGGAACTTTATACAGGTTCTACATTGGCTTTAAGTTTGTGTTGTACCTCTGCAGTGGCACAAAGCAACCAGAACTTTCAAATCTTCTTGAAAACAAATTAGTCTAATTGGTTACAAACTGATGGGTCTCAGGGGTTCTGGGCTGTGGAGTCCATATCGTGGAAGATGTTTGGCTGTACAGACCAGCACTTCTAAAAACAGTTAAGCATCTAAAGATGCAGATAGGCACCTAGTGAGATTTTAAAACTAACTCTCATTGATTACATTGAGATGGACTCTTGTAGTGTTTGACTGAGCCTTTTGTTGCCAGTTAAGTAAACGTGCTGAAGAAAGAAAAGATACCTATATCTTTCATCACACCATAAAGGAAGATGTTTCACCTCTTTAGGGGTTCAAACACCTTTAAATATATAACCTTATATTTCTTTCTCATCTGCCTGAGATACTAATGTTCCATTACTTGCCTAGTGCCTCTCCTGGTGAAGGATGGGATCTGGATGAACTACATCTCACTTGAGCTGATACTGGCTGAAGAGGTGATACTTTCTGACACTGGAAATCATGCTGCGGAACTTAAAGGGGCCATGCCTATGCCTTCATTGAGCATATCTGTTCATTTCCCCTCAATGGGTATGTACACGTGGACTAACTTTCTGACAGTTAAGCTGATTTAACTTTGATGCTTCTTTTTAATAGTTAGCTAGTACAGATTCTCTCCATTCTTATCAGATGTGAGTGTCCTCACAATTATCTATGTCTTCCTCATCTTCCTATCATATTCAACATGGACCCATCTTTGAAGGCAACTGAAAAGGAAGTTTCTCCTTCATAGACAGAGGGAGAAATTTTTTTTGTGGGGGGGCTGAGTGTGCGCATGCATGCATACACGTGCACCCCCACCCCCAGGCAGGAAAGTCTGCAGGGGAAGGGGCGGGGGGAGGGGAAAGGGTCATGGGCAGTGGGAGTGGGCCTGAGGCTAGGCAGGCATCAGGAGGAAGCAGAGTCAAGCCGGGCCTGGGATTGGGGCCAGGGCCTGCTGCGCCTCTGCGGTGACCCCTTCCCCCATGCCCAGGGTCGTTGCCCAGGGCTGGTGCTCCGTGCGCCAATGAATCCACCACCCCCCAGCCCCGCACTGTCTCTGGCTGCCTCCCTGCACTGCCTGGGGGGCCTGGAGCCGAGGGCTGGATCGGGGCCCGCCTTGGCTACACTGCCAGGCCGGAGAGGATGGAGCCCCCGGGGCCACCATGCCCACCTTGCCCCAAGTTGTCATTGCTCCTGGGGTGTGGGGCACAGGAAGGGGGTGACAGCTTCCATCACTGCACGCATCCTGAGAGCACACTGGGGGCACGTGCCCCTGGATCTGTGTGGGGCAGGGCAGAGTGCTGTGCTGGGCTCTTCCCATTTCCACCCCCCCCCCGGGAACAGCCTGGCGCAGCCCCGGCCCCAGCCTGCAGTGGCAACCTGCCCTGCTCCATGCAGATCTGGGGGCATGCCCACCCCCCGTACCTCCTAGGATGCATGTAGCAGCAGAAGCCATGCCACCCTGGAGGAGCTGCTTGAGGCTCAGTCCTGCACCACACTGGCAGTGCAGCACCTGCACCTCCCCTAGCCTCAGCCCCAGCCCCACTGCCTTCCTGCCCCTGCTGTGATGGAAGCCCTTGGCCAGGCTGCCTTGTTTTTGGAGAGCCTAAGCCTGTTAGTCCCCCCGCCTTCTGCTGCCTATGCTTGCTTTAGTTCAGAAAACAGCTGACACCATTAGGTAGGTCCATAGACAACTTTTTTCACCTTATGTTCTGCAATAGCTGTCCTACCTTCTGAGTTCAAAGTGGTAATTACTACAGTGACCGGAATGGTCTAAGCCTTTTTTTTTTTTTGCATAGTCTGTTGACTCTGTTGACTCATGATCTGTTGTATGGACTCTACAGCTGTTGCTCTCCAGGGCTACATTTGTATAAGCTGAGAGAAAGCTATGTTGAAGTAAACATTTCTAACTATGGAATTCACTCGCAAATAATACATCAGAGCACATAATTTACTACTTTTATATATCAGTTAAAGAAATGGCTCCTTGATCAAACTTTTCCAGGATAGAAGATGTTGGCATACCTGTAGGCCATGGAGTGAAGCTCAGTTCCCAGCTCTGACTCAACTCGCCCAAAACTCTAGTGGTCAGGGCTTACTGATCTCAAATTGTGGGAGGTGGTGCACAGAAAAGGTGATCAGGGTGGTGCTGGTCCTCATGCCCAGTGCTCTGTGCTGGACATCTGGCACTTGGATCCAGAATGTGAAGTGCTGTGGGAGGAAAAAGCCATGATCAATGGGCACCTGCCACTGCTATACCCAGCAGCCTTGGCCACAGCCTCCTCTTCACAGCTGAGTCTTTGAGCTCGGGTTTGACCATAGTTTCTTGGGTCGGAAGGGACCTGAACAGATCATCAAGTCTGGCCCCCTGCCCTGGGCAGGAACGAGTGCTGGGATCATAATACCCCAGCCAGATATCTATCCAACCTCCTCTTGAAGACCCCCAAAGTAGGGGAGAGCACCACCTCCCTTGGGAGCCCATTCCAGAGCCTGACAGGCCTAACCATAAAGTAATGCCTTCTGATATCAAGCCTGAACCTACTGTCAATCAATTTGTGGCCATTATTCCTTGTTATCCCAGGTGGTGCCTTGGGGAACAGAGCCTCACCTATTTTCTGCTGGTCCCCCCTGTGAGCTTATAGATGGCCACCAGATCCCTTCTCATTCTTCTCTTGTGGAGGCTGAATAGATTCAGGCCCTTTAGTCTATCTTCGTAGGGCCTGGCCTGATGCCCCCTGACCATGCAAGTGGCCCACCTCTGGACCCTCTCAAGTTTAGCCACATCCCTCTTGAAGTGCAGTGCCAAGTACTGGATGCAGTACTCCAACTGAGGCCTGGCCAGTGCCACATCACCTCCCTGGACCCGCTTGTGATGCACCTGTAGATGCACGACAAGTTGTGATTAGCCTTACTGACCAGTTCCTTACATTGGTGGCACATGTCCATCCTGGAGTCAACATTGACTCCAAGATCCCTTTCAGCCACTGTGTTGTTGCCTTACCATCACCAAATTTTTTGAGATAGGCTTGCTCCAGTTCACAGTGCTGGAAGCTGTCTCTCCCTGAGCCCAGCCCCTCTACATTGTGCTCACCTTCCACATGAAGTGCATCCTGCCCAGGCTGGGGATGATGGACAACAGGCACCACAGCAGGTCTTAGCATTTTGTATACACCCTCTGCATAATGTGGAATAGGAGGGAGAGCTGAGGGTTAGTGCCACGGAGCCTGGGGCTACACCTGCCAGGGGGTGGCTTGTGGGACAGGACAGTGGCAGGAGCACCTACCTAGCTGCAGTGCCTATCACACACTACGGCTAGGAAGGTCTCAATGGCAGTCTACAGAAGGCATGACTCCAGGGTTGGCTTCAAGCTCAATTTCAGGTCGCTGTCAGGAGAGAGGAGCCTTCATCAGACTGATGTCTTTGGGGAGCGGAGGCACTGAGGTGGGCAGGAAACAACCAGGAAATCTGGGCCTGAGCATCAGGGATCCCCTAGCCCATGGCAGAGCTAGAAGACTTGGGTAGAGGTCCCAGTACTGAGGCACTGGAGGGCATTTGTGCTGTATGGGAGGATATTTCTCCAGTCTGCCTCAAATGACACATCTTCCATCAGCTCCTGTGGGACCAGTGGGGAATAGGAGGTTAGGGCCCTGCAGGCCAATGCCACTTCTGGCACAGGTAACCACCCAGTGCTCCAGGTGCAGGCAGCATGATCCTGCCCACCTGTTCAGCTGCCTTACAAGTCTCCTATCCACCCACCCACCCAACTAGGCTGGCGTTTTCCTTCCCAGTCTCTCAAACATACCACTCAAACTACCCACTTGCTCCCTGCTCCCACCCTCATTTGGCATCCAGACCCAGGATTCCTCCTGGATTCTATTAGCGTTTCCCTTGTCTGCTTCCCCAGCCCAACGCCCAGGCACGCTTACATTTCTCTCTCCATTCCAGCTCCACCTTCCCTCCTTTCTGCCTCACAAGACCTCTTCTTGTCTCTTTCCCTTTCTTCACACCATCCAGTGCTCTGTTCTACATGTGATCTTTTGTAGCATAGCCACTTTCCAGCCCTCCAGCTTCAGGACCTCCTTTCTCCTCTGCTCCAAGGCTGTGCAGTAGGGCTGTGTGAAATTTCACCGGCACTTTCATTTCAACACTGTTTCAATTCATCTTGAGCTTGAAACAGCAAAATCAAAATGAAACAGAGAGCTTCAAAGCAGCCTCAAAACAAAATGAGGCAAGTTGACATGTTTCAAAATTTTCAAAAAGTTTTGAGTTTCGAAGCTCAAGCTGGGCTTGCCTGCAGGGAAACAGAAACTAAAGTAAGGAGAGTGAGAGGGAAGAGCGGGGAAGAAGTGGGGGGAAGGAGCGCTCTCATTATTGGCTGTGTAGCTGGCCAGTGATTGTGGTCCTTTCCTGAGGTCTCTTCTAATCCCAGTGCTCTGGGGGAGGGATGGAAGAACTGCGTAAAAGGCAGCATTGTTTGAACTGCCCTGCTTTCTGCCTTGGTGTCAGCTGAGTGAGGGTGCACCTTAACACACACAGAGGGTCACTCATCCATGTCACGAATTTTGCCTGTCAGCAGCTAGAGATGCAGGGCCCCAGAACCCAGACTCCCCCTGCACCTGTCTCCTTGACAGCTGGCAGGCTTCGGGGCCGCAGCAGGGCCTCGCTGGGCTACAGTTTTCACCCCCTGTGCCCCAAGACAGACACAGTCCCACAAGCACCCATGTCACGAGTTTTCCCTGTCAGCAGCCAGAGGTGCAGGGCCCCAGAACCCAGAAGCCCTGCACCTATCTCCTTGACACTTGGCAAGCTTCGTGGCCTCAGCAGGTGCTAGCAAGCCTGCAATTTTGACCCCACTGTGGCTTAACCCATACATGTGACATGAGATTTTTGCTTTCAGGATTTTGAGATGCAGTTTCCCAGAAAACCCTGCACCTCTCTCCTTGAAACTTAGTAGGCTTCATGCCCTCAGAAGGGGCTACTATTCCTGCAAGTTTCATCCAAACCAGGCCAGAAATAACAAAGTTATAGGCTGTTTTGAGCTTCCCCATTATAGCCTATGTGCAAAATGTCAAAACAGCATTGAAACAGCGAAACTGTTTTGAAAAAATGGAACAGCAGTTTCAAATCAAAATGAAATTCAAAATGAACCCTGTTCCACTGAAAGGTCAAAACACAAGTCGAAATGGAAAGGTGCTGTTTCGCACAGCCCTACTGTGCAGAGGGAGACAGTCACCAGCAGGAAGCACCGCCTGTCCTTCCCATCCCGCATCTTCCAGGAGTGGGACGGGGACAAAGGCAGGATATTAGCCCAGGATCTCCCTGTCCTCCCCAAACCTACTGTAGGACTCAGGCCTCTTGGGAACCCCAATGTGCTGACATGCGTGTCCCCCTGGGCAGGTGCAGCACAGAGCAGGGCAGTGTTTGTGGAGGGGGGACCCAGCTGGAGCTTCACAAACACACTCACCTAGAACACAGCCCATGGGGCTGAGTGTCTCCCCTTGCAAGCTGTGGGTAACTGGGTATAACCTCCTCCCAAAGGGCTGGATGAGGGAACAGACAACTGATTAAGGTTGGATCGGGGATGATTGGCTGCCATTTCATTGGGGAAGTTTCATACCTTCCCTGGTTGCTGGAGGTGCTTTGTGATAATAAGGAGGGCAGCTTCCTCTGAGGACCTCTTATCTTTATCCTCTTCCTCCTCTGTCTCCTTACTGGCCTGGCTGGGGATCATGGTAGCAGGGAGGAAAGGGGTGTGGGTGACTCCTGCACCCCTGAGAGGAAGGGAAATTAGGTGTGGGGGGCAGAGATCATGCTCTCCTCTCCTCACCAGCCCAAAGGGCCCTGTCAGCAAAAATCTTGTGGCCTCTCTCCATTATCCTACTCAGCCCTTGCAGCCCCAGAAGGTGCCTGTCCCTGCCAGAAGTGATCCTGGCTGTGCCTTCACCTGACCTCCAATGAGGCTGTATCAGGACACAGGGCCAGGAGGATTGTGCAGCTCAGCCCCCTTGCCTTTCGCTGTGATCCGCCTGCACAGCCCCATGGAAGGTCTGACTGGCTTTACAGAGTGAATAGCCCTGAGTGTGAGACCTTCTAGCCCCCAGTGTGTCTCCTCACCTGTGCAGCTGGTGCCAGGGGGTGGGGTGCTCACGTACTCCAGGGAGCTACCGTGTTTCCCCGAAAATAAGACATACCCATAAAATAAGCCGTAGCAGGATTTCTACGTATTTGCGCAATATAAGCCATACCCCGAAAATAAGACATAGTGATAGGCGTGGCTAAGCGTACCGGCGCAAAGCGGTAAATAAGACGGGCAGCCCTTC